>NC_136485.1:21751660-22219160 GCF_053919585.1 Euprymna scolopes
ATTGTTAAAAATAGGTTAGGAGAGTATTCTTTGTTTGTAGAAGTGTGTTTTGGCCAAACATGCATAGCCACGTGAAATTAGTCAGGTTTGAAAAACAAACTTCTGGCGTCATAGCAAAGGACAATTCTGCATATAGTTCTATGGGTTCGTCAGTTAGAGTCAGTCGGTCGCAGAGAGTCAATCAGCGAAGATTCGATATGGTCAGAGGACGGTCTCATTAGAGGTGAAGGGGTAGCAAATTAACCATGTATGTTAACCATGCCTGACGTCATTTTGCCGGTAGATCCGATAAATAAGAAGTCATCATCGCTATCGTTATATCCGTTGTATGTCTTGCCCTAATATGAATCCACCCGCCATCCTTAATATGTACCTCTATGCAACATATAGACTCGTAGACTGTTGTGCGGTTGAAAAAATACGCATAAATATTATATTTAATTAATACAGGTTACTTATTTATAACTAGCAGAACCTATTAACAGGCGTTTCTTGATTGTAGCAGGCAACCTCGTAAAAATTTCAAATACGGTTGTTATTTTTGTTGTTGGCCAACTATTATATTACTAAGGTGTGTACTGCCAAAATAGCCTAATCAGTTGTTTTATTTTTTTTTTTATAATTTAATATTGACGTGTACCTCCAACGCTCGCATCACCCCTCTTTATGTAACACTAAGATAGTGTAATGTATTTATCATCATCCTAACAAAAGAGATTAAAATAAACTTTTAATACTTTCTAGACATTTTTTACAGCATACAAAAATAATGTAAATGCTAATGTTTCAGGGATCTAAGAAAAAATGAAATAATTGTCATATTATACTGTTATTTTTTAAATATTTTTTTCATTATTTAATAAACTTGTTTAGTAAGTAATATGTACTCCAGCATTCTCAGATGCATATGATGGAAGATGGTATGCAGTCTCTACATTAGTAATGCATTTTTGGTAGTGTGCTATTTGTAAATATTTTCAGGTAAAATTCAAGTATCACCCATTTGTTTTAATTAGGTACAAAACACCCTCCCCTCCTGAAGTAAATAAAAAAACAATGCCGGTTCGAAAAATACATAAGTTCTCCAAATTTTAGTCTATCTGGTTCAACACTTTTAATTATGAATTAAAAAAAAAATAACCTCATCTCCAAACTTCGGTAGTTCTACAGTTCAAATACGGTTTGTCGGTTAGTCTAGGTGGGCAACGCCCGGTATACGATGGGAACCACCGAATTATATCAATTGACCAAAGCAAAACGCGAACGAACAGACGTTTTAAATAGTAAGAAGAGAAAAAGTAAAGGAAAGATTTTAAATAGACAGATAAAAAGGAGAGAGTTTCAGTGTGCCAACGTATTATACACACGCCAAACCTCCCCGTGTTAATGACGACGTTCGGAATAAACACCCCCGATTATTCCGAAAACCATTATAAACACGGGAAGTTAGGTGTGTTTATACTAAGATTGTGCAGGTGGTAACAATAATTTTAAAAATAACTTCACATAAACAAACAACAGCAAAAACTCACACCCTCATTTGTGAAATAATAACGTGATTAAATTATAATTATTTAAGGTTGGCGAAATATTTTTAATAAAAAACAAAAGTGTTCGTTATAATCTATATATCTAATATATCTATAAAAGTCTACGTGCCTGTCTGTGTGTGTATGTGTGTGTGTGGGTGTACAGATTCGAAATTTGATATACAGGGTACTGAATTTTGGTAAATTCTTTATAGTCGTTTTTTGGCCAGAAATCTGCAGTTAAGGAGTCAAATATCAACGATTTAATCTTTGAGAACTCTACCAAACTCTTCCGCCAATTTTTGGTACACACACTTGAACTTATAGATATAGGATTAT
Organism: Euprymna scolopes; assembly: GCF_053919585.1. NCBI lineage: Eukaryota > Metazoa > Mollusca > Cephalopoda > Sepiida > Sepiolidae > Euprymna > Euprymna scolopes. The sequence goes on from NC_136485.1 coordinate 21,753,529, forward strand.
TGGACATGGAGCTAACTTAATAACATAATTTGAGCCCAAAGCAGTAAATGATAACGGGTCATAATAAGGGTCAAAATTACAGAAAATTGACCTCTGCGGTCTCTACCAAATTACTCAGACACTTTCTGGTATAAACATATGAAATTTTACATAAAAGCCATCCAGAGATACGGCAAGCTTTTTAGTCGGTTTGGTCGAAAATTTTTAGTTACCAATATATAAATGTATGTATGTATGTGTGTGTATGTATGTATGTATGTATGTGTGTATGTATGTATGTATGTATGCATGTATGTATGGGTGTATGTTTGCCTGGCTGCCTAATACTTTCGACGGATTATATTTTAATATCGTTTTGAAGTTCGACTTTTCAGTAGACAAATACCGAAAAATTGGCTAAAAACATTTATACCTTCACCTTAAACCGGTCAATTATCTACAGTGGAGTCGCCTTTTCCGCCGATATTTTTTAACGTCATCCCCTCCTTTCGATTGTCTAGCCTTAATTTAAACATAATTCACTTCTGGTTTGGCGGTGGTCGAAACAGCAAAGGTTTTTCCCCGTTCTTTTCCTCCACGGAACGGGTTCGAGCCTGCTTTCCTACTACCACATCTTTTTGCTCAACATATACATCAAAACACCCGGGCAAACCGTGTGTGTGTGTGTATGTGTGTGTGTGTGTGTGCAACTTCCAATGACTCAACACATATAAAGGGCATATGTGTTTACATCTCTCCTGATAAAGAAATATAAAGGCCAATATTAGGATACTTCGGTTCATGGAGACATTATATTGTATACGTAATTTCAATAGATATCAATAGCATCCTTCAAACCACATTTACATTATTGAGTTATGGTCATTAACATATCACATTAAATTAAATCTATTTAAATAATTGCCTCGGTGACATTACTTATTCGACATAACAGCTTTGTTTCAAGTGTACTAATTAAAAAAAAAATATTATTTAGCTTATTTAAATTTCAAGTTATATTTGATTTAACGTATCATCTGAAATCTGAAACCGTTTTTTTTTTCAAACATAAAAACCAGAAAACTAAAAGGGGAAATAACTGTGATAGTTTAATTGAAACGGAGCACGTTATTAAATATTTGTTTTCATTTCGGAATATTATTCTAAGCTGAATTATTATTTTTATTTTGAATTCGGAGGGAATTGTTTTCGCTCATTCTAAATTTTTAAGTAATTTTTTTTGTTAGAGAATATAATTAAAACTAATGTCCTCATTTACTTGCATCCTCACGAGGGCAGAGTTTGTCAAAGACTCACGTGAAGAAAATCCATCTTTCTCTGCTCTTTTTGTTTTTGTTTATAAAAAATAATCGTTGTTGGGAAGTATTTATTATAATAATTATGTCATAGCAAGTGTGTTTAATTGCCTGCAAAACAAATTTTCTTTATCATTTATTCATAATCTTAAATTAAAAATGGTCATTTATTACGACGTAACAAAGCGTCATTTAAAACCTAGAAAATAAATGGTCAATGTCAAGTTTCTTTCCAACTTCTCAACACACTGGAAAATGACGAATTTTAATGGTGTTCGATGGTTCTGAAAACGAATATCACGTTTAAATTTGGGGCAGATAAGTATTTTTCATGATATAAAAAATATTTTTTCAAAATGTGGGCGATTACTTTCCTGTATAAATTTAACGTATAATGGGCACTCGCTTTCTAACCACCTTATAATTTATTCATATCATAAAACAAATTAACTGTGGTATTCGTTTTCAGCACCACCGAAAAACAGCGCTGTCTTTTTACTTAGAGATTCGTTTATGTTTTCATAATTTAGGACGTAAATAATTCTGTCAGTAAGCTTACACGAGCGGTTTACAAAAATATATTTTTGTTTTTCGTTTTTTTTTTTTGAGGTGGGTATTCAATTATAGAATGTGTATAGTTTTAACCATGTGCTTCTGTAGTTTACTTAATCACCTCCTAATGTAAACAGAATGTTTGTGAAATCTTAAATTGTTGAGGCACCTGTTAACAACTATACAGGTTTAATAATGAAAAAAAGAAAGAAAAACATAAATATGTTCTTGTAAACTTACTAACAGCATAATTAGCGTCCTAAATTATGTGATGAAAAAATGAAAGCATCTCTTAGTAAAAACGAAACCGCGGCGATTTTCGGGAGTGCTGAAAACCAATATCACAGCTAAATTTGTTTTATGATATAACGAAATTACTAGGTGGACAGATAGTGGGTGCTCATTTTAAGTTAAATTTATGTAAGAAAGTGATCCTCCACTTTTTTAACAAAGAACTTTCTTCATATCATGAAAACTACTTATTTGCTCCAGATTTAAACGTAATGTTTGTTTTCAGCAGTACCTAAAACTATTAAAAGTCGTCATTTTAAAGTTTTTGCGGAGTTAGAAAAAAACTTGACATTGACCCACAAAAATTAGACCTGTTTTTTTTTTACTTTTAACAGTCTTTATAAATAATATGAAACAAGAAATTTTGAAGACAAATATAAAATGGGGGATAAATTTTCTATATAAATTTAACGTAAAATGAACACCCACTTTTCGGACCCAAAGCGTTCAACCAGACATGCCATCTCTAGCATTTTTTCTAGAGCCCTCACCATAACATTTTGTTTTATTTTGATCACTCAACAGCACGTTTTTCCTAGATATATATGCAATTAAACAGTTCTCCACATGCCTGATTATCTCATATAACAAATTTCAAGTCTGTAGATAAATAAGTTGAGTATATATGTTAATAACTGTCCTCACATATGCTTACTTTTATAGATTAAATCTTTATAATAAAACACGAGTGTAGGAGAAGATTGTTTAGTACAGTATGTATAAAATTATAAAATTCTATTGTATTGGTGTATCATATTTGCGAGGTTAAAAAGGCGATGATAATTTAAGTAACATAGTGATATAGTTATTAGAGTGTATACAAAAAAGTAATAGTATACTCTGTTGTAATTAGGTGTTCACGCAGCTAGCTTTAATTTAAACACACCAAAACTATGGAGATTCAAGATCTGTCATAGTGCCCGTTGTTATCATACTAAGAACAACAAGTAATAAAGATAACGCCCCATCGGAATAACCCAATATGTGCGCCGTAGTGATTGTCGAGATTTCTTTAGTTGACATGGATAAATATCGTCACAGAAAAGCAAATCACTGCCACCATTACTCTCAATATATTTTATAGTAAAAACAATTTATAAGTTACTTTAACCCAGAATTGTGTAGAAAAACATTAGATTATAACTTACCAATGACGGTAAGTAATTGAAAAAGTCTGGTACACAGCACGTACTTTCTCTTTACGGGAACTTAATAAACGTTACGTAGCTCCACATAATAATTGCATTTACAAAACACATAGTTTTAAATTATTTGTGATGACAATTATCGATTAACAAACTAAACGAATGACTACGATGTTCAATTTTTAGAATGATTTATGCTACAATTGTCTGCTAATACCATGAGGATACATATTAAAGTAAATTTCTATTTAAACTACGAATACTATTTATAGCCTGTATAATAGGGTCGATTATGATTATTGTTTACAGACAAAAACTAAATCACATGCGTTCAATAAAAATATGTATATGTTAAAGATATAAGAATAAAACGCTTTACTTTGTGCAACTTATGTATAATACTAACTTTGATCTATTATTAAAAGCAATTTATATATATGTATTCAGGTAGATTTTCTGCAAGAAACCAGGTGCCTATATTATTTTTCACGTTTAAAAAATTGACGAACTCTAATAAAACAATATTCCTGTCATCGAATATGTAATGTGATAATTAAATTGATTGACTTACCGAGGGTGGTTCGGTGGGAAGGGAAAGACACTCATGGCTGAGGACGGGCCGGCCTGGTGTTTGTTCATGAAGAAAATAGGATGTATATTCCTTGTGGCTTAAATGGACATTCCAGTCTCGTTCCAGTCTCGCTGAACGAGAGATTGAGGTCATAAAAACAGTCACCTTTGTAGGCTTGTTTTTGTTGTAGTTTTTTGCTCTTATCGTTGTTAGAGATCTATCAGGCCGGTACGACAACTGTTAACAGCACGTTACATTTACAAGAATACGTTTGCTTGTAAGCAACGAGGTAATTTTTCGTTGCAAGTTAAACGTCTTTTCTCCCTCCCCCACACACTCGTCGGTAGGAAATATCGACAGTAACTATTTGTTTCTGACCACTATATGTAGAATAATTATCCGTGGGTATGCCAATAAATTGTTTGACAATACATAAATACCATGCAGAATTCGTTTCAGGGATAGTATACTTTTGTATTTCATCAACACGACTATGTAATAAGCTCATAAGTTATTGAAAGTTTGTAAAATGTTCCCGACGTTCACAGATATGCTTACAGCTTGATCCTTTATGATCCTGGTGGTTCCGATCCGATTGCAGAATTTACAGGTTTTTGTTTTATTTCCATGTTTATATTTTAGATCTCAGGAAGTTTGTTAAAAATATTTACTTTATTCAGAAAAACACACTGATTTTAGACTTTTTTTATATGAATAATAAACATATTAGATTCAATAGAACATATTTAAAGTTTTCAACATTGCAACAACAAACCTAGAATATGCATTATTAAACACTAGTGAGGGGTACCCGGCGTTGCCCGGGTGTTTGTAGGAGTGTGTGGTGTGAAATAAAAAAGAAGCCGGGGGGGGGTAGGATCGAAGCCGAACCCCTGAGGCGAAATTTGAAAATAAAATTGGCCAGCCAGAGGTGAAAGATGTTTGAAAGTCGTCAAGCGTTACGACGACGACGATGACGATGTAAGCATTGTAGTGAGGTGGCTTATGATAATGATTGTTGCTGGCCCAAAGCACCAAATTCGGCACACATACTTTGGTACAAAGTCAAACTTTTTGGAGGGGGGTACCCGATTTTAAAGGTCAAGGTCAGGGCAAGGTCAAAGGTCAAAGGTCAAACATCGCTATTTGTCTTTTTTCAACTTTCTTATTAATTTCCAATACAAAATGTGCTGCCATTACATAAATTACTGTTAATGCTCTTAAGGGAATTATATATGTAATTCAAGCTACATTTCTTTTAAGTGTATATTGAATTGTAGAACAAGATCATAGGTCACCACTTGTAATTTCAATGTATATAACAATGAATTATTGGCATCAGTATTTATATATGAATTCTATTGGACAAGTAGGGCATTATTTATAAAGACATTAGTGCAATAAACAAACAAGTTGCATGCATGTTTCAGATACAATACAATAAGTCAAGCATAACACCATTCACTTCTATAATAATATGTACTGTAGAACTTAACCGGATGCGAATATTGTAGTGGTAATCCGACTACTTCCTATTTAATGCAACATTCTTGCACTATTGTTGCAAGAATTGCTTACATGGACTACCTCTATAAAACTCTGCATGCATATCTTCTTGGAAGTAGTACAAGAATATGGAAGGGTCGTCATGTTTCACAATCACCTCGGCACTGACATAGTGTTGTACATGTCAGGCCAGATTTCTCGCATTTACAGTTCTTAACACACATAGGAACTACTTTGCAACCACACTTTATGAGTTCTTTGCACGCAGTAGCAGCTGGAATTGTGGTCCAGATGGGATGCCACCCTGTGTCTTATTTGGGCCATCCAAAACCAGCTGGGCTCGGGGCAGCAACGACTGGTTTCAGACTCTCTGTCCAGATACTGGCCTGGTACACACATCGGTTGACATGTTGGAGCAGAGCATTTTGTGTTGGTGGTAGCCTTTCCATTAGTTTCACTCTGTTCGGAAAGAGGTCTTGCCGAAGGTAATTAACTGTGCTATGGTGAGTTGTGTTTTCGTACATGGCACAGGTGAACTGCTCAATTAGCCTGAATACTGGAGATGATGTTTCTAGAGGAACAAATGGTGAGGACGATGCTGTAGTAAACCCTTCTGTCGAAATTGGGAGTGATTTCCAGGTCTTCCATGCTGATTTCTTTCCTTTACCATTAAATTGGGATGTTACATCACATCCAGTGAAAGCATGGAAGAAGGGTAGTGCTTGACATTTATCTTCACCAAGTTCCAGGCAAACAGAGTTGATATGGTAGTATCGAAAGTGCCTTCCTGCACCAAATCCAACCCACAGATCTAAGTCAGGATACCAACTGACAAAACGGTGATAAACTCCTACAAGGACCACAACCACGTCTGTATCAACAGTTCTGACAAGAACTGATGTTGCACCTTTCCTCAGGGCTTCGTACACATGCACACAAATCCTGCTGTCTGCCTCCTCGTGGTCACACTTGTCCATTGTACATCCAGGCTGATTGGACAGAACTCTTTCTCCGGAGGTAATGTATACCCATTTTTCAGGTGGGTAGACATAGTTGGCTACTTCTCCTGAGAGCAAAGCAAAAAGCTCTTCTTTGTTTCTGTCATTCTGCAGAAACCCAGCAAACGACAAGGGAAGTTTGGCATTGCGAGACACCTTCCTGCGTACCCCCTTCCCTCGTTTCTCACGTGTAGTTGCCTTCAAGCTGTCTGGATGATATCTGTCCAAAACAATCTCAATTCGAGTGCTGCTTTGCAGTTGCCTCTCTGTCCAAGGAATGAATATTTTGTCACTGTACTCCCCAAATGTACATTTGTGTTCATGCCGCAGGATGTGTACCATGGCAGCCCCATCGAAAATCTTTGCATCGAAGTGTGATGGTGGTTCTGGCTGAATACTTGGGTCGATGCAAGCCAACAGTTCTGATTTATTTCCTGGTAGACGAAGTTTCCCATTCAGTGACAATGCTGGTGGGCATGGGTGATTTTCATGCGAGAAGAACTCCTCGAGGTTTGTGTCACGGACCTGAGTAGCAATGAAGAGTTGGCTGAATAGGTTATAATTACTCTTTATTTCCTGCAACTGAGTCACGTTTCTGCTGGGAGTACTGGTGTGTGGTCGCTTGAAAAGTGGAAGTTTATTTTTCTTGATTGTGCTGTGGATGGATATCTCTCGTTTCACCAGCACATCACTAACATACCTTGAGTACTGCTCTTTGCCCAGTTGCTCCATTCCGTATAGTGCTTCCACAACCTGTTCATCCATAAAGTCATGGGTGTCAAGAACAATGAGTTCCTTTGCTGTGTTCAAGAATGGATTCCCCATTGATTTGATAACATCACACATATTGTTGACTTGTTTGTGGAATGATTCCTGAATGGCATGTCCTTGCTCATGACTCTGGAAAGAAGGTTCCTCAGACAGGTTATTCATCTCTTCAAATTCATCGAGAATCCTTGCCTGCTCTGGACCGGCAATCATCCATCGTTTCAAGGCAGCAGGATTCGTTGTCAGGCCAATTGCACCACCAGAATGTTTCACTTTTTTATTGTTTTGCTCGTGTGCTTGGTCTAGAGGCATGACTGAGAATGGTCGCCTTCCCTTCAGGAACACCCAGTTTTTCTTGAATTCAGCTCTGATTGATGGCGGAAGAGTCTTCATGTCTTTTATGTGTACTGGCAGCCAGCGAGAGTAGTTCATGCGATCAAGCACAAAGAAGCATGGTGCCAATGCTTCCAACACTTCTACATAAAGAGCAAAATTCTTCTCCCTGTGTGACCTCACAAAGATAAGGACTAGCAGCTCCAGCTGAAGAATCCTGTCCCAGAATGCGAAGGTTGGACTGTTTTGTGTCATGTCAGTTCTCCAGTCTTCGAAGTGTATGCTGCGTTCTGGACACATTTCATGAAAGGAATCACGCTGCAACTTTGCAAGAGTCATTGCTGTCACCTGATGTGCATGTCGTGTTCTGGTTTAGTGGGCAGCCTTCAGGAAGGATTCAGCAGTTCCAGCTGTAGCAACACCACTCTCAGTCAGTGCAATACACCAACCAGATTCTTCCAAGAGATCCCCAACCATTCTCCACAATGCCATCTCAGTATGTAAGCCTCCCAGGACAACAACATATTCAGACTCGCCAAGGGTTTCAGACCAATTCCACTGTGCATATTTGGCCAAAGCAAAGAGAGGTTGATCCAGTGCAATAACAGGTATTTGCCCAGGGTTTCGCAATGTTGTTATTTTTTTCACTACTTCCATACCATGCTTGACCATAGCCATCGATGCAGCCCTTTCGTAAAAGAGTGGCAGTAGAACACTTGTCCCGGGAATATCAGTAACTTCGCCTTCGCGTGCAGAATGATGCGAGGCCCAGGCCATGATATCACCTTTTTCTAATTTGTTCTTTTGGGCTACAGGTATCCTTTCCTCTAACCACTGATTTTCTTTGTAAATTGCTTCACATAGAACAGGTTCAGGATCAGGGTCTTCCATAGCTGCAGCGTCTGTGACATTAACAGTGTCGGTGTTGCAAGCAATAGCTGGAACTATTCGATAACTATCTGGAAGGGATGGATTTCTAATGTGTGCCTGTGGTGGTATTTTGATGGGCTCTCTACTTGTATCTTGCTTATTCTCTGCAGGAAACTGGAACACACTGATACTTGTGCCATGGAATTATCCTTCAGCTGTTTGTGATGTTGGATTGTGATCCAGATTGTCTAGTGCCCCTGCTGTGAACACACCATCAATAAGTTGCACAGGACACACCACACCTTCCTCTTGATATCGTTCACATACTGCATTTGTCAGCCAGTCTTCGACTTCTAACACTCTTTCATAGCTAACACTGATTCCGAGTTTATGGAGATGTGTCAACATTTTCTTGCTCCGGGTTTGCGTGTGAACACTCAAGCCTACATATAAGGGAAGCGGTGGTTCTTTGGATCTATGGTGGCGTGGGTTCTCTGCTACTTTGGGCTGATCTTTACAATTGAATCTAATCAGCTGGCATATGGTCAGACATTCTTGTGAATTTGTTGCGGTCTGGTCCTTGATGTTTGAACCATATAACAACATGGAGATCAAGACTTTGAGTGAATTTGGCACTGAGTCATCTTGACAGTCTGTGGTGAAACTTCCACTGAATGTACAGAATTTTGTCTTTGAAATTTCTTGCCGTATTAACTTTGCTATGTGTACCATTGAGAGAGCGTCCTTCTCAAAATCACGAGACTTCAACTCCTCCTTTATGATCTTCTGAAGGCCTTCATTAAAGACAAGAACTGTTTGTTTGCCAACTGATCGTTCCTGACACTGATCCTTGTAATGATTCAAAAGTTTGTTTTTCAGCCGTGTCTTGTTCACCTGTTTTTCATATCCCAAGGCTGCAAAGCGAGCTACACACATTTTGTGCAGATCTACTAATGGAAATATGTACTCCCCGTCTTCAACATTCGCTTCAATATAAGATATCATTTCTACAAATACCCTTGAGTCTGTCATTGATTGATCAGATGTATCCGATAATGTAGCCATGGATCGCTTGTAACTTCTGTATCGAACACGGAATGCATCCATACATTGTTTGTGATACTTTGCTTCAATAGCAACAAGATCCCCATCTGCAATAGTAGCTAACAAGTCAGTACTTTGTAGTTCTGTTGCTTGCTCACGCAGTGTTTTGTCTAGTTCTAAAGTTTCACATTTGTGAAGTATACCATCTGACTTCTTGCAAAATATACACATGTTGCAACCCATTACTTCATCACTTCGAGATACACGTTTGGATTTTCTTTGTCCAGTACTAACATCATCGCCAGAATGGTCAACAATTCTCTTTATAGCATTACTCTCTTGTGCCCTTAACAATTTTGATTTGGAAAATAATAAATGACAGTTTTTATGCCACTTAGCACAATTCACATTGAGGTCATTGGTTGTCACATCATCACCAAAGCAAATTCTTGCAGGCAATGATTTCAGTTCTTTAAAACCATGTACATTTTTCATAAATTCTTCATATGCTTGTGAACTTTTGCCATCCTGCTGTGTTGCAGGACACTTTAATGCCGCATCTCCTGTACCGCATATGATGCACTTTGAATAATCCATGTTGCATTGAAGATTGAAATGCAAGCTCTCCACTACTGACTTGCCTTGCTGACTTCAGTTCTCAACCAGGAAGCACTCTGAAACATAAAAATACATATTATTACAAATCCTGTTACCAACTATACTACTTGAAGCAAGATAAAACTAAAATGACACCTGAAATTACAGTACTACCACATTTTGACCTTTAACCTTCGCCTGACCTTGACCTTGACCTTTAAAATCGGGTACCCCCCTTCAAAAATGTTTGTATTAACCCAAGGTATAGATGTACCAACTTTGGTGCTTTGGGCCAGCATGGTACGATTTGGTCATATTTTGGCGAAAAGCCACCCCACTATTGTTATAAGCGAAGTAAGAAAAGAAAACAACGCTTTAATTAAGCGGGGGAGTAAGACACAACAAAAAAGTAACGTGAAAAATTGTTTAAATAATACAGGATTCAATATTTTAATTTAAAAAACCTAAAAAAAAAGAAACATATCACACCACGATTCGAACCAAAAACGTTTAGATAATGAACCAAGGCCATAACAACCTGCGCTAGGGCGACGTATATAAAGTTTGTTCGGTTTATCAACTACTTAAAGTAAATCAGGTCACGACATCATGACGTCATCTGACGCATGCATTGTTGACCCTCCCCCCTGTCGAATCTGTCTAGACATCTCTCTCACTCTCTCTCACTCTCACTCTCTCTCTCTCACTCTCACTTCGTCTGCCTTACTCTAAAGACTGGAAAATGACGTATGGCTGTTTTTATTAAAAAAAAAAAAATTCGATCGTTAATAATTTTTGTAAGCGTATTTTTTTTACTTCACTTTTTTTTTTACTTTATTTTTCGTTTAACTATCGTATCTACCTATTTTGAATGTGGTAATAACTTTGCTAACGTAGCCATAGCGTAAAAGTTCATAGTTTAGCTTTAATTATTATTTGTTTTTTGCCGATAACAACATTTTTAAATTGTAAATTAAGACCGCTATTAGAGGTTGCTGACGTCAGGATCACGTGACATGACTTAGCGGGTTTTAAATACAAGTTGACCCAAAATAAACGGGCGCGTGTATACTTTATGTAGAAGAGTTGGCGGCCGTATTTTTGGGGCAGTTATAAATCGATTTAAAAATATGTAATGTTTAACATTAAACTGTCACATTTTGGCTCCCCCTGCAGAAAATCTACCAGTTGATTCACTTCTGATGGTTACTTTGGGCCAATTTTTCGATATTTATTGTCCGGAAGGTAGCGGGCTTCCATATGAGACCAAGTATGTGAATTTTTGTTGTGTCTGTCGAAAGTTTTTAGCAGACACACAAACATACACACAAACACACATACATTTTCGCTTTTATATATATAGATTAAGTATGCACTAAATTTTCTCCCACGCCCGCCACATTAATAATGTATTGAACCTGGCGCAATTGTTTCATTTATAGAGAAACACTGTAGCTCGATGAACGAATTCGATAAATCCTGGTATCGATGCAAGTCATTGTGTGCTTGTATATCAAGAACAACGGATGTTCTTATCTTCTGGCCTATATGGAAATCGCACAACTGAATTAATCATATCATTGAAATAAAGCAACATTCTATCTTAATCTTCGACTAAAGAAAAAGGAGATCCTGAGTCATGAGAGGTTTGATTTATGACAGAATAGATATCAGCGAACTTAACATAATGTTTCTTATGCGATCCATGCCTATGAGATATGTCAAGAAATAATGAGTCAATAAGTGCACTTTACTCTATTCTCAAAACTAGCAATACATCAAATATCATACCCCCTTAATCTTTCCTTTTTATAACTGTTTTTCAGGGTGCGAATATGATATCCTTGTCCCCCAATTTGATTCCATATAATGTATCGTCTTTTTAATGCGTGTTTTTCAATGTAAGCCTGAGAAAACTATATGCGCTCAGATTTAACATGACATAGGAAGTCAGGTGTTAATACTGCATATTTTATTTTTCCTGATTCGAGAAAAAAATAAATTTAAAGGCTATCAGGAGCTCAGATTTTCAAAATCAAAACAATTTCCACATTTGCATGTTGTAGTTACAGAATATAAGTATTTACACATTAATTGGAGTGTTCTCAGCAGCAAACGCTGTCCCAATGTAATTAACATTGTTTTTTAATTTGATATGCAAACGTTTTTTTTAAATGTAATATGCAAATCAATAAAATAAACGGTGAATCAAGTTTTCAAAATTCAGACAAATTAAACTAGGTAAGTCATTCTCCCTGTTTTAATAATGAAATATCTTTCTCGTTTATTTTCAATCGAATTAACACGGTTATTCGTCATTTAATTTTTATTTTAATCTTTTGAAGTATCATTTTACCATCGGCGACAACGACGTTATCTTTTGTTAACAATCTCTAATATTTGCGTTCTCTAACAGGGCGGAGGACATGGATAGAGTTGATGCAGATATGAAACTGTAATAATTATCATGAAACGAAGCATGAAACAATATAGAATCGCCTATATTTCAATTTTTACAATATATATAATATATTATTTGGAAATTAATTAATTTTAGATATGTAATTAAAAAAAAAATAAGAACCTTGTTTAAAAAGAGTATAAAGGAAGAAAAAATGTGTTATTGTTCCATGATTACACATATTTTTTTAAACAAACATATCACCGTAGTTTTGGTCTTCGCACGCAGAAAAATAAACTACATAATTACATTTACATTTTTTTTAATTTCCATAAATGAAATATTTTTAAGATATTATATTAAATATATGTATACAAGAACAGTTAAAACAGGGACACGTATTATTTGTGCTTTGTTTCATGCTTGGATGTCTCCCGCTATGTAATTGCGTAACTGTATTCATTTCTGGCGCCTTCGTTTGAGGAGCGCAATTGGTAGAAATTGCCCTTTTACTTAAACAAATATTAGTCGCAGCACAGGCATAGACGCTAATTCTTAACCAAATTTCCCATACATGATTATCAGGATATAAAACATCTTATTGTTACAAATAAATACTCATTCGCTGATTTAAAACGATTTATGGTAATATATACATTCGTCTTATCATTGTCATGAATTTTAGGAAAGTTTTAAAATTAAATTGTATGGTTTATTGTAGTTTTTCATCTTTTATTTCTTCTAAATCTACTTTTCTTTTCCCATTTACGTTCCTCACAATCAGTATTACTTATATAGTCATTTTGAGTCGTAGTATTTTTATCCAAGAGCTATTAAATTTAGAACATTTCATTTTAAAATTCCAAATAGCAATTCCCGTCCAAACATTTATCGGATCTTCTTAACGGCACAACGGTAGTACAAATTCAAAACAACATGTACGAGGGCTAAAAGGAAAACACACTAACCATTCCATTTATTTAAATGAACACTGAACTTTAAAATAATAAACGAACTCAGAAATAAATTTTGCAAAAAAAGTCTAATTGTAATAAAATCCTTGGCATCAGAAAATCCTCTAACATGCCCGATTTTAAAATGCAAATAACGCATTCATTTACGATCGCCGGAAACTGTATATATTTGTTTCGCTGGTGTTCTTTTTTGTAATTTCATCCTTATTCAAATTGACGAAGATCGCATTAAGAATTTGAAGCCGCCAGAGAGATTTACTTTAATGTTTATCGTTTCTTTGTTTTTTTTTTTCCTTTTTATTCATTTATTTTTTTTGTATTTACTTTTATACGTTTTATTTTTTACGCTGTCTGTTTTCTCCAGTTTTGTTCGTAGTTCATTTATTTGCTCTTTGCTATTCAGATTAACGTTTAAGCCCAACAAGTGTCCCATGCGCACAAACACGGCGAGTTTAAAAAGAGTGAGATCATTTGTGGACATTCGATGCATTTTAAAGCTGACGAAGTGAGATCCCAAGCAAATCTCTCAAAAGAGAACAGGCAGACAAGCTAACGAGATATTTTTTTTTTCGTTTTTATTTCTTTTGTCTTGAGAAAATAGAAAAATAACAATAAAGATCTCAATCATTATAATTGAAGTTTATTTAATTTCTGATTAAATTGCTCGCTCTTGGTTTAATGCTCAGAAGACTAAATACAAATCCGTAAAAATATATCCATTTCCAAATTAAAAATTTTATTGTTATAAATATCACAAAGTAACAATTCGAATAAAAATCTGTTACTATTATATAAATTCTACCAGTTATATGATAGAGGTTTCGGATTAATGCCTCCTATTATTTAGTTCGTCACAACGGATCATTTATAGCTGAACAAATGAGGTATATCGGTTTCATATCTGTGTTGCAGATATTACCGATGTGAGATTGTAAGAAGGCAACTTTTGTCATAGATATGTGGTATAAGAAATTATGCGGCATTGAACTCCTCCATGCAGCCAAAAATGTATGTACCAACATTTACAAACGCATGTTGAACGGTTATGAAGCCTTTGCAGCAAATGTTAGCACAGTTAGTGCTTGATTTCAAAGTGGCGGCACATATATTAGGTGCAAATTCGGCGCAAGACGTTTGGGGATGCATCATCGAAAGAGAATTGCAAACGTGTATATATATATATATATATATATATATATATATATATATATATATATATATATATATATATATGTATGTATATATATATATGTCTGCATTTTGTGTAAATATGTATGTGTAGGTGTATTTATGTATGCGTGTATGTATGTGTATGTATGTATGTGTATGTATATGGATGTAGATGTATATATGTATGTATGTATATATGTACATATATATATATATATATATATATATATATATATATATATGCATATATATCTCTGAACTATTAAAATAGGCTGTCTCGTATATGATAGTTGTAGCGACGTATATTACAAGAATGTATGGTGTCTGAGTGTATATGTATGTATGTTATATATGGATATGTACACCCGTGTGGACTGTAGTGGCAAGCTGTTTCTTATATAAAGGGGTTGCCATACTACTGACGTAAAAAAAAACACCTTATTATAATTGAAAAAGTTTTTTGCATCTGTGCATGTATTGCTGTGTTTTTTTTCTGCGTTGTGAGTGAGCGAGTTTCTATGTGTCCCTGCGCGTGTGTAGGTATGTGGGTGTATGCGTGGGTCTGTGTGTGTATCTATATGTGTATGTGTCTCGTATACGTCTGTGGAGATTTGGAGACACGAAGGGATGGGGATGTTGTCTGCGCCTGCGGATTGTCTGAATGTGTATATGTCTTGTGTGTATGCTGGTGCGCGTATGCGCGTGTGTGTATATGTGTGTATATGTGTATATGCGTGTATATATGCATGTGTGATTATATATAGATGTGTGCACGTGTGCGTGTATATGTATGTATGTATATATATATATATGTATATGTTGTGTGCATGCGTGTATGTGTAAATATATGTGTGTGTATATGTGTATATCTATATATATATGGGCATGTATATATATATATGTATATATGTATATATATATATGGGTTGATTTGAATATTGTATGTGTGTATGTGTCCCTGTGTGTGTGGGGGCGTGTGGGGGCGTGTGGGGGCGTGTATACATGTATGTGGTTGGATGGGTGTAGATTAAAAGACACCGGTCCGTACTCAGTGACCATAAGAAGAGTTTTTAATTTACGGCTTGCAAGACAAAAATACTAAATCTCAAGTACCTTATGTCATAAAAACCAAAAGATGGGATAGATAAAAAGAAAGGGAAATAAAAAAGAAGATGTTTATTTTCTTCAAAGACCTCACTTGTCCCCCCCCGCTTGGTAAAAACTTCTTAAATGCTACTACCATTTTTTACTCCCCCCGGGGTTCCTTACTTCACCCAGGCTTGGCCAGGGAACCCCGATACTATGCAACTTTTTTAAAACACCTGCCTACCCCCAGGGTCACTTACTACACCTCCACACACCCGGGCAACACCGGGCACCCTGCTGTTCTTTTTATTTCAATGGATTATTTCGATTCTCCATTCTCGATAGTCATCGAAGACATTTCAATATAAAACTCATTTAAGCACATTGCGAAGCACATACTGTACTGTCCTGTTAATTATTACAAAAATATCCCCGCCGTTTCCGAGTCCAGAAGAACACTTTCTCACACATTCTCTCCCGCTCTCTTTTTCTTACACCCACACACAGCCAATGCTATTTTTTATAATAATAGAGATATATGACTTTGACACATATAAATCTACACATATATCTGTGTGTAATGAGAATTCACGTAGAATACCAAAATTTATCAAAATTAAATTGGTGTAAAATGTTTAGCAGCAATATTTTATTTTATATTCAAAACTGTAAACAAAATCGGATAATCGCTTTACGAAAATAGCTCTTAGAGAGACCTGACGTTTCGCGGGATTGAATAGTGGTCAACACTCTTAAATTGTCATTTAAATCGAGGAAGCCATTTTTCAATCAAATCGCAATGTACCGGAAGAAAGCTCCACCTGCGTCTCCGCAATATTTAGTCAATAATATATTGTAATTTACATGAATAAAATTAGTTTCTTATATATCATTTAGTACACGCTTCTGTCATATAAAAGAACCTGCTGTGTATTTTTATGTGCAGGACTATTTGGATTGTGTAGTGATAGGAAGTTTCATATGAAAACGTGTACTTTTAATGGTTCAATTGTGTTTTAAACAGAAACACTTGTTCTTGATGGGCTCTTCTGTTTATTATATATGTCTGACAATTCTGTTTTTGTGGCAATAAACCTGCTCAATGTGCTTGTAATATTTGGCTTAATAGGGTTCTAACTTTTCTCAACATGACTTATTCATTTTACATCGGATACTTTGATTATCGATTGCCGATACGCATTTACGCAATTTGTATGAACAACCGAAAAATACTGGTTAATACATAAACTACATTTGGAATTTCACAGAAATCGGTTGAACCTTTACAAAGTCCGCGGTATACGAACCCCTACTTACACATAGACCCACTTTTTTTCCATGTTTGTAGATAAATAAATGCTTTGATTAGTAGATTAGAAGACAGATGTAGAAAGATAGATAGATAGATAGATAGATAGATAGATATGCCAGTACCTGGTTCGAATACGCACACATTCTTTCTATTATCTGTAAGAAATTATAATCTTATGAGCGATAACCCAATGTTTAAATCTCCTCAAAAACTGGCATTAGCTTTTGTTTTGGCAAGTATGTTCGGTTCGTGATTATTATGATGGCTGAAAGAAAACCTGTGTTAGCCTAGAGATCAGCTTTCGGCAAATCACTAGAAAACATCACGCACTGAGAGTCAAGTTACTTGTCTCTCAATCAGAACTATTTTCCAGGCGGATCAATAGTTTGCCCTCATCCTTAGCATGTACATACAGAGTAGCATGTTTTCCGTCTCGTCTTCCGGATTTCCTTTGCCCTTTGGACTAAACATAAAAGAGATTAAAACAGTTAAACTAACGGCATGATCAATGGAAGTGTGCATCTTTTTCACATTAATTGCAAACACATGATATATTTTTCTGCAAAATACCCAAAGTGTAATTGTAAAAATCAACAGAAAATCTTTAAAAATTGGAAAGAATAATAATTGTATTATACAGGAAGCATTTTAGAAATCTGAAAAATGGAATTATATAAACGACAATAAAAAATTTTCCAGTAATATCAAAATTGGATTTGCGTAATGGTATATTCGTAGGAGGAGAAAAGTGTTTCCATTCGTGTTAGTTTGTCGAGTCTCGCTCTCAGAGATGTTATTACTTATTTTATTATACTCATCTATTAATCTTTTTTATGTAGGGTACACGTTTTTTTTTTTAAATACGTTTATAACTATAGGCTTACATTTTTCCTTCTTAAGTATATTAGTTATATTTTTTTTTAATTATTAAACCCCATATGAGAACATAAACGAATCGTTTATTGTTATTTATCTCATAATTATAAAAAAAAATACTTGATTGAAATTTTTTCTAGTTTTCTAAAATATTCTGTGATTTCGGGTTTCTCTGCACAGGATGCATAAGCACACCCATCTAACTTAATAAGGGAGCCCTGGTCTCGTATGGGTTTAATTTTAAATATTATATGTACATTTATATATATATATATATATGTATATATATATATATATATATTTATTTTTAAAGTGGTTTCACTATTCTGTATCTCTCTCAATTTATGTATATATAAATGCACCCCCATATATATATATATATATATATATATATATATATATATATATATATATAGTCGTCCAACATACAGTACTTTTTCGCTTTTTCACAGCTCATCTGTGCGGCTAGAAAGGCAACTGCCTAAAACCAAGATCGAACCCCGACCGCCTAAATAACAGTTTAGGCTCCTCACCATTACGCTATACTGCTGCTACTGTGAGGTTAATGAATTAACGATGGTGTGACATATACACACATATGCGACGAAATAAATAAACAGAAGATCTAATAAATACATTTATAAATCAAGTGCCACAATTATTTACAGCAACGCGACTTTTTGACAATCAGGTTACATCCTACAAATTGAGTCAGCAGCTTAGTCTTTCTAAAACAATAATAATATACGATATTTTTGTCTGTAAAAAACGATGAAGTAAAACGATGGCTATTACCAGAGTGCTAAATATCGAAGTAGAGCAAGGTATAATATACTACTGCTCATGAAAGATATATAAATATAAATAAATAAATAAATATATATGTATATATATATATATATATATATAGTGCGTGTGTGTGTGTGTCTGTCTGTGTGGTCGTTTTGATAATATGATGCAGTATACAGCGAAAATAACCAATAAATAACTGTTTAGTTTTATATTAAAATTAAGCGCGAAAAAGTTCAAAACCAGTAAGATTAATTTGTGACTGCTGAGTATGCGAGTAAAACTGTTACAAAAGTGCACTGAAAGGGGAATGTGCCCTTGATAATCTGGTAATTTGATTGAATATTAGCTCTTTCAAGATTATTATTAGGGTGGAACAAAAACGTTACTATTAGGTTGGTGCAAAAACAATATCGTATTCTCACATATGTTATTCTATAGATGGATAGCGGAGGTATCCGGCGTTGCCCGGGTGTAGGACGACCGAGGGGAGAGAAGTGTTTAATGTAAAGACTTTAGGGTTTTTTTTTATATGTACACATGTTCAGTTGCGTTTGTCCTGTAACTGCTTGAGATGTTAGTGTCTGTGAATTTTTGATTAAAGAAAATAATTATTTTATACCAAACACATAGTTTTAACAAACATAGTCTAAAAACCAGTTTTCTATGAAGTTTTACTTTTAAATGAATTTACTGAAATGTTAATAAGTTTTGTTTTTTTTTTAAATCGACCAAGAAATAATATTTGCTTTGTTTACAATTGTGATTTTCTATAAGCCATTATAAATATTAATTAAAGTACCGTAATATTCCAGTTTTATATTAAAGAATTAATAGATATTTTAAAAATATATTAGCACACGTAAATTTTACAATTTTATGATAAACTTTTTCGAGTTAACGATATAAAGAAAATAAATTTATGTGCGGAGTTTGAACATACAAACCACGTCATGTACAAAAAAACAAAAAAAAACACGATATAGTAGAATATTCACGACTCGTTGTTCTATCATTATTGCTAAGCAACCGCATTTGAAAAAATGTCCTTACCGATGATAGATAAATTAAAATACCTGTTTTGATTATCGGTAATCGGTAATTATCGGGGGCATTCTGAGACAAAACTTATCTAAGATCACTCAGACGTATAGACTAAAGGTATGTATTATTTTTTAAAGAAAATATGTTTAGTATTTCAGAGTCTATAGGGAACAACTTCACATAGAGGAACAGATTGTAAAGTAGATGGATAGAAAGATAGAGATAGAGATTATATATTATGTAGAATAATTTTCTCGGTGGACTTATTCGCTATAAAAAAATTAAAAATAAAATTACTAATTTCATTCATCGAATGCCATCTGTGTTTGTTTACAATACAACGTCAGCTGATAATTGGGCTTGACAATTAATACTCTTGAAAAGGCAACACTGATTACTCTTTAGTTTTATAACATGCAAATGAAGAAATGATTCGCGGCGATTTGATCCTCATTTAATGTAAATTGAAATAATTAACAAGAAAAATGTGAAATACACTAGAAATCATTCCATCTATAGCCAAATGCGCTTCAGCTGAGCTATACTTCCACTTCTAAATAATTATTTTCTTGCTAAAACACAATGGCTAAGATTGCATTTACTCCCTTCTATGTAGGAAAAAAAATATATTTAGGATCGTATTTTGACGATTGTCGGCACTCATCGGATGAATTTATGCAAGGAAACATATCTAAGAGTATTGCCAGACATATAAATTACCATTTTTGTGAAATTTGCAATAGAGAAGGATGGCCGGGTAGGAAACTATGAGGAATACCCCCACAAACACACAAAGTTGCATTTATATAATTGTAGATTTCTGAAATTAGTGCATTGATATATAAAGACATGTTATAGATCTTCATGAAGCACACTTTTCACTCTCTTCATTTCTGTTCCCGCACACTTGTCGACAGCATGGACCATATGCAAATCCGAATGATTCAAACTAGTCGAACAACTGGCGAATATGTGATATAATTATTCGTTTGACTGAGAAACCATTGAAGAACGTGTGGTATAACGGTGGTTCAAGCAATTTTGCAATAGAGCCTCAAAGATTAAGTCGGTCGGGAACGGCCAACTGCGGTTGATAACAAATATCTGAAAGACTTAATTGAGTCCGATCCTTGGAAAACCACACGAGAAGTTTGTATTGAACTCTAGTTCGACCACTTCACAGTCCTTCGCTATTTAAAGCAAAACAATGAATTTAAAATGTTGGATAAATGGGTGTTGCATAAATTAAACGATATTAAAAAAAACGTCGTTTTTAGGTGTATTTTACGCTTCTATGCAACAAAAACCACGAACTTCTCGAGCGGATTATGAGTGGTTATTGGAAGTGGATCCTTTCCCACAATCGAGGATTCTAGGCACAGTGATTGGATACAGGAGAAGACTCACAACACTTCAGGAAATTGCATCATAAAACAATTATGGTAGCAGTTTAGTGTTCTACAGCCGGCTTCATCAATCACAGTTTCTTGAATCCGGGCGTAATGATTAGGCGAAAATGTACTGCCGACAAAACGAAGAAATGCACCATAAGCACCA
Organism: Euprymna scolopes; assembly: GCF_053919585.1. Classification (NCBI taxonomy): domain Eukaryota; kingdom Metazoa; phylum Mollusca; class Cephalopoda; order Sepiida; family Sepiolidae; genus Euprymna; species Euprymna scolopes. The sequence goes on from NC_136485.1 coordinate 21,774,708, forward strand.
AAGTATATTCCCCAGATGTTCAGTATGAAGGTAACAATTCTCCTCCATTCAAACACTCGACCACTTGTTGCTCAACTGACTCTGCATATGCTGAACGAATTGGGCTACGAGGATCTGCCTCATCCGCCATATTACCGGACATCTCACTCACCGATTATCATTTTTCAAGCATCTCGAAATCTTCTTGCGAGAAAAAATACTTCAAGAGCCGAGATGATGCCAAATCTGCCTTCAGTGACTTTGTCGCGGTCAGAACTCCGGATTTCTATGCTAATAAGTTAAATAAACGTGTTTTTCGTTGGTAACAATGTGTCAATTCTTATGGTTCTTATTTCGATTAATTAAGTTTATTATGTAAAGGATTATCATCTTTTTTATTATGAACGTTAAAAACGACATTATTTTTGCACAAACGAAATATCAAATAATGGGTTCCCTTTACAAAACAGGGATTTCGCTTGTGAACGAAAAGAAAATGTTTACTTGGAAAGAGCTGAACATTTGCTCGCAATAATATTTGGCTTTAAAATTCATATGATATTCGAATGAAAAATTAATTGCAACCTATTAATAAATGCCATCTTGCTTGATAATAAAGGAGGGTGTTACAAACGGATAATTAACACAGTGACCCTCGCTAAAACCCAGACATGTCCTCATCAAGTGTCATCGGGGAAAATCTAGCGTGTAAGATTGAATAAGCACCTCTTGCATATTTTTATTTGGCACGCGTCGATTGAACAATAGAAAAGTGGAAATGGAGAGTATTCCCGACTACATTTTAACAATAAATAGCAATACAGGGCTGTTAATCCAGCAGGCAGTCCGTCAATCAGCAGAGAGTCAGATAGCGCTCCCTCAGTCAGTCGAGGCAGGGGCAGAAGTTAGTTCAGACTCAGCAAGTTCTGTCAGCAAGTACCTGTGAAACTTCATGGGATATAAGGAACACCAGTCGAAGAAACAACGTGTTGAGGTGAACACGGCAGAATGCCCTCCTCGGACGTTGGTAAACAATGGAAACGGGAAAATAACTTAGAAAAAATGTAAACCAAACTTAAAGAATAAAAAGAAAGCTGGAAAAACAGCAAGGGCGCCCGTCACTGAAGTATGTTGGCGATAACGATGGTACACACAATTGTGTTTGTCTTTTGTCAATTATATTTTTTACTCGCATTTATTAAACTGTATAGTGTAAGAACTGTTGACTTTGCTAAAAATACAAGGTTTAAAATAGAAATTACGGTGTCTGCTCTTATTTTCTTTCGGGTTAACATAATATCTGAACTTTTAGTGGCCGTATTGCATCTTCAAATTAGACAGGTTTCTGAATCACGAGAAATGGTCTTCATTCACATCTAATACTGGTAATGGTTGTCCATTAAAGATGACGGTCTCGTCACTCGTTAGAGTTGTGATTAAAGACTTTCCATACTAAGTAGCTTATAATAATAATAATAATAATAATAATAATAATAATAATAATAATAATAATACCGTTTGTATTATGATATTATGCATAAAGGTAGTATCATTATTATATACTAGATTATATATATATATATATATATAAACAATTATTAGTTTGTAATATATATATATATATATAAAGATACTCATTATTATTATATACATATATATATATATATATATATATATATATATATATATGTATAACACATTTCTATTATAAAAATGAGTTTCTAAAATTTATTTGAATTATTATTATTGTTTATGACATAGTGCAAGTGATTCATTCAGGATTTTTCAGGCTTCTCACTAAAAACAATTATACATTGACAAATTTGGTAAAACAATTCCGTTATATTACACACATTTGTATGTAATTGTAATGGAGTATCGAGAGATCTAGACGAGTTTATACAAAATATCTAAAATAACTATTGTGATAAACGCAGACTTTGTGTATAGTATTACACAACCATATATATATATATATATATACATATATATTTGTAATTATGTTTTAATACTTGCATATTATAAGAACGGCGTAGAAGAAGATAATGCCATTAAATGTACGAGAATAAATACAATAAAGCTTCATAGGATGGTTTCGGGGCGTTATATATTGAATGCTTCGGATCTTGCTATATCCTTTTATTCCAGTGAATCTACGTCCAAGCGCGTTCAAATAAAGTAAGTATAAACCAATAAAACAATAAAGGATAGAGCATTGTGGATATGTGACGAAGATAAAGTCCTGTTAATATTAGTAGATGCTGACTATTTTACACTGCCCAAATTGTAGAATTAAGCTTGTTTGACTAGCTTATATATAGAGACTGTGTTCCATGCACAGGCATATTCTTATAGATATCGGACACATTAAGGCTGGGTTATTTTACTGCATGAGCAAAGAAGATCAAATTGATGAAGGCACCTTTGAATGTTTATCAAGGAGATGTATGATCGGTTGGCTAGGGTGTAAACAGAAAAAAGTAATATTTATAGATAGATAAACCACAAATTTCTGTTTACTCCACATTCTATATTCAATGAGTATCTATTTCAAAACTAGTTTGTATGTATATGGGCAATAATAACCTAAACTAACGTATATATCATTGGTTTGTTTATTTTAGGAAAGAAGGCAAGTTAGATTAAAACATTTTAGTTTCTGTGGGGTATCGTGTACAAAGTGTATCTTATACAGATGTTGTTCCAAGAGGAGAATTTTTCCTAACAAAACAAAAAAAAAACTTAAAATAATTTAAATGTATCGAAGACGGGTTGCTACAATGCAAAAGGAACAACCTGCTTTGCTCCCGATTTTTTCCTACATTGTCATTACTCTTCCCAATGCACTTTTGCCGTAGATGAAAGGATAGCTATGCATGATTCCCAGGAGCGATCTTTGTCGCACGATTGTTGTTTCAATATTAAAACCTCTTATTGTTAACTCAAAAGGTGATCGGCTACGATAACAGAAGTAATATTAAAACGAGCGATATATAGTTATCCAGTATAATATGTATACACAGACAGCAGCGTTGTAAATGCACCTTTTCCAGAATTGGAATGATATATTTTTGCTTCTGACGCATATCCACTGTATTGCTTAGAGTCGGACACCGTTAATATCTACAAGAAGGTAAACAAAATTACAGGTCAAAGGTGCTTACTTTCAGCAATCATAATAATTCAATCTTCTATAATCCATTCCGGTGGAATATAAATTAAGGCAATAATAATTTTGAAACGATTTTTTTTTCTAAATTAGTTGAATATAGTATGTTTTTCAATTTAATACAGAGACACTGATTTCTTTCTCGCAGTGATTTTTGTAAATGAATATTTATGAAACGTAAGTATTCATAAGTATACCTGCTTCAGAATAGGCCTAGTGATACGTGATGTTTTTTTTGTCTTAAAATTGTCTGTTCTACTCTCACTTCAGCCCATCGCTTATGTTAGAAGACGTGCGAGATTTTTCTCTGAACGATTTTCTGCACCAACCCTTCTTCTTCTCCGAATAATAGAGGATCTCAGCAATTCGCTTCCTACCGACATGTTCTTCACAAGTTACAATGGAGGGTTCCGAGCAAGCGAGCTGCTCAAAGTTTTGCTTTCAGTCTTTCTCTTGGCAGTAACACAAAACATTTGAAGCGAACACTTTCCGGGGTCGATGCCGGGTTATTTGGCCATCTTCCCAAAATCTTTTAAGCGATTCTGATGGAGAAACTGGCGGGGAAATTGATAATCGTATAAAGGTACGCATTATCCGACTGCTTTCTTCTCGAGCTGAAGACTAAATATATGTCAACCGGACCGGTTCAGTAGAGGTTAAAGGTTAAACGATCCGAATTCATTCTTCACGTATTGTTTGCCGTCAGCTTGTTCATCGGCTTTGCGTGTGATGCAGCGCGGACGCTGGTTTAGGGGATCGAGTAAGGAAACGCCCTATAAATTTCTTACCTTGCTATTGACATTTTAAATTGTAGTAATATCTTAGTTTACGTCATATAAGACTGGTATGGAATTTATCGAGTTCTTGTCATCAGTATATTTGAAATCACTTGTATTTCTTCCCAAATATTATTATACATTTGAAAGTGATTTAAAAATAAAGCACGTTAAATATTAACAAGTGTATTTGTAAATAAATAGTAGCAAACACCTTAAAGAAATAAACGCGTATAAAGTTATCGTAAATCTCATTGATCTCATTGTATAAAACAATGTGATATCACTCGACTGTTCATAATTACGCATTCAATTAAAATACTGTCGAGCATGAAAACAATTTATTGTAATTAACACAAAGTCTACATACACAAACCCACCCAAACACACCCACCCACCCGCATATATATATATATATATATATATATATATATATATACACGTATATGTATTATATACAATCAATTGCAATGCAGAAGTATTCTATGTCTAAAGTTTAATATATAGTATTAATTCTAGTAATATACTCTTACAATGTCGTTACATTCTTGTTTTTTAATGGGGTAGTGTACAGAATTCTCGATTTTTACTGGGGTACTGTCACGAAATCATAGCTCCATGCATTTTTTGTCATGAATCTCTCAACTTTAGAATAATTTTAAAAGGTAATGTAATATATTGCAATTTGTATTATCATTAAAAAGGTATCTCTTGAGAAACTATTTAATATCCGCTGCCTTTTTTTTTTTAGAAATTCTCTATTCTTTTTTTAAGAGAAAACAAGCCGGACACTTCAATATCATTGCGTTAATATAGCAAGTTCCCGCCAAATATTTCTACACTATTCCTTGGGCTAGGTGTTAATATTATATCTTTTCCTCAGTGATCCTTCGATTCTCATATACATCTAATTCTTTAGCTGTGTTCGCCGTTTTAAATGTTAATCATTATTTGTCATCAAATAATGTAACATGTGATCATTACTTTAAAAGGTAACCCAAGTGTAATTACCATGACACTTCCGTTGGGGAAATAAAGGTTTTCATAAAGTGTAAACATAATTTAAACACAATTTTCCTCATAACCATCGTTTGAAGTGCGGAACATTTAAAAAAACATGAATAAATTACGAGACAATCAAGTAGAAAATGAATTTACTAACATTCTTTATAATTCAAATAAATAGTATGTTGGAAAACACGAGTTACACAATTTTAAAAAATACCAGTTGCCACACTAACTTAATAATTCATCTTCTTGTGTGATTAGATACACTTTATCCGCATTACTTCTTATCTTTCAAAAGATACTAAGCGAATCAGTTCAGATTAGGGAGAAAACAACAGGGCGAAATCAGGGCGAAAAAAAAAGCTTTAGAGTAAAATAATATTATTGCTAGTAAGATTAAACACAAGTATACTCATATGGAAACATTACGAAAAATGATAGATTAATATATATATATATATATATATATATATATATATATATATATACATATATACATACATATATATGCACGCACACATATAACCCACACATATACGTAATATATATATATATATATATATATATATATATATATATATATATACACATGTACATATGTATACATTTACATTTTGATACACACGCGCGATATTGACTATAAAATTACCACGTGACACAAATTAGAGTTAAAAGAATTTTCACTGGACAACACGATTATATGAACTAAGAACAAAGCGTAACTTTATCAGAGAGACATTAAAAGCTAAGAAATTTGTACGTTGTTCGAATACTCTTAACAAACACCCACAACCACACACACACACACACACACACACACACACATATATATATATATATATATATATATAAAGAGAGGGAGAGAGAGGGTGGATCTTAATATAATGCAATATATTTTGGGATACGAAATTGTAATTGCTATATTATATTGCGTTGTACCATTAAAATCACCAACATTTTGCGTTGTAGTATTTGCATTCCTTCATATACATCGCCATTGCTAGGACACTTTTTATGCGATGGGGTGGTTGATAGAAATAGGCGTTCGAAACGTGCTCCGCCCTCATCTCTATTATCTACATGAACCCATCCCCTATGTATACCACACGAACTGCATGGAAATGATAAACGTGCAACAGACGCTAGCGAAATGTGAACGATTACTTTCATTTTTTTATCGAGTAATTCAAGGACACAAACTGACACTGTACCTTCAACCATACGCTTAAATTTTCATAGAGTAAATAACCGTAACAGACAAATAACCTTTAAATTTATCAACGCAAATATTTTTCAATTGTTTCATAAATGGGGAAAAATAAGAAGTGTTACCGTAAGAACGCACGTATTCATGTAGACCAAACTAAGCGGCCCTTTGGCTTTTGCTGGAACATGACGTCAACAGCTCGTCGGATTCTGCTGCTCAATATAACATGTAGGTTAGACACTTACAATGCCGCAAGGAGAGTTTCAACTTGATATGTGGTTGCGCGAGCTGAAAATCAGAGTAGCAGACGACAATCTGAATGAGAATAAAAACAACACCATTTTCACAAAACACACCTTTTCTTAACTTTACGTCAGAAAACAACTAACGATGAATTGTATCGTATTAAGCGAGCAGCTCAAAACCCAACCATAGTCCTCGACTTTATAAACAAAAACTCGCACGGACGAAGAAATGTGCATCATGTGGCGACATGTGCAACTTTGCTTCATGAGGAAATATAACCGATGGCAGTGCCTGGAGGCAGATATCTCACAGCGGTCTGGGTCTTCGGTTGATACGACCCCGCTGCACAGGAGAGTTTATTGGTGAGTGTACCTTGTACCATATAGAAATGCAGAAACCATCCTTCCATTAATAAAACAATATATTCTACAGGGAACCAGGTTTATACTAAACTGTTGCAAATATATAGCAAAGTGTGTATGTGGAGGAGAGTTATGCTATATGATACTTGTTAATTTAATAATCATTTTAGAAAACACCACAGTCGGACCATGCGCCACTTACCCGAAATAAACACAAACACACACGCACACATCCAAAGATTTTGAAGAACATATTTTTAATCTATATATATAAAAGCGAAAATGTATGTACGTATGTATGCATGTATGTACGCATGTGTGTATGTTTGGATGTTTGCCAAAAACTTTCGACAGATGCGACGAAAATTCACAAACTCGGTATCACATCGTAGTTCCATTCTTTGCTCGAAAAATATCGAAAAATTGGCCAATAAACGTTAACTTTTTCACCCAGAAATCGACATTTTTCCACATGGGGGGAGGAAAACAAAAACGGCCCTCTCGTGACAATGACCGATTCTTCGCATGCGTCAGATGACGTCGTGACCTGATTTACTTTATATAGTTGAAAAACCGAACAAATTTCATGTACTTCGCCTTAAGTCAGTTGATTAAGGCCTTGGTTCATTATCTAAACGTTTTGGGTTCGAATCGTGGTGTGAGATTTTTTTTTCGTTTTTTTTTTAATTTAAATATTGGACCAGTGTTATTTAAACCAGTTTTTCGTAACGTTCTTTTTTCGTTTTTTTTTTAATTCGTTTATTCTTAACGACACCTAAAAACACCCGGGTACCCACCGATTTTTTAAAATTTTATTATCGAAACAGGCTTATTTAAGCCATTTTCTCAAATGTTCGTTTTTCTGTTTTTATCATTCGTTTTCCTTACGTTAGTTTTTTTGTGTTTTTTTATTGTTTGATCGGCGCGTAGCGGGGAAAATAGAATCTGGCTTCCGCAACTTGAAGGTGTCGCACCTGCTAATTTCGGTTTATAAACATCAACCAAACACACTTATCAGTTCAAATGGTTCCGTGGTCAAGATGGTTAGGTCGCAGGGTTTTTTTTATATCCATTTCCTTTCCACCTCAGCGTCAAACGTTTGGGGTTCAACTCTACCTTTATACTGAAACTATTATTTTCTTTTACACCTCCAAACAACTGGCCATTTTTTTTTAACGGGGTTGTTTTAATCTACCCCCCACACAACCACACACACACCCAAACACCCGGCAAACCCCGGGTACCCCCGCTAATAGAATATATTTGTTGTTTTCAAGTCGGTTTCTATTTAACACATAGTTGGGACCCTAACAGCTACTTCCACTTCGGGTCAGAGTGGACCTGGGAGCATTGGTAATTAAAGGGGGGTTCCACACTCATCAAAGCTCGGAAGCTGGGATCTCACCACTAGATATAGTTTAAGGTCATATCCAGGACCATGGAGTTTAGAAATGAACATTTTATGTACAAAAATAAAATATTTACAATGACAAAATTGTGTTTTAATTTCAGAACCCCGCCACACTAGGAGATGTGGCAGGTAAGCAGTTCAGTTAATCGAAAAGTATGCAGGTCCCCCAAAAAACAACTTCATTTAAACACTTACGAAAGTGGGCCTACATCACTGACGTAATAGCAAATTCGTCACCTAATTCGGATCGTGATTGGAGGTTATCGAACAGAAAAAAAAGTGGAAATAATAGTGGGCCTGATGACGTCATTCGTACTCTGGTTTAGTAAATCAAGGAGAACAATTAATTCTTACCTCTTCTCGCCTTACTGATTCGATATGTTGACTATGTTCAGCCCAGCTAACAAAAAATTCTAAACATAAATTATGTCCTAATACTACTCAAAATTATCATCATTAACTCGACACAGGGGCGAAAATTCCACAAATGATGTTTTAAAATGGGAACAAGGTGGACGCCAGTTAAATACTCAACTCCGTAGGCTGGCTTCTGTCTAGTCAACCAAATAACTCTCATAATCGCTAGTAACGTAATGCTCTTCTGTCCCCATAGTGGGAGGCAAAGTGCAGCATGTCGAACCCTACTCCAGAACAAAGGTTTGTCCGTTCAACATGCGAACTGTGGAGCCTTTAACTAACCTGCACAATGGAAGAGCAATAGCGCAGTGTAAGAATGCATTGTCACTATTTTATTCCAAGTCTCCGCATCGCACATAACTCTGTGCCTCCATACGGCCCGCTGCGAAAAAAAAATTTGCCGACTAAGAAGTCATTTCTAATTATCAGCCAGGTGAGTGATGTCTGGTAATTGTGAAGACACCTTCACTCATGCACGCAAAGCCATATAGAACAGCGTTCACAATTTGTAAGACCGGGCCACGAACAAATCCCCTCAGTAAAACCCTATGTATTTGCTTACGAGAAAACAGTAGGATGTAAGAAAGGCTATCTTTCACCCGTAAGTAGCACTTGTGTCGATTGACCTTTTTGCTTCCCTGGAGGAAGAGCTTACTTAGTGTGTTGTTTCCAGAATCCACAATTCGATCTGTTAAGTTAAGCGAAGCACATGTTTACGGGTTTCCATGCTTTGCATTCACAGACCCCCTTTCGACGTATGCACATAACATATCTGCCTTCTAACCATAGCTTGCTTTTCATGTCATGAGAACGAGAAAAGGACACTCAACAACTATAATAGTGTGATTTCCTTGAAGGAATCACTGATAGACGGTAAAGGATTCGAGGGTGAATGTGCGTATTGCGTACCTTCGCTCAACTACTTAAAGTGACGTTTCTCAGGGACCACAAATGAGCTGTGGCCGGGACCGCTTCTAATACTTCCGACCAATTTTTCTACAACTGGAGGTCGAGGTCAAACCAGACGCTAAGTATCTTGCAGCCCAATCACTCCAGTAAAAACAATCTTTAAAAGGGTGCCCGCAAGCCCACAGATTTTTCGAAGTTGATTTTGACCCCAACAACTTTTTTATACCGTCTTATTTCAATGTTGACGATGCTAAAATCAGCGCGGCTCGTAACAAACACAGTTAATGCGTCGGTATAGGTGGTACAATTTACCGGGATAGAGCCTCCAGGCAAAGTAACAGGTTCGAGTACAAGCACATATAGCATTAGTGCAATCAAACTACCCTGACGAAAAGCCCTGGACAAATTGAAGGGTCTAGATCTCACACAATTCACCACCGCCATAGCACCGGTGTTTACATGCAAAAGGGACTCCAGGAGCGAAACTGAGTACCAAATCCAGCCGAGGAAAGAGCATTCCTGATATCTAGGATCAACCCTGTCGTTGGCTTTTAACATATCTAAATTGGTTAGCGCTGCTTCAATGCCGACTTTTGTATAATCAAACGTGTTATACTTAATCATCTATACCTTAATAGCAATAGTCTGTTCAGGCTTTATAAGATGATGCAAGACAATTTTCAAACGGTTTCAGATGATCTTTGCCAAAATCTTTAATCTGTGTTTAAAATTTTTAAGGACAAACATCTCCAATGTCATCCCCTCCATTTTCATCCTTCCGAAGCAATTTAATGCTCTCTTTACAAAAGTACTGGGAAATGGGCCCGTTCCCAAACAAAGAGTTAAATAATCACGGCGCGCAATAGAATAAAAATGGACAAAAGCATAATATATAGTTCGTAAAGCAAATTATCGATAGCTTGAGTTCTGTCACGCATCTGTTATAAAGACTTCACAATTTCATCCTCGTGTATATATCATTCGCACCTAGCTGCTCCTGTCGCCTTGAGGCGAAATAAGGCAGCTTAATAGGCGTTGAACTGAGCCATTGTCAAACCGGACTTCCTAGTAAAAAGTTCCTGAAAATGAGACCAAAACCCTATAAAAGCCCGTGGTTTATCGTCAAGGTACTCCGTTTAGGAATGTAGAACTGGCTATGTGTCGATCGGTCGAAGGCCACACTCTTCTGCACACAATAAAGCTGGCATATTTGTTTCTTCGTTTGGCGTTCTTTTTTGATCTAATCCTAACTTAAACCACGGAGTCCCGTTTTGCCTTAATTATACAAAAAACTAGTGCTATCCCCCACACCCACCGCCCTATCCAATCTAGCTTCTAGTATCGTTTTCTGCTGCATAAGAGCTGAGTCAGCGACTATATTCGGCATGAGAGGGCATGGCGACTTTTTTTCACATGACCACAGAATATTCCGAATCAAAGCTTCTGTCAGTAACCGTTGTATAGTGAGTAAAACTGATCCCGGAATCCTTTAAGTCGTACAACGACGTGTTGAACTTCCAGTACCCAGCCATCCTTAGTTTAACACTATCTAAGTTTACCTGTACCCGGAAAAGCGTGTGGTCTAAGTAAACTGTATTATGGAAACTTGGACAACCTAAAATCCCTAGGTCGCCTCTTCTAACAAAGAACCGTTTGATGCAACTCGAAAGTGGCATCAAATCAGAGCCGCGGCTACTTATCCACGATACTAAAGGATAATCTTTGGTGATAATTGTGAATAAATAGTCTTAATGGCGGTTGTGATGATTTTACAGGGACTACTTGGGGCTGTGCTTGGAGATGCGTGGATACTATTGTTTGTTGATTTTAATTTGTTTCCATGGATTTGAGTTGTGGAAACAATTTACTCACCGGGGCTTTCTCCGACATTTTTATTAATTATCTACTCCTTTTTGTTGATCAAGTGTAATTATCCCCGGGGGTCTTTTTCCGGAAACAAGTACCCGCTATTTTTTCTCTAGGTGATGTCTTTGTTTTAGCTAAGTCGGGGAATTCGTCTTTGTTAATCTTAATGGAAGTGGTTTCTGGCGATAATGTTCTGATAGGTACACAGATCTTAATAGCCAGGTGAACTCCACTGTATTTTAGATTTTCCGTTTAACGTGCAATTGTGTTGCGACGATTATCGCAATTTTGTCTTCCCATACTTCAGGGAAATACGGCATTTTGATGTGTGTTCAAATTCAGTGTAGATAATTATTCGTCGCGGGCGATCATGGGTATGTACCCGTGTTTCATAGAAATGCTATTATGTGCTCATTCTGAACGGGAAACGGTACATGATATACGGGAACAGAGGTCTTTTTCCGGCCCAAGTAATCCATGAGCAATATGTAATCGGTTGTTATAATTTATTTTAGGGAAACTCAATGAAATATTTCGGTGAAGCAAAAAGCAATTACCATGTTTGTAGGCCTGTGCCCGTGACGATTCTTGACGGTCTCATACCTGTCGTGGATTGAGAACCAAGTCGATTGTTTAATTGATGACTATATTTTAGTGTTTTTTATCTACTACACACACTTGTATGGTTCTTTTGGAGATGAGTTCAAGATTTGGTATGCAGATCAAAAGTCCTTTGTCGGAGATTGGTGTTTAGATTTCATTTACGTTTTAAGAGAAACTTAGGCGCATATAATCATTGCGTGGGTTTGCTCAAGTTAGTTAGGGGTTAGACGTCTCCCACACCCACCTGGTAATTTCTGTTTCCTGATGGCTTATAACCGCCATGGTCAACAACTCAAAGATTCAATTCAACGTGTTCTCGAAAATAATAAACAGAGTTAAAAGAATGCAGTGTGTGAAACAACTCAGGTGGTGTAATTAAAAAAAAAAACCCAGAAAATAACAATCAAGAAAGAAAACGCATACCGTATCAATAAATAATCATATGTCGTGAACAAGTTTTTTGAACGGATTATACATGCTTCCCGCCAACAAAAAAAAAAACAAATAATGACACATGTTCGTTTTTAATGTGAGAGAAAACTAGCTCCTGAAAATAGAACACTCTGGCAGAGTGTAAAAATACAATCGTCCCAGTAGAGAAAGGTTCTTGCTGCATTTACTAAGCATAATTTAACTTGGATGCAACGTCAGAGTAGACACTTCACCCCGACAACTAGCCATGTTCTCTCAGTCTTTTTCAACTTGTAATTTTTTGTTCTCCTATGAAAACAAAATGTGACACAAGGTCGTTCTTAATCGGGAGGAACACCAGTTTCCCTCAACAAGGGCATTCTGGTAGAGCGCAAAAATTATATATAAAAGTATAGAAAGGCTTCACCGCCATTGACTAAGAACAAGTGCACTTTTGTGCAGCATCAGATAAGACACCACACCACGGACACTAGGCTGCTTCTGTTAGTGGTTTTTTTTTTAACCTAAGCTCTGGTATTATCTACTACCATAACCTCATTTAGGGTCCATTACGCTTAGGCACGAGTGTTATGTAGCGGTTGGCTAGGGCCAACCGATATATAAAGCTTAAAATAAAATCCCATTTTATTAACTTGAAAGGTGGACATCGAATGTTGATAGTCCACTAGTATGAATTAAAGAAAATAAAGAATTCGCAGTGTAAATAGAAAAAGTCGGACGATCGTAATTGTTGACAAAACAAGAAATCAGGTTACTGGAATTCGCATATTAGTCACGGCATTCTACGGCGAACAAAAACAATGAATGAAATTTCCTGAGAAATATAACAATTAGTAAACAGGTGGATTATCAGCACGTGCAGAAATAATCGCCCGACTAAATAAATAAAACAAAAACGTGTTAAGGACTCACGTGGAAACCGAGATCTAAATTCCTAGGTCCTTGGAATTGTCTGTTGGTTATATGTTAATTACCTCTAGGACGCGTGACGTCAGAAAGTTGAGTTGAATGTCCTAGAAGGAACAGACGCGCGACGGAGAGACAGAGAGGAGGGAGACGAGAGAGAAAGGCAACAGACGTCGCTGAAGACTACATCGTCGAAACGTCATTCCCTCCTCAGATCACTGTGAGAACGTTGTTACTATCGCTGTGAATTTCAAAACCACCAAAAGAAAAAGACAAACTGATAAATTGTAAATATTATGATATTATAAAATATAATTTTATACAAAAACAAAGCAATTGTGACTTACGTCTTCAATACATGTTTTAAGTTACGGCTGATCGTTCTAAGTTGCCAACCGATTTAATTTCAGGTTCAACACTGTTATGAGATTTTTGACATTTGACGAGAGGCAAGATCGAAAAAAAAGTGCCAGTCTAAGGTGAGAAAACTCACTAGTCTTAACTCGTTGTCATGACAACCGCTTAGTAAACAGGTGAAACCACGGACGATCGACGTAATTAAAATTGATGTGTGCCACAACCAGGGGGTCATACGAACTACTACGATTCCCAACCTGGGGGCCACACCACAATACAACACGAGGCCAATAGGGGGAAGTGAGGGTCCGGTGTTCGTCTTATTCTTCTATTTGTCTTTCATTTAAACCGTTAAGACAGACCTACATTTTGCCCCATCACTAAAATACCGCATTTTCGTCATGCCCTTTACTTACTTATGATGAGCTATATTTACTATTTATGCAAAATACAAAACAAACATTTTTCCACAACAAAAAAGTTATTTATAAACTTGGGATTTTTCCCGGCAAAAGTAAATAGAGTGGAATGATGGGAGTGGGAAAATCAAAAATATGCTACAAAAAAAGGTAAAGGAAAAGCAAAATGAATAAAATGCCTATGAGGACTGCTTAGTAAGCGCTCTGTCTTCCTAATTCTTAGAACGCCCACTGATTTCCGACAAACGTCGAAAACATGTAGATCATTCCATAATGGGGAGTGGACGACCTAAGAGTACTATTTCCAAAACCAATTAGATATATACGAAAACGTTGGAGATGGACTGTGTCTTCCAAGATAAGTGAACGTATTAGCATAATAGACCAGAGACAAGACAAACAGTCGAATAGGCATCTACGGAATCTCTCTTAGTACTGAAAAATCAAACAGGGAAAAGATCGACTTTCATAATAACTAAAATATAAAGCCCTATTAAGTTTTTCCACTCGAAGATCACACCCTAATGAGAACCTAGTCTAAAATACCTTGATCGGGCAGGGGTTGTAGAAACTAGTACCGCATGCACCATATTTTGAGCGGGAACACACACTCAAACCCAGTGCTTTGTCGGTAAGCACTGAAATCGTAGCCCGTCCGTCTCTCAACAGACTTCTCCCATCTAGAGGAAAGTTAATATGATTGCTCTATAGAAGGAGAGGTGAACATATTAAGGGAACATCTCTTCGCATTTCGTGGAAAAGTTCCTTAGGAAAATATGTTATTCACCAAAAGTTTTGCACCTAGAATGGCTCAATGCCAAATGTTTGTTAAACGGTTTCAATAGGTTCTAATCATTCGGGGATTCTTTAATTTAATCATTTGATCTGCAAGAAAATGGTTTAATGCGATTTGCTCATCTATTAATTCAATGTATTAAAACAAATGATTACTCAAGTAAGTAGATGCCGGCTGAAGTAATAAAAGTTCAGGGAAGCTTTCCAAGTAATAACCAATCAGACAAGAGGAGATGTTGTCCCAGGGGGTTCTACTAGTGTTGCTAACTTGAAGAACTGTATATTTTGAAACACTTCGGATAAAATAGTCTGGCAGTTCTTCTATATCGTGGACAAACAATTTGAGAGCTAGTATCTTACTACACGTAATATATTTGCGTGACGTTGATTCTCGGAAAATAATGCACCGCTACTAGGAAAATAGAGTTGTGACTGACACCTATTTGAGTTATGCTGAAGTTTTCGTATTCAGTGAAAAATTGCCTGCAGTTGCATAGATATTGACGACTGGGAAAATTATTGAGAGTGCCGTCACTTTAGGACTTGGTTGGGTTTAGTTTATTAGTTTGTGGTTAAGGAAAAGCTACTTTTGTTCGCTCAGCAACAGTATCAGTTCGTCGCGAAATCCGTTTGGCTTTTCGTGGCCTGGAACAAAAAAATGTGTTATTTTAATTTGATGTCAAGGCATATGCATATGTTCTCTTTTTATTTTAGTTTTTCAAAAACTATTGCTTGGCTCTTCCAACATTTAAATTGATAACTCCCGTCCGACCTGAGCAAGTAAATGGTATTGCTCAATACATGAGCGTTTAGTTTTTTCGGCATTCCCATTAAGGTAATATTCGCAAAAAACAAACCTTCGAAGTAATTTTCGTACGCTTAACGGTGTTTATTGTTTTGTTTGTTCTCAGCAATGTGGGTTTATTAAATTTCTTTCAGGTATTCAAATGTCCTATAGAAAGGTTTGAACCCAATAGAGTACCATTTCTTTTTCTTATTCACGAATGTTTATAGTCTCATATTTTCGCAACTCATTTACGTTATTGTAAGTCTCCGCCAAATATACTTGTATTTTGTATTTAATTTTATTATTGACATAATAATTTTGTAATCTATTTTTCCATATTAACCATTATCTTGATAAATATGGAAAAGCCTTTAACCAATGGCAATTTCACTCGCGATTACATGGGGACGGTCTTATAAAAATTCTTTCTCAGATGTGTGTCCATATGTGTGCTCTTTTTTTCTATCTTTTGTTTTATTTTAAAGTGTTTTATGAAAGTCTCTGTTGTCAACATGAGTCCAGTTTCAACATCAATCGAATTTTTTTATTCTATTTTCTGGCAGTATCCCGTTCAATTTGTAATATTGAGTTTGGTCATTTTCTAATTTTGTTAGGATACGGCTTCTAATTTCCACATATCGGCAAGAAGTAAATCCTTGCGCACAGACGCAACATTTACAATCTTCTGCACTATGTTCATGCAAGCTTGAACTCGTTGCAATGTTTATTAACCATGGCTTCGCACCAAGTCATTTTAGTCATTCCGCTGCAAATATAAACTTGACAAAAGCTTATGGAATAAAGAGATTCAGGTTACATAGTTTTCTAAGAAGTTCGGCTTTCTTTTTCGACATTGAATTCCGACATTTAACTTGCTATGGTCGGCCGTCTCTACTTTCCGTAATAATAAACGAAGCTTTTTTTTCAAGTACGATCACAGTTTGCAGTCTATGCTAAAAAATTGCTTCATAACGACGAACAGAATCTTTAAATAATTTTCTTCCTTCAGGCCCGTAGCACACATTTCTTATCTTATTCCATGTTTAAACGTGTAAAATGAGGTAATATTATCGGCTGGCATATTATTTTTTATCACTCTAGTAAGCAGCTTTTTAACCTGCTATTAACTTTTATAGTGCGGGACCTCTAGCCTAATTTTTTGTTATTTTTGTTGCTGTCGTTATGTCGTTCTCCTTCATTTGACCACGTTTGGTTTTCAAATAATTATTCTCTGAGCGTTTCTGGTGTTCAATTAATTGCAGCTTTTGTTGTTATTGATTTTTTTGTTGTCTTTCTTCTGCGCGTGTTTGTCTTTTCTCTGCGTCTTATTATTTTGCAATACGCAGTTTTAATAAGTGTTCAAATCTACTCTGTAAGATGTCTATTTTTGTATGATGGAGAAAATACTGGATTTACAGAAATTGAACAAAACCGTGTTCAGATTAACTAGTTATTAGTATTTCTAGAACAGTCAGGTGAAAAAGGGAATGTCGTTTCTTTTCCTTAAATAACTTTGCAAAGAACGTTGAACAAACAAATTTAATTCCTTGAAAACCTAAATTTCTAAAAGAGGAGATAGGACTTGCCGATCGCCGGCTTTCACAATCCATCTAATTCTTTTAGCCAGGCGCAGAAGTTCAATAACAGGGCCTCTCCGGATCAATCTAATGCTAACCTTGTGCCCTGTCTAGGGCATTTAACACCTTTCCCCTATTCCCCAACTCCTTTCTTTTTCTCACAAACTGGGCAAATTGGGGTTGCTTGCGTTTTTAGTGTGCTCACTTAACTCGGGTGGCCGGTCTTGTCTTGGAGAGTGATGGTATTATTGGAAAGTGTGTCTGGTTTCTGTTACCGGCTGATAAAATAAGAACCCTCTGTAACAACAACCAAAATATTGCATACACGGCAACTGAAAATGTGGAAGTGCTTGGTCGGCCATTCGCATCCAACTCAGCCAAAGAGCCAACAAATACCCCACCTAAATTTTCCTATGCGTACGGATGACACAGCTGAGTACATGAAAATCACTCCTTCACAGGCCCACGATGTCATAAAACCCTTACCCACCTCCGAGGCGTGTAGCCTAATCTCGTCCCTGCTACACTAATTAAGAAACGGTCAGCTGAATTAACCGGCTTCCTTTCCAAACTCTACAACAAATGCCTTGCTGAACCATCCTTCCCTAATAGCTGGAATATGTCCTCTCTGGATCATTTTACGTGAATTCTTGCAGAAACAACATCTCTTAATTATCCTCTCCTTCTTCGCTTAAATCGTCGATATATCCAAGGCCTTTGGCAAAGACTGCTGACGAAAATCAAATCATATTGTATAACTGGTCGAATACTAAATATGAACAGATCATTCGTAGAAAATAGGACAGTCTAGTTTGTCATTGATAGACATTCATCCAAGCAGCATAACATATATACGAGAGTAGCTAAGTGGTCGATCCTTTTACAACTATTGTTCTTGATATTAATCAATGGGCCCGTGATCATATTGAGTCCTACATGGATATATTTGCTAACGATACAACTGTCAATGATATGCATGGGGAAAGGACCGATTGTACACGCATCAATGACACGGCTCAATCATTAGAAAATGAACTCCCGACCGTAGTTAAATGGGGGGGTATAAATAGATTGTGACATTTAATGATAGTCCGAAAAAGCTGCTTCCCTTAAATAATTACAGGAACTATCTCCAACAACTGATGTATATGAAAAATAACACCATACCTGAGAATTCCTCCTCCGAACTTCACAGAAAATATGAAATAGAGTAATTACATTGAACAGATTGAAAAGACTGCTGCAAGGAAAGTGGGCTCCCTCTATCGTGGTAGAACACTGTCCATACCTGAGGGGATTCTGTCCCTATACAGGCCAACAATCCTCTCATATATAAAGTAATTTTGTCACATCTGGGCTGGAGCTACCACTGGTTACTCATTTTTGGATACGGTCCAATAAGGGTCTACAATTTAATAGGTCCTACTTTGTCAGCTACACCTCGACCTCTGTCCCATCGTTGCAATATTGCATCACTGTGTTTAACAAGTATTTTCATGAGATGTCCTCTGGTGAACTCATTGCAATTGTGACCCCATCGACTTACATAAACCCGCTTAGCAAAAAATTCCCACACTTTCGCTGTTGAGGTTCCTAAATGTCTAAAAGATTTCTACTAAAATAGCTTTTTGCCTTGAAAAGCTAGACTTTGGAATTCTCTTTCTGCTGATGGCTTCCCAAACTGAACTTATCTGCAGAATTTCAAATTCATCGTAAAAAATATATTAATCCGACTCAGGCATTGTCCCATTTTAGCCTGTTACATTCATATGACAATATGCCTTGTTAGTTGAGAAATTGCTTTAAAAAATATATTTCTTCAAAAAACAAAACGACTTCTTTTTATAAACGAGAAAAATATGTGTCTACAGAAATATTTAAAATTCCTTCACAGCAGATTTCTTTTTTCCATACAACAGAAAATATTTGACCGTGACAGAAAACTCCTAAAACCATATTGACTATTTTCTAAATAAAATGAAATGGTCGCTGACACACTTCGTAAATAACGCAAGAAAAACACGTAACTAGTTAGCACATATATTTGTTTTGTATTGACAGGAGTGCCAGGTTTTTCTAAACAGAATAAAAATATATGAAAAAATTCTTTACTTTCCAAAGGTTAGCAATTCAAACGTTTGATTTCAGGTACTTATTTGGTTTCTGCGGCGTGCCCTTTTTCTCTTTCCTCGGTTTTTTTCCGAACACTTGCAAAGCATACAATAGGTGTATTCTTCATCGGATTTGACGAAAGATTAAGGCTGGTCTACCAGATATCGACTATTACCTGGCGGCTTAGTCTTCGGCACTAATTTATATTAGATAAGTTTGTTTGTAGTAAACATAGATTAGTTCGGCACAACATAATACAATGCATTACATTATTATTTAAATCACTGCACGCATTTACCGTGGCAACAATAAACCAATACATAGAAAAACCGTATCCATCCCAAAGTCTACAAACATTGGCGGGAAACGTCACACTCAATTACTCCAACCTGTTAGCACACACATTCCTGCCAATAACATCTATGTGTTAACTAGCACACATGTTTCTCTTAATATGCCACTAATGCTGAAAAGTCTTACACACATTCAATATATGCATATAATATAATGCAAAAATCAGGACAACAAAATATAAAATAAGAATATCATCTGCGGTATTTTTTTAAAATCTGTTACACTTGTTCTTAACCATTAAAACAAATGTAAACATATTATTTAAAACTATTTGACAAATACCTTCTTTTCAGACACTAAATACATTGGTCTGATATAAAGCAGTTTTCTTATTTGTTTCCAATTCCACAATTTCTAAGTAGGTGCATCCTTCTCCTCTAACTGTTTTTTTTATTATTTATTAATATTTCACATCTAAAAGTGTTATTCTTTTATTTAAACACTGTTTGACATTTTAAATTCCACAGCATCATAATTCTTCATGTCGAATTCTATATCTCTGTCATTACTGAACATTTAAACATTCACCACAAAATAATTTAGCTGATTTTACTTATTTGCAAAAAAATTGAATTATCATAAAAATAAATGGTTTATCCGGAACTCTCTTTTGTTCTAAACTAATAAAAAACAATAACCCTTCGTAAGATAAACGACTATGCTACCATACGCAAAAGAAACAACAGTGGCGACAAGCTGTCCTCCTATAAAATACCTTTCTTCACAAGAACTTCCAAAATATTAACTTTCCATAGTTTCATGAATATTTCCTAGAAAGTTCGCACATACGCCATTGTTCCAAATATTTCCATATATTACTTAGTCCAGCTATATGGAATCATATCATATGATTTGCGATAATCTATTCATGAAATACATACATTTTTGAATATTCTTTCACAAGCCTGAATATTGAAACTGATTCTTGGGAACTCAACTACCTAAGGCACATTCCCTTTGTTGCTTCGCTATGATTTCTTACTCTCCCAGGTATTTGTAAATCTCATCTGCAAAAACGCATGTCAGCGGTTGTCTACATCAAATTAGGACAGGTGAAGGCTCGACAATTTAAATGCTCCTTCGAATACTCTCTAAGCATAGCACTGTTCTTCAACGAGTATTCAAGTCTCCTCTCTACATTTTAGTTATATACTCAATACTCCTGTACACAATCTGTTTAGGCATTTTTTTAAATATTCTAGTTTTTACATTGTTTCCGCAGATTTTTCATACCCATTTCCCCTAAATCTTGAGTTCGCTTTTACATAACTTGTATGTCATTCTTCACGTATTCTGGCCACCAATCACTTCCTCCATGCTCATTTGTACATTCCAAATATCATTCCGAAAATGTGTGCACCCTTCAAACGTGCTTAATTTACGCAATTTGACCGTCTATTAAGTAATTGATAGAACTTCTTATCCAGAATAAATATCCTTTGCTCTTTGAACTGTGCAATTCTTTCTTGCTATCTCTTCACATGTCTTTTTTGATATCCTCTGGGAGAGATGTAATCCCCTTTCCGCGTTTTCCTTGTCCTAAATGGTTAATGTTATCATAGTGTTGTGTATTATTTACCTATAACTACTGATATTAAGGCGCCACATATTAGAATGATGTACCCCCTTTTACTTGTTGTGCATCCCTTCTGGGCTAAGAGAATATGCCATGCAAGAAGGCCAGTGGTATGATTTGATTTTCGAAGGTTAAAAATTTGAGCATGGCTTTGGATTATTTATAGGAGAGCTGGAACTCATCACCAATTTTTACCACAGTAATAGTGTAAATTTGGAATACATTTATTATTATTTCTTCATGATCATGATTGTCATCATCATCGTCACCGTTATTATTATTATTATTATTATTATTATTATTATTATTATTATTAATATTATTACTGTTATCCCATATTCTTATTATTATGCAATTTTCATTTTATTGTAAATATCATTATTTCATAATGTTGTTATCCTAATTCCATCATTACTAGTACGACAACAACTAATATTACAAATATTATTATTGTAAATAAACTAATGAAATAAAAAAAGCGTGCCACAGCGAAAGCAGTCTGCAGAATGTATTAGTTAAAATCCTCACATTATTTCAACAATGACGACATCAGTAAGACCGCTAACCGCTAAGCAGTAGAGACAAATGTAAAACTCTCAAGTAAATTAAATTCAAAATACTCTGCGTATCCTTGTTATTGGTGACTATTAAAGAATTACTTGAACACTCACAAAAACTATGGCAATGCCCACTGTTATACAGTTGAAATACAATTAATGCAGTAAAGTAAATTCAATTGAAAATCTACTTGAAAATTCCGCGCATTTTGGTATCGAAGAATGTTTCAAAATTATTTCAAATCTCTAGAAAACAATGACCCCCCCCCATTGTGGTCAATCGAAATAAAGGTATAATTCTTAATTTTATTCAGTTGAAAACTACGGTCACAGACTGCGCATATTGCGATCGGTGAAAATGTTATAAATATTCCAGCGGTCAAAAAAAAACAAAAAAAACAACAACTGCTCTACAGTAAAAATAAAAGAAAACAATTCTCGATTTAATTCAGTTAAATCTTCACGAGAAAATTCCGTGCATTTTAGTATCGGTGTAAATTAAAAATTATTTCAACACCCACGAAAACAACGAAATTGCTTACTGTGATAGAGTCGAAATAAAAGAAAAATTATCAGGTAAAATAATTTGCAGTCTTAATGTTGGAGTCCCTCAAGGGTCAATCCCGGGCCCAACTTTCTTCCTGATCTACATCAATGACCTCCCTAAACACATACTTTAATCATTCGTTGACATCTCTGCTGATGATACAACCATCTACAGCAACACATCAAAGGCTGTAAATGACAAAGTCCTCTCTGATTCCCTATCCTCTGATCTCGAGCACGTGGTTCATTGGGGGAAGTCGTGGCTGGTTACGTTTAATGCATCTAAAACCAAACTCCTTTCTTTACATCATCAACACTCTGATCCCCATCTAGCATCAATTGAAATGGATGGCTCTCGTCTAGGAGAAGCCCCCTGTTTTGACAAGCTTCTGGGTTTATCCTTTACTCCTGATCTAAAATGGAAAACGTACATCAAAGTATGTTGCCAAGGTAGCTGGAAAGATGGTGGGATCCTTCTACCGCTCCAGAAGATATCTCACTATTGATGCAATTCTCTATCTATATAAAAGCCAAGTACGTACAAGGATGGAATACTGCTGCCATATCTGGGCAGGAGCTGCTAAAAACAGCCTACCCTGCCTTGACAGAGTACAGAATAGACTTCGTGGCTTAGTGGGGGATGCACTTTTCTCTACCCTGCAACCTCTCTCCCACAGGAGATACCTTGCGAGCCTATTCTTGTTTTATCGTTATTTCCATGGCAGGTGCTCGTCTGAAGCCCAATCTCTGGTCCCCCCTCGCCAACCTTTCACGAAAAACACCCGTCTAGCTTAATCAACTGTGAAAAATTTCCCCCCTCTTTATCTGTGGCTAAATCAAAACGTAGATTCCATGAACAAAGCTTCTTTCTTAGAACTGCACGCCTGTGGCACTCTGTTCAATCTGCCTGCTTCCCACCGAAATACAACTTGGATGTGTTCAAGTCCAACGTTAACAAATTCCTAATGAACATCCCTCTTAAGTAAACACTTCATTATATCTCCACACTAACGTACTGTACTTGCAATAACCCTTATCCCTGAGTGTCTTCCGGGCCTTGATATGACTTGTGGTGACCAGCGTGTAAAAAATATAAAACTATAAATTGCACGCACAAACGCCAGGCATTTTTGTATCGAGAACTATTTCAATATTATTAAGGCACCAACGAAAATAACGTCATTGACTACTCTTGTAAAGTCGAAATAAAATTACATTTCTCAAGTATTCAGTATAAAATCCAAATATAAACACCGATAATTATGGTATCTGTGAAAACTTTAAAAATTCTTCAACACAGACTTGTTATTATTATAGATACTATTATTATATTTATTATTATTAAACATATTGATGTAATATTTACAGTGGAGACCTCCACCAGAGTTGGCAGCATGTGTCAGTAAGCAGCGATGATAGGTAAACCTTGTTCTTTTTAGTAGAAATGAAAATATAATACACTAAAATATTACTTTACACCATTATTATTGTTATTTTTTCAATGATATTTATCTAATATGTGCTTATCTGTTCACTTACATTTGGACGCGGAATATGATGCCCGGTAGGGCCATTATAGATCTTAAAAGAAGGCTAGATGGCACCACTGATTACCTCCTTAGGTTTTCACGCATATAAATATTGTATGAGTAAATAATTCCTTTTGTGCTTGTGACATTTGCTACCCAGCGCATTTTGGAATGCAAGCGCATTTTGTTGTTAATTCTGACGTAGCGAATCCAGAAAGGCGAACACGATATATGTACCACAG
The DNA here is from genome assembly GCF_053919585.1 of Euprymna scolopes. Taxonomy (NCBI): domain Eukaryota; kingdom Metazoa; phylum Mollusca; class Cephalopoda; order Sepiida; family Sepiolidae; genus Euprymna; species Euprymna scolopes. Next base: position 21,798,850 of record NC_136485.1, read on the forward strand.
ATATGCGAGCTACTTCCATAAATTACTTTAGACTTTATTGAACATCTTGTTCTGCGGGTTAAAAGTGTTAGAAAGAGGTCATCTTAAATTACTTCGGGGTGTCAGTTGCACTTACAACGATTTGCTTGATTTAGAGCCTTGCTTTGCAGACTCCCATTGCAACCAGGTACATCTGAACCACGACCCCATTAAAACGATGTTCTCAGGTTTTGAATTTCCGGGGAAGTGATATTATGCTGTCCGATTTACGTTGAAATCTACGAGTTGCATTCTACGGAAAATAACACTGATATACCAAAAGCTAACTATTTGCCGTAAGTTACCTTCATGTATATAGAGATTTCCCTAACGCATGTTAGCCCAGTCCATTACAGTAGTAAGTATTATACTATTACAAATAAATGCGTAGATTTAAAATAAATTTAAATTATTTTAATATGTTTGGAAGTAATGTGTTCTGTCGTTATCATTGGCATAGCCATAACACTCTCTCTAAAAAAATGTTGCAATTACATTGAAGACTGACACTGTTTTTGTAATATAATCGTACCGAACTCAAATATGTGGTATAGTTACATCGGACCCCACTCTCATGATCCTTGCATGTATATTAACAAATATTAAAACGTTGGAGTGACGTATGCTTTGAGAGTAGGTAACTATGAATAGATATTAACAGCTACTTAACAAAAAATGTTTCCTAAGCATAAGAATAACCCATTACACCATATCTTATTAACCAAGACAATGTTTTAATGCAAGCAAAAATACTACACAGACCCCGTTGAAAATTGACCGAATGAAAAAAAAACGATTTGGATGTTTATCATATCGTTCATGGGTGACAAAGGAATAAACCTCCAAGAGATTTCCACAGGTTTAAAGAAAAATGTGTGAAGAATTTGTTGAGGAAATCTGTGCAGTTAAGCAGCGTAAGCTATACTATTGGACATGAACATACTGTTGTGAGATTTCATAGACAAACAAAGGCTATTACGATTCATCGCTTGTAGGTCAACAGAAACACCTTTTCCACACAAAACGAAAATATACAATCGGTTAGTAATACTAAGCATGTGATGGCATTTTTTTTAATAAACAAGCGCCAACTAACATTAGATCAAATGTTATAAAAATGATGACAGGCGAGGTTTTAATCTTAAATACGCTTTCTAATTAAATACTTCAACGAGGAAATACTACGACAGAATTTTAAGGATCTTTCGCGAATTCATTTTGCTGTAAGTGTTTTATTTTTTTAAATATATGTTAAAAATTCTGCTCGTAATTTTTCTATTTATGTTTTTTTAAGAATATGTCACCTGTTTGTGGTCTTGAATTTATGTAAACTATTTTATATATTTTGATATTTACAAAGTATGTGAAATAAAATAAATTTTCAAGCGATTTTTTTAAAATAAAAAAATGTTCCAAAAGTTTAGACTTAAACAGGATGTTGGGTTGAAAGGTTATTAGACGACTGGAATAGGGAGCCTTAGAATGTAAGTTATGTTGGACCGGTTATATTTCCAACAACATAAACATCTGAAAAAGAAACAAGTGAAGCAGGCATGGTCCCCCGTGAGTGCACGGTGAAGGAAGTAGGAAAAATATTTATGTAGCACTTGCTTTACCCCATATTTAGCCCCAAAATCTCCCAAGGGACGTCAAATCATGATGAAATGAAAAGCTGGTGCAGATCTAGGCTTATTATATGTAAATTTTTAGTTCTGTACCATGCAAACAAATTTCTAAGGCCATTATTTGCCCTTCGCCATTGAGCCGCCAAGTCCCCAAGGCCTAAACATATTTACATATTAACATATGCAAATGTGAGATCAGCATGATGCACAACTGATACATAGACGGACATAGAACACTTTGAAGAAATATGGAAAAATAGCCCCCCCCCAAAAAAAGTGGTTTATTAGCACTTAAAAAACCTTGGGCCACACCCAACACTTATCGGCAAGTATAGACACACACAATTATATATATATATATATATATATATATATATATATATATATATATATATATATATATAAATATATAATTATATATATATATATTTATATATATATATATATATGAAATAAGAATTACAGTTAAGTTTACCGAAATAATCCAAGATGTAAAAACTAAATTAAATTATAAATATTTGTGAATTAATATTTATAAAGTTATCTTTATAAAGTAATCTCAACCAGATGTAAAAGCTCGATAAACCCAAATTAGGATTAAAGTCTGTCCATTTTGTGTGTTCCGTTTTAAAATTAAATATGTTTTAAACTCTTTTTCAAAGTGTTTTTAACATGTTCTATAAAATACTTGGTCTTATATATATATATATATATATATATATATATATATATATATATATATACATATATATATACATGAGTGTAATATATATATATATATATATATATATATATATATATATACATGAGTGTAAAACTATCAAATCCCCTCATTTCATCCTATGGCACACAACACGCCATGCAACATACACGTATATGTGCGTATAGTAACTAAGCTAATTATAACCTTGATTCCAGTAAAGCAACTGGGCCTGGCGGCATTCCAATTATAGTGTTAAAAAAGCTTAAACCAGATCTTGCCCCACATATTTACAAAACTGTTTAAGCGTTGTCCTACGGAGAAGTGTTTCCCATCTTCCTGGAAAACCTTATCAGTATGCCCTGTATGTAAGAATTCACGTGATAACTCGCCTCCCTCTCAGTACAGACCAATAAGTCTCATCTGTGTCATGAGTAAGTGGCTAGAATCCATATTAAATAGAGAAGTAGTCAACAAACTCAATAGAAATAACCTTCTTAGTGACACGCAATATGGTTTCCGTTCTGCTAGATGTACAGCAGATGTACTAACGGTTATATCGCAAAGGAGTAGCTAATTTCTCGATAAAGGCTTCATTTCTAAGGCAAAATGTCTTTACATAACATAGGCTTCGATAAGTTATGGCACAAAGGCCTGCTTCACAAGATTTCAAGCTACGGTATAAGTGAGAATGTTTTCTCAATCATTAAATCATTTCTCTCTGATAGGCTCATAAGAGTAGTGGTTGATGGGCAAAATCAGAGGCCCGCAGTATTAATGATGCAGTCCCTCAGGGGTCCTTTCTTGACCCAACTCTCTTCCTGATCTACATCAATGATCTCCCGAAACACATACTTAAATAATTCGTTGATATCTATGCTGATGACACGACAATCTATGGCAACACATCAAAGGCCGTAAATGACCAAGTTCTACCTGATTCTTTCCCCTCTGATATTGCGCGTGGTACAGCGGAGGGAGAATCGGCTGGTTACTTTTAACGCGTATAAAATAAAACACCTATCTTTACATCATCAACCCTCTGATACCTATTTGGCATCAATTAAAATGGATTGTTGTCATCTAGGGGAGACCTGATGTTTTGATACGCTTCTGGGTTTGACCTTTACTCCTGATCTTAAATGGAACACGTACCACAAGTCGGTTGCCGATGCCACTGGGGAAATGGTGGGATCCTTCTACCGCTCCAGACGATATCTCACTACTGATGCAATTCTCTATCTATATTAAAGCCAAGTATGTCCAAGGATGGAGTACTGCTGCCACATCTGAGATGGACCTGCTAAAAACAATTATCCTGGCTTGACAGAATATAAAATAGACTTCGTAGCTTAGTGGGGGATGCCCTTTTCTCTTCCCTGCAACCTCTCTCACAGAAGAGACGTTGCAAGCCTATCTTTGTTTTATCGATTTCAGCCTGAGCTCCAATCTCTGGTCCTCCCTCGCCAATCTTTCACTATAAACTTCCGTCTATCTGCAACCACTGTCAATAAGTTTCCCCACTCTTTATCTGTGCCCAAATAAAAACGTAGACCCCATAAACAAAACTTATTTCTTAGAACTGCACAGCTGTGGAACTCTCTTCCGCTTGCCTACTACCCACCTGACTTCAACTTGGATGTCTTCAATCCAACATAACATTTGTCAGTAGACCAAAAACGAGAAGGTCGTATACTTAATATATACATTCATTTCATAACTCACTAAAGGTGGCATGCCTAATTTATTCGCATATAGTCAATTTTATTAAGCACTAGCAAAAGTGCCCGTCGTTGACTGGGTTCAAAAGCCTATAGAAACTGGATTCTTATTTATTAAAGTACAAGCGGGGGTGCCCGGTGTTGTCCGGGTGTTTGGAGGTGTGTGTGCTGTTCAATAAAAACGAAACCGGGAGGGGTAGGATCGAACGGGAAGCCCTGAGGCGAAGTTTGAAAATAAAATCGGCTAGCCGGAATGAGTTACTGAAATATGTTTGAATTTATTTAAGAACCAAATTGACAGGTGCCCGTACGTAAGTCGTCGAGCGCTACGACGACGACGACGACGACGACGTAAGCAATAGCTATTCAGCAAATGAGGTCAATGACCAGGTTTGTTTTTATACCCGAAGTAAAAAAAAAAAGAAAACAACGTTAAAACTTAAGCGGGGGTGGGTGGGTAATCAATACATCGAAAAAAGAACACAAAAATCTAACGTAAGGCAAACGAACGATGTTAAATGCGAAAATCGAAAAAAAAATAAAACAGAAAGACGAACACGTGAAAAATGGCTTAAATAAGCCTGCTTAGATATTAAAATTTAAAAAATCGGTGGGTACCCGGGGTTTTTGGGGTGTGCCTTCCGGGGTGAATAAGTGAAGTAAAAAGAAACAGAAAAGCGAACGTTACGTAAAAATGGCTTAAATAACACTGGTTCAATATTTAAATTTAAAAAATTTTTTAAAAGACATCTCACACCACGATTCGAACCCAAAACTTTTAGATAACGAACCACCGCGCTAATCAACAGAGCTTACGCGACGTACATGAAATTTAGCCAGTTTTTCAACTATTTACACTAAATCAGGTCATGACGAGAGGATAGTTTTTGTTGACCCCCCTGTCCAAAATTGTCGATTTCGGGGTGAAAAAATAAACGTTTTCGGCCAATTTTCGATATTTATCCTACAAAGTATTGGGCTTCAATATGATACACAGTTTGTGAATTTTCGTTGTGCTTGTTTATAGATTGTTAATTATTAAAATAGTTAATCTGCTTCAAAATTAACTTTATTGACTTATTTTAAAATGACGAGTGTTGAAAAGCGACACAATTAGTAGATATGATATGGACTCCATCGATCTCTATTCATCCTTATACGCGTTTTACAAATAATGTTAAGTTTTAAGTTAATATAACAAGAATATTTCAGAGTCCATTTTGTCACCAGGAAAAAACATGATATTGCATTTAAAGAAACACATAATATAATTAGATCTTTTTATAGAATTGATCAAAACACATTTAAAAATGATATTAATTAAATATATATCTCAAAATATTGTTATCTAAATTATTGTATACATAATTTAAAGAGAACAATGTAGGTAAAAATGAAAAATGGAATATTCCACTAGAATACTAACAGGTCAGACAAGGTTAAAATCCCATCATTCTAATTAATGAATCAAAAAAAATAAAACAAAGAACCTATCACCAGTTTGTAAAAATCTGTATCTAATTAGGGATAAAAATTCTGAAATCTCATAAGATATTTTCATTTGCGGCAATCTCTATATCTATCAAAGTGAACATGTCTGTGTGACTGTGTTGTTTGCCTGTCCGTCTATGTGTCTGTGTACATTTTCCTACGTAATAACTCTCTCAATTTTTAGTCTACAGACTCGAAATTTGATATACAGGGTGCTGATATTTGGGACCCCCCCATATATATATATATATATATATATATATATATATATATATATACGCACCCACCCCACACACACGCACACACACGCACACACACATGTATATATATATATATATATATATATATATATATATATATATATATGTGTGTGTGTGTGTGGGTGTGTGTGTGTATCGTAAACCAACATTATCGTAAAACAACTTTTACGGGTCTCTATACGTGTTGGTACTCTTTTTGCCCTCCAAACTAAAATATAATTTAATTAAAATTTTGAGACCTTCTCTTTGAAAGCAAAAGTAAAATCTAGGACTTAATTTAGTCTCGATGTAATCTTCCCCCTTTTATTTCTTTTTTTTTTCTACCCCCGCCACATTTATGACTTTTTTTTTGTTTTAGATCGTATTGCCCTCGATTTAGCTTCGATAAGTGAGGAAAGAAACCTGGTTCGCTAAACTTTATTTTAATTTTTTTTTTAATTTCTAAAATTCATTATGCTTATTGGTCTGTATTTAGCCATTATATATATATATATATATATATATATATATATATATATATATGTATATATATATATATATGTATATATTTATCCATTCACGTGAAATCACATTTTCCTCGCCCTATTCCATCTGCTTTACTGTTTGATAAGATCTATGACTTACTTGCAGTTTCATTAAATATTTTGCAATCAAAATCCGATCCCGCATTTTGCTAAATCATACCCTCTGATGAGAAGGAAAGTATTTCCTCGAAACTCCGCGGATTAATAACTATCCACTTAATGTGTGCTACCTTTTTTAAAAATTAAATATGATTTTATTTCCTTTTCAAAGATGTTCTAACATGTTTTATTAACTAGTTGTCCTTATGTATACCTATATCTATCTATCTATCTATCTATCTATCTATCTATATATATATATATATATATATATATGCATATATATAATGTATATCTATCTATCTATATATATAAATATATATATATATATATATATACATATATATAAGGCTTCCTACATTCTTGACAGACTATGAATATCCCCTGTTAGGGTGCCTGTGCGTGAAACTATTGTGGCACGGATTGCGCCATCCCCAACTACACGTCTCCCGAGTCGACATTGTTGAATACCAGTGGCAAGTGGAGGTTCTGTACGACTGGAGACAATGCCGAGATAATAGGAAAGCACATACAAATGTTAACTGATCTTGTATGCGCCAAGCCCATCGTTGTTTAGCTTCAGTTATCTGACGAGAACCGGTTGGTCAATGTGATTACATATATACTTCCGAATAGATTTATCCAAGAATCAGCTGGTATGGAAACCTGTGATTATAAGATTTACAAAATATTACTTGTTGTAATATTCTATGTATTATCCCATCTAAATAGGAATTGCACCATATACAGGATAGAACAAATAAAGCAAATTATTATTCAATGAAAAAAAAAACAAAAACTTTATTAAAATCAAGAAGTTTTTATTATTCCAAGTAAGACAAAGACTACTTTAGAAATTGTATCACCTTATCCTATTCGGTTTCGATGCCTACCATCATATAACGGTATTCACCCTGTTTGCTGAAGTCAGTTATACATGGAAAATCACAACCAAAAATTGATTAAATTAAAGTAATATAGCAGGGGAAATTGAAGAAAAGGACATAAAGGTTTATTTACTTTGTATTTTACCGCGCAATAAGTCACTTTTCAGTTTGAAAATCCAATAACTTTTTCTTAAATGTATTTTAAGTAATTCTTTTTTATTAAAGTTTATAGTGTGGAAATTTGTTCATACTTAATTACGAAAGATAATGTCTCTTAAGTAGCCTCCATTCTCGGCTTTGCAAAGTCGAGCCCTTATGACAGGTCTTAACATCGAAAGTTGTAGGGAAAGAATTTCTTGCGTATGTTTGCCTTAAGTTATTGGACCCTTCGGGGCTTGTTTGCATACACTTTGTCTTTAAGATATTTCCAAAGTAATACGTCAAGTTCTGTCAAATTACATGAACGTAGAGTCCATTCAAAATCGAAATTTCTAGACAATTTTTCGATCCTGAAACATTAACGTTAACAACTACACTGTTACTCTAGCTGTATGTCAGTTGCTCCAGTTTGTTTGCCACCAATACCCTGGCTTGTTTACTAACTGAGGTTGAACAAATTCAATAGCATATCTTTAAGATGATATTGAACATTGAAATGACGCATATAAGATAGTTGCATTGCAACACTTGGCCGTCCATTTTCAAAGTGAAATTCAATTGTAAACTCATCTATACCAACTATTTCCGAAGATTATATATTATAATTCTGAAAGAGAAATTAATATATATAAACAAATGAAAAGTTATTGAATTTCTACAATTTAAAGTTACTTATGGACTATCGTTATATATATATATATATATATATATATATATGTGTGTGTGTGTGTATGTGTGTGTGTGTATATATATATACATATATATATATATATATATATATATATATATATATTATACTGTTGGTAGAATTTTTCAGTAACTCATAACAACAACACAATACGTATTTCCAAAGAGTGCTCAATGCATGAAACAGAGCAATATATTGATTGTTGGAGAACTATTGGCTAAACATTACCAAACGTATTTCAATGACCCCATAGCAGGGAAAATCACCTTATCAGGCCAAAAACCATCAACCATATATATATATATATATATATATATATATATATATATATATATATATATATATATAAAGCTACACATCTTTGTGTGTGTCTGGTCACGAATAGGCTCCTATGTGTTTGACTATTATAGAAAACTGATCACATATGATGATAGACGCTGTATCGTGACACAGAAATTGCAATATTTTGGGATTAATGGGGTAGTTATTTAAATGCTGCCCACATCAGCATTATGTGGCACAAGGCCGGAAAGTGGGAACCCCGCAGGCTCCCCTAAAGAAGGGTCACTCCTGCAATTTAAAACAATTCCTGAGTAAAAAATTAAATCATTTCTCTCCGATAGGCTCATAAGAGTAGTGGTAGATGGATAAAAAAGTAGCCATACATTAAATTTATATACTCGGACCCCAATTAAAAAAAGGCGTATTTGTTTTTCGGATTGAGATCAAATGACAATATGATAAGTATAACACATTTTATTGGGAACTTGCAACAGGAATAAAATAAATATTTTTTAAAAATGCTGAAAAAAGGGTGATAATGAAAAACTGTCCATTCTTTTCTAGTCGAATATTTGCATGATGAAAATCATCAAACCACGTTTATTCCCGAAATTCATATTTGATAACAATTATTAAAAATGCCTACGATACCAATGAAAATTAGAGAATGTATTGTTACGAAGAAGAAAAACAGATTAATCCATTTAATTCCATAGCATAACAGTTTGGAATGCATGAATCCACAGTGAAAACATATCGAAAAAAATATAAACTTTTGGAACAATCAAGAATCTTCCAAAAGGCTATATAAGGATAAAACAGAGAGAGAGAGAGAGAGAGAGAGAGAGATAGAGAGGGGATAGAGATTAGGAAGACTTTGCTCAAATTCAATAAAACATTCATATGGGGGGGTTAATAAGCCCTTTGCCTATACAGATTTGTCTGAAAATATATTTCTTTCTACATGTCAAAGAATTTTAAGAGAGCATAATTTACGGGGTATGTGGCTTCCAAAAAAAAAAAAGCACTTTTAAAAACGAACCATGTTGCTAACAGGAAACTTGCTGTAAGAGTACGTTGAAAGAAAAACAAAACGGGAACTTTATAATATTGTCTACTTTGAGAAATGTTGGAGACAACTCTATCCAGAGCCCGAGTATATGTAAGAATAACACCATATCTTTGTAAGATGTAAATATAACTTTAAACACCTTTGAAAGCTGAAATGTATCTTAATCTGAGACTATCTTTAATAGTTAGTATTGAGGACGGGACATTTTAGCAGAAAAGTTGTTTAATTGTTATAAGTATTCGATATTATATGATGAGAACGTGAAGTTATATTACTTCACTTTTAAGTTATTTTTTTTTTTAATATTGCTTTATTTAATAGATACTCTACCATTATAACCAGCAAATTGATTTTTAATATAGCATAAGAATATTGAAAAATATTTTTAATATAGCATAAATCGAGTTTACCCTTTAATATTTTATATGTAGCATAAATAGATTGGACAATATTTTTAATATAGCATAAATAGATTGGACCCCTTAAATATGTTTAATATAGCATAAATAGAGTTTCCCCTTTAATATTTATATGTAGCATAAATAGATTGGACAATATTTTAATATAACATAAATAGTTTTGACTCCTTTAATATTTTTAATATAGCATAAATAGATTTTACCCTTTCATATTTTATATGTAGCATAACTAGGTTAAAAATATTTTTAATATAGCATAAATAGATTGGACCCCTTAAATATTTTTATATAGCATAAATAGATTGGAGTATATCTTTAATTTATCATAAATAGATTGAGCCACTTTAATATTTTTAATATAGCATAAATAGATTGAACAATATATTTAATATAGCATAAATAGATTGGACCCCTTTAATATTTTTAATATAGCACAAATAACTTGGACAATATTTTAAATACAGCATCAATTGATTGGACAGTATTTTTAATATAGCCTAAATAAATTTGGGCGTCTTTAATATTTTTAATATATCATAAATAGATTGGACAATATTTTAGTATAGCATAAATCGTTTAGGCCTCTTTAATATTTTATATAGAATAAATAGATTGTACAATATCTTTAATATAGCATAAATAGATTGGAACACATTAATATTTTTGAAAAAGCTTAGATTTTACAATATTTTTAATATAACATAGATATACTGCGCTTCTGAAATATTTTTAATATAGCATACATTGATTGAACAATATTTTTATTATAGCCTGAATTGATCAGACACAATTTTTATATAGCATAAATAGTTTGGACCTCTATAAAATGTTTAATATTGCATACATATATTGGATAATATTTTTAATATAGCATAAATAGATTGGACACCTTTAATATTTTTGATATAACATACATATATTGGACAATGTTTTTAATATAGCATAAATAGATTGCGCCTCTTTAATATTTTTGATAGCATGAATAGAGTAAACAATATTTTTAATATAGCATAAATAGATTGGACCATTGTAATATTTTTGATATAGCATAAATATATTGGACACTATTTTACACATAGCATGAATAGATTGGACAATATTTTAATATAGCGTAAATTGTTTGGGCCTTTTCATATTTTTAATATAGAATAAATAGATTGGGCAATAATTTTAATATTGCATGAATAGATGGGGCCTCTTTAATATTTTTAACATAGCATAAATATATTGGACAAAATATTTAATATAGCATAAATAGATTGGCCCCCTTTTATATTTTTGATATAGCAGAAATACATTAGACAATATTTTTAATATAGCATAAATAGATTGAAACTCTTTAATATTTTCATATAACATAAATATATTGGACAATATTTTAATATATCATAAATAGTTTGTAACTCTAAATATTTTAATATAGTATAACTAGATCGAACAATATTTTTTAATTTTGCATATCTAGATTGGACTCATGTACTATTGTGATATAGCATAAATAGAGAGAACAATATGTTTAATATAGCATCAATAGATTGGGAGGCTTTAATATTTTTATATAGACCAAATGTGTTAAACAATATTTTTAATATAGCAACAATACATTGGATCCCTTTAATATTTTTTAATAGAACATACATAGATTGGACCGCTTTAATATTTTTTTATATAGCATAAAGAAATTGGACACTATTTTAATATAGCATAAATAGTTTGGACCACTTTTATATTTTTAATATGGCATAAATAGATTGGATACTATGTTTAATATAGCATAAATAGATTGGACCCCTTAATATTTTTAATATAGCATAAATAGATTGACCCAATATTATAGTTTGAATATATTGTAAAGATATTGGACAATATTTTTAATATAGCATAAATTTATTGGACCCTTTAATGTTTTCAATATAGCATAAATAGATTTGGCAATATTTTAATATAGCATACATAGATTGCACCCTTTTATATTTTTAATATAACATAAAGAGATTGGACAATATTTTAATATTGCATAAAAAGATTGAACCCCTTTAATATTTTTAATATAGCATAAATAGATTCGACAATATTATTATAGATAGCATAAATAGATTGGGCCGCTTTAATATTTTTGATATAGCATAAATAGATTGGACAATATTCTTATTATAGCATAAAAAAAGTTGGGCCTCTTTAATATTTGTATTATAGCATAAATATATTGAACAATATTTTTAATATAGCATAAATAGATTGGACCCATTTAATATTTTTAATATATCATAAATAGATAGGGCAATACATTTAATATAGAATAAATAGATTGGACCCCTGGAGATTTTTAATATAGCATAAATAGGTTGGACAATATATTTTATATAGCAAAAATAGATTGGAACCCTTTTATATTTTTGATAGAGCATAAATAGATTCGACAATATTTTTAATATAACATAAATAGATTGGACACTATTTTTAATATATCATTAATAGCTTTGGCTACTTATATATTTGTAATATAACATAAATATATCGGACACTATTTTTAATATAGCATAATTAGATTGGTAGCCTTTAATATTTTTAATATAGATTAAATGGCATATAGATTGGACCCCTTCTATATTGTCGATATAGCATAAATAGCTTGGACAATATTTTTAATATAGCATAGATAGATTGGGCCAATTAAATATTTTTAATATAGCATGAATAGATTGAACAATGTTTTAATATAGCATAAATAGATTGGACAACTTTAGTATTTTTAATATAGCATGAATAGATTTGACAATATTTATAATATAGAACAAATTTTTTTTTCATAAAAAAATGTATATATAAAAAAAAAAAAAACCTGTCCAATAAATTTGTATATAAATAGCCAACATAAGCCAAAAACGATCTTATAGTACGATGTAATTTTAAAACACGACCTTATCATTCGACGTAATTTTAAAACGACTTTTTATATAACCAGCCAGACGATGGCGGAAACGCCGAAAGCGCTCGCAGACTACGGACCACTTTTACACCATTTTACATATAACACAATAAGGATTATTCGAAAACTGGAAAAAATAAAACGGAAAATTGTCAAACAAGAAAATGCTGTGCTGTTTAAAAACATATGCTTAAAATATATATATGTATATATATATATATATATATATATATATATATATATATATATATATATATATATATATATATATATATAAGTTTCTTTTTATTTTTTTCATTCCCTCTCTGCTCTATTTAAAGAAAGTGCGTCGACCTATTCTACAAATTTCCAATCTTCACCATAGTAGCGTTTCCAGAAAAAAATACAAGATTCATCCCAGATCTTAAACTTCCAATGTAGACCCCTTACTACCATGTCTCCTCTCCAATATCAGCGGTTTACGTTCTAAGCTTCCAGTGGCGCGAACCCAATTACAGGAGAAAAAACAAGCCTATTATTCCTTAGCAAAACTGGAATTGGACCGACTATTTCCATAGATTAGTCTGTAAATAAAGGATACATCAAATTAACATCAAAATCTCACCTCAAAAATTGCCATGGGTATGGATTTTGTGCTTACATTAAAGATGGATTTTCATGTTGTATCGGCATACCAACAGAAGATCTTAAACCCCCCTATATGTGCTTCTAGGTCTAGCCCGTTGATAAAAAACGCCTTACACTTTTAGTGTTATATAATGGAAATTATTCGCAATTATACTGATAGAGTTTTCACGGGAAATATGATGTTTTAAATATATGATGTATCTAACATCTACATATAATGCAGGATTTCTGACAGTGCGTGTATGAGAGTGTTCTCTAGCAATTTACATACCCCATGTATATGTCGTGTGTTCGATTTATTTTTGTACAGTGGTGTATACCTTGTAAGGAAATACAGCGATCTGCACATTAAACCTGTTTCGCTGGCTTATTAATGTGCAGCGCTTTTTTGTAAATAATTTCAGGAGTTGATGCCTCTGTCTAATCTCGAAAGACGAAGGATACCCCCAGTAGGAGCAGCTGCGCGTGCAATTGTTAGGCAAGTGTTGCGCAATCCTTTCCCTCAATCGGCACTGTTTGGGTCCAGTGGAAAAGAGAAGTTCAGGACGACTGAAACCAATGCCGAGATAAGCAGAGAGCACATACACACCTGACACCACAAATAGTTACCCATTAATACTGACTAGGTTCAACATTGCTTAACTTCGGTGATCTATCAGGAAACGGTGTGTCAAAGTGGTCACGCCGTATTAATTTCAGGAGTAGAGTTAATTATTTCACATATATTCGTAACAATGTCCTACACGTTTACGCGTGTTTGACATATTGTTTTAATAGTGCGTTTGTTGATTTATCGTAAATCCCGGGGCTCCATCAATATTTACGATGTCTATAACCACGCAACAGTAGCCGAGTAGATTCTATAGAAAATATCATAACTTACAAACTATGAACAATCTTATTCCTTAGGTATTTTGAGAATCTACCCATTTCCATTAATTGTATGATGTTTGGGTTGGTTTACAGCGGGCTAATTTTATCTTGTAATTGTTATGCTCTGTTGTAGAGATAACATATTGCTCAGAGACCTTATGCCTTGCCAACCTCATATTATTGTTGAGAAGATAATAATCAGAAAAAGTTAATGACTATTTTTTTTATTTTGTTTCCTTTTTTTCTAATCGCTAATAAAACGATGCGTTGTTGACATAGCTTATAATTTATCGACTTATCTATAAAAACGATACAAATCATAAAACAACTTGTAAGAACAAATTGTTGAACATTGATTGCAATCAGTAAGCGCGTACAGACAACAATAGTACACACACACATATATATATATATATATATACATGTATATTTGTATGTATACATACAAGCGCATATATATATATATATATTAATGTGAATAACAAAAATAGACAATATACGAGATGCTTTTAATGAGTTTCTGGACTTTTCCTATGGTCATTTATATTAATAGTACTCACATGAAACTCTAATAAATGTCAAGAAAATCTACTAGGGCTGCAATGCACTTGTATCGGTTCAACAAGTTTTGAAATATCACAAGAATGTCCGCTTCCATTAGAGTGCCAATGACCATCGTGACAGCCGCTTTAATTGTCTAAATTGTCTCATAACGGCGTATCATCACCATCATAATCATCATCATCATCATCATTATTCAGAATAGTGAAATACAATAAATCTACTGGTGGGAAAATCCAGTGATTATCGGTCTTATAGAATATTATTGGATGTAATATTTTATATAAGATTATCCCAGCTAATGAAATACTAGCCAGCTCTCGCCTTGCATATCTTAATATCGACCACGAGTTGAATAGGCTATTAAACAATGAGCATACATTAAAAAACTTCACTTTATTGGTGCACCCTCACACGTAATAAAAATTAGAATTTCAAACCACATACACTCCTTCAAAAATGAAAGAACATACAACAATAATAATACATCTTTAATTAAATTAATTAATAGTCTAGAGAACAGGAAAATACTCTACGCAATCACATGGAGTATACTGGAAAAATATGGATAATACACAACAGGAGCTAAATGTTGTAATAGTTGTATCCCCAAAGCAGTTGATACAACCTTCCCTAAACATATAAGAAATGCAAAAACCGACTTAGTTTCTAGATG
Organism: Euprymna scolopes; assembly: GCF_053919585.1. NCBI lineage: Eukaryota > Metazoa > Mollusca > Cephalopoda > Sepiida > Sepiolidae > Euprymna > Euprymna scolopes. The sequence goes on from NC_136485.1 coordinate 21,814,461, forward strand.
TAAACACAAGAACAAATTTAAATACAACGAAATATAAATAACATAGATTATCCTTAAACAATTACTGTTCGAAAAATAAACAATCTGCTATCTATTACTATGCACCTAATATACTACATTCCTTTTAGATTATATAACAACGCCCTCCTATTCCATACTGTTTAGTAACCCACGCTTTCACATATTATAATTTAAATCAAAACACGCTAATTTCACTTCTAGGAGAAAGCGTAAATATTGTCGTCACAATGTTTTTACACCCTCTTATCAATACCATTATATTTTATAATTTAAAACTCATTATTCTCAAAATGCGACATCTCTGGTAATTTTTGACAATCAATTTTTAAAACTTTATTACGAGTATTAGTATTACTACCACTATTACTGATTCTTGGTTAGTTGTTTTTGTTGGGGTTTTTACGGCATATCAAACTTTTCAGTTAATTTAATATCGAATACAAAGATTTTGATTAAAAATGTTTTAATAGAATATATTTGTTGTTTACAAGTCTGTTTCTATTTATCCCATAGTTGGGGCCAACACAGGTACTACCACTCCGGGTCAGAGTGAATCTGGGAGCGATGACAATTAAAGGGTGGCCCCATAGTAACCATAGCCCACAAGCTGGGGATTCACCACTGGATATAATTTAAGGTCTTACTCAGAACTTATTACTGCTTCTGTTTTATATATATATATATATATATATATATATATATATATATATATATACATACATATATATATTAATATATATGCATATATTCATGTATATATGTGTATGTGGGTATATATGTATATATATATATGCGTGTGCATGTTTGTATGTATATTTGCATATGTGTGTATATATGTATATATGTGTATGCATGTGTGCATGTGCGTATGTGTATGCATATTTATATATATGTGTGGTTGTGTACATATATATGTGCATATATATGCGTGTGTATATATATATATATATATATATATATATATATATATTATAAACATGATAGTTTTAGTAGTTGCATTGATAGAGGTGGTAGTTGTATTATACAGATAATATCCTTATCGTTATGACTATTGCTGTTTTTATTGTTATTATTAATTATATCTGCCTTAATATTACTATAACATTATTGTTATTGTTTTGCATTATTATTATTATTATTATTATTATTATTATTATTATTATTATTATTGCTTTATTCTATTTCTGTTTTAGTAATATCATTGATAGTAGTGGTGCTATTATACAAATGCGATATTTATTGTAGTGTTTATCATTATTATCATAATATTATTAATACTATTATTATTAACTATATTATTATTTTATTATTATTATTATGATTATTATTATTATTATTATTATTATTATTATTATTATTATTATTATTATTATTATTTCTTCCATTAATATTATTATCATCCTGCTATACTAATATCATATTATATCATTATTTAAATAATCATTACTATCAATGTAATTATTATTAGTGCTAATATGATTAATTAATAGTAATATTGTAATTATTACGATTAATATTTTTTATGTTATTATTATTATTTTTAAAGGCTATTTATATTATTGGTATCATTATCATTATAGCTATTATTAGTATTGTTGTTGTTATTATTATTATTATTATTATTATTAATATTACTGCTGTTGTTGTTGTATCTTTTTATGTTAATGCCCCTTGTTACTATATTCAATATTTCACAGATTAATCGAACTCTAAGGTTTCGATTAAATATTATTACCATTAAGTATATACGTTTGATTTTACTCTATGTGTTTGGAGTATACATTTCAGCATTATATGTTAAGAGCAAGCGAACAGAATTAGGGCTTTTATATTTTTTCTCTTTCGTTTTCCCTTTTTTCTTCTTTCTTTAACATTACTGGGATTTTTCCTTTAACATTAATATATTTTTAACATTACAAGTTTTTTCTTTCTTTTTCTTTCCTTTCTTTTTCCTTTCCCGCCGATCAACTCTTAGCATGAACCTTGACATATTTTCCAATCGCGTCAAATTCTGTCTAGCCATATCATATTCAAGATTAATAAGTTAGACGTTCCCTTTATTTTATTTGTTTTATTGTATATTTTTCTTTCTTTCTCGCCCCCTGCTAAAGTAAAATTCTGCTACGACTTCCTTATTTTTACAAAATAGCATTCAAAATCTTGCGATTTTAATATTATAATATTGTCAATTGTCCTTACTTATAAATATAATCTTGAGAACAAAAACTGCATCCGATTTTTCTTGACTATTTTGCTTTGATTTGATAAACAATTCTTTTATTTAATTATTTTCATTATCATTTAATTATTTTCATTTTCATGAGATTTTAAATTAATGTATTTGCCTTTCTACGGATATCTTTTGTTTTATTCACAAATTGATTGAAAACTCTAACTGAATTTTGAAACTGATATATGGAAAATATTGTTACCGGATTGATATAATCAAAGATTTGCCAGATATCGAACCAAACCAAAGAAAACAATGTCGAAATATGTATATATAGGATTTTTACCAGCTTTGTTGGATATATTACAATACGCATTGGATCGTTTTACCTCCCGAATACCAAGAGTTTCCATTACATGATTAAGCATACACTTTCGATTTGAATTTCAAAGCCTTTTTTTGCTGAATCAATATTTAGTTTCTTTTATTCTACAGCTAAAATGATTTAAAAACTTTAAAAACATTCAATTTCATTTTCTATGTTTATGAACTTTAGAAAATTAGGTACATACCTTTTATAATATTTGCTAATATTGGTCCTCCGAGGAGATGTATAAACATTGAAATCTCATGGGTTAAGGAAATATATTTCAATATACTGTATGTTTTGTCTTGAATATAATAACATTTCTAGATCGTAAAATTAAATTTTGCAAATCACAAAATTTTAATTTCTTAATTATGATTATATATATGTACATATCTAAATATCTATATCTAGAGCTATCTATATATATCTATCTATCTCTCTCTCTCTCTATATATATATATATATATATATATATATATATATATATACCTGGACACACACACATATATACACACACACACACATATATATATATATATATATATATATATATATATATATATATGTGTGTGTGTGTGGGGGAGTGTGGGTGTATGTGCGTGTGTGTGTCAATTTACGAATGTATATTCACAGATAGCATCGGTTCCTTACGGATTCATATGTTTTTAGTTCGAAATTTTATTTTATATGCATATTAACACAAGTGAACGCTAGTATTTTATCTCTCACATCTGCTTACGTAAACTATTGTGGAGGCATAATTCACATAAAAAAGATACATGTTATTTCCTAGTATAACCAAACTGGTGTTGTGCAAGGCCTGAGTCTGACACTGTCTTTCTACGGGAACAATTGGCTTCTTTAAAAATTATATTTTAATCAATCTTGCTGTTATTTGCATATTACTTATTTCTTTTAATAGTAATACATAGGGGTGTTTCCTTACATATATAGGATAAACTGCAAATCAGCGCTGGTTGTTTTATTGCAGACGGTAAATAGTCCAGCAAACATTTTACATAGTTCTAATGATCCATAATGTTTCGTTCTTTTTAAAGTACGGTGTATCTTTTGAATATCCTATAAAAATACATAACTTTTTCATGGGTCAACATCATTAAACATCATAGAATATTATGCATCAAAGAACAGTGTTAGTTGTAATGTAAGGAAGCAGAAATTATTGTAGACCAATATATACAATATTGCTGGGATTTATTTTGCTTTTATAGTACGGGATATATATAATTAATTTCGTAAATTTATTGCTTAGTGCAAAATGTATAGAGTTTACTTTTTATTCGGTATATGTGCAATATTAGAACAATTATTAGACATAAATATCCATCAACATTTGCATCTTATTTTAAATAAAATGTAAAAAGTATAGACGTTTTAAATTGAGATATGTATGCACTGGTTGGATGACCAGCGTTGCTCGGTCGTTCAATACGTTTATACATGATATTTTAATTTATCCAGACTGTGTATGTATTATTATAGAATCAATCCAATATTGAATAATGTACATTACGAGCAATGCTGTGCCCGGTGGCCTAATTTATATTTAAATATAAAAAAAAAACTATATACAAACAATGATGATGTACTTCATAAAATTCCGTTAGGGTGTGTTTATAATAGCACGCCAGCTGATATTTGGGCTTGAGGGTGAACGCCCTATGAACACGCTTGTGATTGATATTTAGTCTTAAAATATGCAAAAAAAAAAGAAACGATTTGCAACGATTTAAAAAGGGATTTCTTCTTTTATCATAATGTAAATGAATTAATAAACAAACAAACAAAAAAATTAAATGGTGAGGTACATGCGGGAATAAACACGGATGTATTCAAACTATAGTAGAATGCTTTACCGCTGAGCTATCTTTCAAAATGCCAAAAAATCTGTTTTTTTTCTGAGAATACATAATTTGTCGAGATGTTATTATCTCCCTTACAGGTGCAGTTACATATATTTTCAAGCAAAAACATATTTTTACCTATAAGAATGAAAACTATGTTTTCGGGTCGCTTCTTTTTTACATTTTCGATACTAATCGGATAAAGTTGTACAACAAAATTCTAAGAATACTACGGTCATATAAATTATCTTTGTGTGAAACTTGTAAAACAAAGGCAAAGCCGGTTCGAAAAGGAAAAAAAAAGAACTCACACCTACGACGTGCCATTTATATAATAATAGAGAATGAACATTAATAGTGTAAATCTAATAGGTTTATATAGATATATATGTATATATATATGTGTGTGCATATATATGTGTATATATATATATGTGCATATATATGTGTATATATATATGTGTATATATATATACACACACATATAGATACATTCTTATTTATGTAAGCAGGTGTGTAAATACATAATGAAATAATTATATGCATATATCATATGTGTATATATATATATACACACATTATATATACATATATTGCAAACAAACACAAACCATATATATATACACATATATATATTCATATATATATATATGTATATATATATATATATATATATATATATATATATATATATATGCGCATATATCTTTAAAGAAAATTGTGGCGTAACAAGCGTGGCGTAGACAATAGGTGTTGTAAGAAATTATTGTTGACTAATTCCTTGGTCTTTTGCCCATGCAAATTTACGTATTTATGGACTCAAGAAGTGATGAACCGAAATTCAATTCTGCGAATCTTTAGATAAGGACACGCTCTCTGGCAGTAAGGAAAGGCTAAAACCTTGTCTACGTTCACTAAATTTTTGTCGATAACATCTTAATGCTTCAGCTCATATTACTAATAATTTTTCCACATCCACCTGAACACCGTCGCCTCATCTTTCACTTCTTCTCAAATGGGTCATAACCGTGATTAGCCCCAACCTCTATCCCTACAGTCACGGATGTAACATTTCCCCGCCGGGGGGACGTCTCTAATTTCTGTTTGGCTTAAAACTTGGCAAGTGGACGTGTGTATTTCCAACCCAAGTCAATGAAGTGTAAATTCAATTCATTATGTTGTCACTAATTGCTCCCTAGCGGTTAAATGGTGGATACATATGTTAATACCACTGACGAGATTGTTGCTCGGACAGCGTTGGCGCAGACCCGGTTAATTTGCATGATGAGAGGTTGGAATTTCTTTACGAACCTCTATCTTATCATTTTATTACTTGGCAGTGTACTAATTTTACCATCACAAATCTAGAAAAAGAAAAGCAAAAAATACTAAAACTAACACGTAAGTTATGTCTTTTTTTACGCATATTATTTTAGAGTTTTTGCATTGGCAAAACTATGTTAAAATTCAACAGAACGCATTCCCCCAAAAAATTGTAGTCCTTAAATCAAAATAATAGATTAGATGTCATTGAACAAACTTTAGCATGCAATTTGAAAACAACAAATAACAATAGTGCAAATAAGTAGCTCCTTACCACAGTTTGTGTAATATGGTGAGAAATATAAGAAGAGTATGTACGTGCTTAAAATTTGAAAATGAATGATATATAAGTGAAAGTGAAAATGAATTATATATATGATATATAAGTGAAAGTGAAAATGAATTATATATATATGATATATATATATATAAAATAAGAACGTAGATAGGTTTAATTTCTAGTACGTATATATTTATGCGAAACTAATTGTAATTTTTATTGAAGTATACCAAGTAAAGAAAGATATAAAATAATAAATTTTAAGCTCATACTAAATATAAGTAACAAAAATTAAGATATTAATATATAATAACTTACATTAAAATATATTCAGTTTTTCCTAGATATTGAGATGAGATATGGAATATTATTTTTGTATGACCTGACTTATATATCAAAATATAATAATATCATAATTGACAGTGACTATTAAGTAATACGGTTAGACATCAATAAAACAATTATCGGACATCAGCTGTGCATTTCAAGGCACACATTAAAGCGTTGGTTTATTTGAATCCAGTGCATTATTTTAATCAAAATATATATATATATATATATATATATATATATATATATATATATATATATATATATATATATATATATATATATATGCATATATACATGCAGGTCATAGATGTTCTGTTTGCTCGGTTGTATGTAAATCGAGTTGAGGCCTGAAACGTCATATGAGCGTCACCAGTAAAGCAGCACCAGTTGGCATCCATCAATCTCAGCTTAAGTGTGCCCTTTGCAACAGACTGTGTAAGAGCCACCTTCGTTCCCACAGAAAATAGGAATTGGTGCATCTTGATCACATCTCCACATGTATATATGTGTGTCTGTATATATGTGTATATAATAAACAAGAAGATATTTCAAAAATACATGAAAATGAATAAGTAATAAACAATAAAGCAAGGGAAAGATGGTCTTCTTCTGTCAAGATGTGGCAATCACTATATACATATATACATACATATATACATACCCCCCATATATATATATATATATATATATATATATATATATATATATATATATATATATATATATATATATATGGCTGACGGGAGCCTAACATCATACACGTTTTACCATTAACTGGTCACCTTTATATTGGGCTTGAAACCGACGATACCAATGTTTTTCTGAACTTCTGTACTATTAAATAAATATATATATATATATATAAATATATATATATAAATATATATATATATATATATATATATATATATATATATATATATAAGTCCGTTTATTACACAAAGATTATTGAAAACATATGTGCATACACCAAAAAGAGCGATATTAGAAAAAAGTCAAGAACACATTCCAGTGTGATTTCAGCTTTGGAAGAAAGTCGGGTGTATACTTTGTGGATGTGATCTGTAGGAAGTTTGGAGGAAGGCGTGGTGAAAGAAAGGAGGTAGGTCTTTAGTGGGTTGAAGGAAGATGGGTAAGCACACACCTTTGTTGTCAAGCTGTAGAAGCGGGCGTTATTGTTATTATTTTAACTTGGTTGTTGTTTGTTTTTGATTTGATATGGAGTAATATTACGCTCTCATTAACATATACACTCAGCTATTGTTTGGTTGTTTTTTTCTAAAGGCAAATGCATTATCGATCTATTTTATGGGTAAGTTATATCTATTTATTAATTTTGTTCCTAGCGTGTTAATCCGTTCATTTGAATTCCGCTTTCTAATTATTTATTTATTATTTTGTTCATTTTATTTATAAGATATATATATATATATATATATATATATATATATATATTATTAAATTAAGAACCAGTTGATAAATATACAAGGTTTTTGTGATTCAAAGAAAAGTAGTATCCGAGGAGTTATATTTTCATGCTATCGTGAGGTGTAAAGTAACTACAGCGGAAAAGATTTCTAAATCTGTATATCTAAACTTAATTTCGGTTGTCATCGTTCTTTTATTTGAGTTTATGAACGTTTTACTTCATGCTATGTGTATAGGTTTCATCATAGAGATAGATTTTCAGACCATACACATGTAAAGTGTACACAATGCATATATTTACGATATTGGTGGAGTATTCAGTGCCTAAATTTCTCTGATTTGATTACTTAGTTATTTTAGGACTAATTATGTTGTTGTTCTTATAATACGTTACTTTATGATAATATTTCCCATAGGTATATATCAACATTCCAATTGAAAATGTGCTAGACCGTTTAATTAATTCAGTTATTCATTTTACATTGGTTAAATATTACATATGCAATTTTATCTCACTTTCTCCAGTTGATTGGAATATTTTATTGATATCGCTTGAGATGAGTTAAGGATTAACAAGAGGATGGCTCATTTTTTATTTAGCCAAGTTATTTATGCTAAATAATCTTCGAAGATTTTCACTGGATGCATTTATTGATTTATTAGAGTTGTGCCGGTTTTTAGTATAGTTAGAGATTTTCCGCTTATAGATAATACTTCTTATTCTTTACTCTTGCACACATATACAAACTGCACTTTTCAGCCTATTTTATTAATTTCAATTCGATTAAAACGGTATTGTTTGCGTCGCTTAATTTCCAGTAGTTTGCGGAGAACAAAGTTTCGGTAGAATATGCTTTGTTAGTCATTTCTATGTCCACACCGTAAAAACTCCTGGGAACATATACCCGAACGAACAGTTGGGAATGACAACTACACTATTCACTATGACTACAAAAAACAAAAAAGCGACCGTAATAGAGGTAAGTGTACCCAATGATACAGGGCTTAACAGAGTTGAGAGGGAAAAGATAGCAAAGTATCAAGGACTTATGTATGATATGAAACGAAATTGGAAATTAAAAGACGTTTCAATTATACCAGTCATCATAGGAGCAACTGGGCTTATGAAAAAGAACTTTAAAAAGTACATAGCAAGCATACCCGGTGAACCAAGTGCAAGTGAAATACAAACGATTGCACTGAAAGGGACGGCTAGAATCCTGAAAAGATCTCTTGGTTGGACTCACTAAAATAGGGGTAAATGTCAGACATCTGGTTGGATGTCCCATCCCCTAGAAGAAAAAGTTTAAGAAAAATGAAAAAAAAAAAAAAAAAGATAGAATCTGTGATTGGAGTTCTTCCTTTTCATAGTACTTTTATTTTCTTTTAGTTTTCTACGCCTGGTATGATACCGGAAATGTAGTTGCTTATTCAGAAAATGGTCAATATTCGGCAATTAAGTGTATTTTTTGTTATCCTTGTTATTAGTACTCATAATAGGATGATTTCTTCTTAATATTTTATTTCTGTGTTTTTTTTATTACTTTCAAGGTTTTCAGTACAACTGTAGCTATGTTTTAATGTGTTTTTGTTAAAGATTTCATATAGTGTAGTACCTGATTGGAAGATTTTATGTACGACGTAGGAACCTATTCTCTCGCTCGCTGTTGTAAGCAGCGTGCGATTCTATGTTTGATACTGTATAATTACACACATATATCTATCTATTATATATATATATATATGTATATATATATATATATATGCATATATATATATATATATATATATATATATATATATATATATATATATATAAGTGAACATGTCTGTGTGTGTTTCTGTGTATATGTTCCTAAGTAATAAATCTGTCAATTTCCAGTCTAGAGACTCGAAATTTGATACACAGGGTACTGAGATTTGGGAAAATCTTCGTAATCAGTTTTCGGCCATAAATGTGGCTGTTAAAGATTCAAAGTTCAACGAGTTGTCTTTTGATAACTCTACCAAACTGCCCCGCTAATTATTTGTCTAAACTTGAGATTTTAGATATAGGTTCCTTGGGCAGGGATCTTACATAATAACTTGGTGTTAGCCCAAAACAATACATTTTAAGCAGTCACAATAGGGGTAAAGATTGAAAACAATTACCGTTTTTTTTTTGTTTTTTGTTTTTTTTGTCAGCAAACAACTCCAAACATACAGGCAACGCCGGTCACCCACTCTAGTCTATACTCCTATAAATTCGTTTTTATCTTCTAGGTATTGATATTCATATTAACATCCCTCTTTTCTATTAGTATTTTATAGCGGGTCTAATAAGACCCTAAAACACCCCAAATCAAAGAAAAATAACAGTAATAAAAATTAAATGAACCAAATAAAACGTTAAGCGATGAATGTGTTAATGAGGACCCATCCTTACTTACTTAATTTTGAAATGCTTCCTGTTTTTCCGTATCAGCCGAAAACAAGGGAGCGCTTCCTAGGAGGAAATGGGCACAACGACGGACAAAACAAGGGGACATGAGATATACGGTGACCTCCAAGAAAAATACCGTTGGGACGGGGTTGGAGTAAAATAAATTTATCAGGACTGGGCTTATTTAGAGGTATTCTAACACCAAAAATAAAGATTGAGGACAAGGAGCTAATTCATACTAACTAGTTAAGGGGCTCATCCAATACGCGATTGACTATCTGGGTCTGCTTTTACGGTCAGCTTGTGCCATGTCTAGGCAGGGAACATGTACTCAAGCATGTTTCGCACGAACGCACATACACTAGCGGTGTGAATCTACCTTCTACTAAACTGTGAGTGAGATAACCTATTTCTATAGCATCGAATTTTGATTTTAAGTTGGTGTTTAAAATACAACATCATATCCCGATGAGAAGGCGGCTCACCCCCACGCCTTATCTCTATGTGTGAAACCCACACTACTAGTCTAGCTACGACCAAGGTCGCTAGGAACACCATTCGTTCCTCCCTTGACCACAAGGGGTCTGCGTTATAGACTACGGATGCTTAATCCAGGATCGTCACTTGATCGGCGACCATGCGAGCCGTGAGGTTACTGACATTCCCCCAGCGTTCACGGAGCTATGAACGAGTAAAAAATGCATGATATACAGTTTCTAAGCTGTCTTCCTTGCGCTGTGGACAAAAAGGGCTAAATGTCCTACCAATTCTGAAGAGTATGTCATTTAGGGGTAGAGCGTTTCTAATCAATCGCCAGGCCAGGGAAAATTCGGAGTTGTTAAGTTATCCCCGGCCTTGCGCCCAAATCCATAAAGAGCGGACCTCCCCCTCCAAAGCTGCAGCCGCTTCCCAAGCGGGGCCGAAGCAATCCCCACCACTAAACCCCGATACAATGGCCTTTTAGGATGTGCAAGATCAAGGGACGCTGACATCGCTCTAAGCACATTTCGGCATTCGTTGAGGAATTGTGACTGGCCTCTCGATCTTCTTTGGCATTCAATTAAGTGATTGGGGATAAGGTTAGGAAAGGCTACACCAATCGCGGGACCCCAATCAGATATCTCCGTCAGAGTTCTACCCAGGAACGCCAACCTTTCGGCATTTTTATGACTAGCCAGGTCAGACATCCCCAGGCACCCATCTACAAGATGTTGAGTACAGACCTGTCTACGGACAAGCGGCCGTCGCACATTCCACAGCAGTGAAAAGAGCGTACGTGTTAAAGCCGCCATATGGACCGCAAGCAGAGGAAGTACAGTCAATCTGTAAAGGATCAGCGGAAACCCTTAAGTAGCACACGCCTCCGCTCTCTCTTTAAGGGCCAATCTCCTTCGAAGCCACACACTCACAGACGCTTCGACCTTGGTATTCACCTCCGACCGATACAGAGACTGAGTCCAAACCAAACATCAAGGATCAGGACCGGGTCATACGTCCAGAGCAATGCGCCAGGCAGTGCATTCGATCCCCGCCAAGCGACCAACCTCAGTCCAACGGATTTGTTGAGATTGCCTACGGGTCCTGGTATTTTTCATATCGCTTGAGAGCCTTAATCACCGTAATAATATCAATGACGCTCGAAACAAATACGGTGACATCATCGGCAAACGCGGAAACCCTTGCTCGCACAGAGCCAATAAGAGCAATACAGCGCAGGACCGGTCCAGTCGGTGGTTCTCAAAGTGGAAAAAATCGGCAGAGGTAGATAATTTCATTCAGTCCTCATAGGGGGTAGAGGGCTTGCAGTTAAATCCCTCTTCCTCTGTCGATCTCACTGAGCCGGATCACCTCTCCCAGCTGGCCTAAACCTACCTCTGCCGGGGAAAGTATTGTCGTTAATAGTCCAGGAGACGCCGCCTACCGATACGGTGCGGGGGCCAGCACCGGGTCTAGTGAGGGGGAAGGCACCGACCGTACCTATTGGTCTATCAAATGGGCCGTGTAAGGGACACGTGTACCCGAACCCAGGCAAGCAAAGGAGCGGAGCCGGACCGCGTGGAGGTGGTGGGACTTTCTCAGGGCCTGATCCCGCCCCCAGATTGGGCCGATGCCTCATCTGGGAATTGGACCCCGGGCTAGGCATTTCTGCACTGGTTCCTGGACCAGCTACCCTCGCCCTCTGCGTCTTCTCCCAGGTTCACACCCGCCGATTTGGCCTGACTGAGGATTCTATTGGATTTTACTCCAACCATCTCAGACGCAGACCGGCCAGGTGCTTAAGTCGAGCCTGGGAAGAGAGACAACCCTGCAAAAAAAATAGAAAATGAAAATCAGTTAGTTACCTCAACAGGAGGCAAAACAAACAATAATAACAACGGTTTAAACCAAACCTGAGGGGTCTGGTAGCTGTTCTGTTTTTTGTCGGGGACAACAAAAGGTAAAAAACAGGAAAGACAGGAGTCTGGTCTTTTCGGTTTATTTAAAAAAAAAACATGTTCTTATATATGGGTTGTGGAAATGCATTCACTAGCAAAAGGTCTAGCTAATTTTCATATTATTTTACACATTCATTTTAATTAATTCCCTATTAGATTTTTCGGTTTTCTGATGGAATGATCATCTAGAGTTAACTATTACGTGTAATCATATTCATGCAGATATGCTACATGATTTATACTTGCATAATATTTGCGTAAAATCTTTTAAGTAAACAAAAATAGTGTCCATCTGTATTTATGTATACGTATATATTTTGTTTAATCTATTAATCTATATATCTATATGTCTATATTAGTGAGCTTGTCCCTCTGCCTCTGTGTGTGTACATTTCCCTACGCAATAACTCTATCAATTTTTTGTCTGCAGACAGAAATTTTGATATACATGGTACTGAGATTTGGGAAACTCTCTATAATTTGTTTTCGGCCAGAAATTTGTCTGTTAACGGGTCAAATTCAACGATTTGCCCTTTGAGAACTCTACTAAACCTCTCCGACAATTTTTGGTCTAAACACTTGACATTTTAGAGATAGGTTTCTTGGACATGGATCTAAATTAATAACTTGTTTGAACACAAAACAATAAATGTCAAGGGGTCATAATAGGGATCAAATTAAAAAAAAAATGACCGCTTTTTTTTCTTTGCTCAACATACACCTCCAAACACCCGCAAACGCCGGGCTAAAATGCAAGTATATATATAACAGTGAACGTGTCTGTGTATCTTTTGTTCTGTGCGTCTGTGTGTGGGTGTGTGTACATTTCCCTACGCAATATCTTTATCAATTTTTAGTCTACAGAATCGAAATTTGATATAATGGGTACTGAGATTTGGGAAAATCTTTGTGATCGGTTCTCGGCCAGAAATGTGGCTGTACAGAGACCAAAGTTCAACTATATGCCTTTTGAAAACTCTACCAAACTTCTCCGCTAATGTTGAGGCTAAACACTTGAAACTTTAGATATATATTCCTTTGACATGGATCCTACTTCATAACTTGATTTGAACCCAAAACAATAATTATTAAAAGGTCACAATAGGGTCAAAGTTAAAAAAGTTGAGCCATACGATCTCTACCAAATTACCCAGAAAATTACTAGTCTAAACATATTAAATATTTCAAAAAGTGATTCAAAGATCGAGAAAGCTTTTTCATCGATTTGCCTCGAAATTTTCTAATTACCAATATATAAATATATGTATGTATGTATTTCTATTTTCTAATTACCAATATATAAATGTGTGTATGTATGTATTTTCTAATTACCAATATATAAATGTGTATATGTATGTATTTTCTAATTACCAATATATAAATGTGTATATGTATGTATTTTCTAATTACCAATATATAAATGTATGTATGTATGTTTGCATGTGTGCCTAACACTTTCGACAGAGGCGACAGATTTTACTAAGATTAGAAGTGTTTTGAAGTTTGACCTTTCTAACAATAAATATCGAAAAATTGGCTAAAAACATTAATATCTTCACCTTCAACTAGGCACTTTTCTAATGGGGGTCGCTTTTTTCACTGATATTTTTAAAAGTGATCATCTCCTTTAGATCGCCTAGCGTTAATTAAAACATAACTCACTTCAGGTTTGGCGGGGGTCGTAACCACAAAGACGTCAGGATTTTCCCCGTTCTTTCCCTCTTTCGGGGTACGGGTTCGAGCCTGCCTTCCTACTACCACTTTTTTTGCGTGGTAAAGGTTTCGGCTTCTTATCACGACGTGCCGATTTCAGAATCTCGCTAGATTCAGCCACTTGACGAGTCGTGGACGCCGAAACACGTGTCATTGGACACTATATTTCAAAAATAATATTTTATGCCGATCCCCATTAAAGGGGCACAATATTGGTGAATGGGAAATTATTCCCAACAAGCATATATATATATATATATATATATATATATATATATATATATATATATATATATACACGACATAATCTCGTTTAACACATCGGTTCCCATCAGATACCAGAAGTAAAGCAACGCTAAACCTAGCCAGTATCAGATGGGTGACCATTTGGGACTTCCAGGTGCAGTATTTGCTATCCGCCTATCTCCACATTGTTCCCGGTCTTCCTGTACGTTCCCTTTCCAATGGATTCCAGCAGTGCTGATCCAGGTGCGCTTGTGAAATGAGCAACGCTTCCCTCACATTTACACGCGTAGCTGCCCCTACAGAGGTCATCCTTTGTATTTCGTGATTGAACGGAGGCATATATATATATATATATATATATATATATATATATATATATATATATATTTGTATGTTTCTAACTCTCTCTCTATATATATATATATATCTATGTGTATATATATACGATATATATATATATATACGATAGATGCATACATAACTCATATAGTTGCGTATATCATGTATCGTTTTTGCTGTATATTCGTACATGCATTTAAACGAACTCACACCATTTTCCTGTGCGTATATTTAACATTATAGATAGCGTAAGTAAGTTTATGTTCACAAAAACCTAAAGAAACAAAGGGTAAATAAAACAGAGTAATCCAATTTTATATCTCCTGCCAGACTAAAAGGAAGAGCAATCCAATCGCCTGAATGTTTTCTTCCTAATAAGATATCCTGGCGTTTCATCTGCATGGCGTTCACCCCGTCTTATAAATCAGTCGTCCTGTCTAAAGGGCGTGACTAAGGAGCCGTCACACTCTAACAATCTTTAGACGGCACATGCAGTCAGACTGTCTCTCGTAATATCTCGGCTTACTAACTAAACGATCAATCACAAAAGGCGACAAACCCCAAACCCGTATCGATCTCGGTGTTTTTATGCGGTCTATTTTAATAGTCACTTTGCCTCGAACAAAGAAAAACCAGCGAAACTTTGAAAGTAGTAAGATTAAAAGGAACACAAATGCATATAAAGATAAATCTATAAAAAAAAGTACATAAATTTAATGTGTTATTCATTTAGTAAAAAAATTAAAAGAAAAACAAAGGTTGTTTTTTAAAAAGTTCTTTCACAAAAGCAATGCGATGATTTTCTATACTTTTTACAATTTTTTTATGATTGAATATATTGGAGCTGATTATAGTATTTTATAGGCAGACTTTTACATTAACATAATTTAATATAAAGTTATCATCTTATTTGCAAACCAGTGTCGGTATTTGTGACAGCACTGTAAAGAAATTAATATATCTAATACGTTTCGTCTTATAACAACCATGAAACACGAGAAATAATTATACGGCGTTAGTTTATTCTTATAGAAGACCTGACTTTAACTCTCTCGCATGATTGTTAATCTGCAATCTTCGCCAACAAGTAAAGGAAATGCGAAAGCCACACAAACGGAAAACTGTACATGTACACAAAATCATACGATTTATGGATAACCAAAACATATCGACAAGATTTGGAGAAAAGTTACGCTATACATTAACGTCTCATTTACGAAATGTAATGTAGTAATAACCCGCTCCCCAACGCATGAGATAATGACATAAATATTACAAATGTAAAGCTCGTAAAGTGTTCCACTACAAATGAATATCTAACTTTGTTTCCTATGCCCGCTTCAAGAAACATCTTTAAGGGAAAATAAAACCATAGCAGGGTTATGACCGCCGAGATTTTAAAAGAATATATTTATACAAAAACACCATACAATCAATAAAAACACGTTGACTATAGATAGCACTATCCATAAGACAAAGAACTGAAAATTTTAACGCCTTTCCATAGTCATGTTAAAATCATGCGGCAGAGTATGCCTTTTATAACTGAGAAATGTCATGCAGACTATATGTGAATTTCAAAAAAATGTTTTAAAATTTTAGCCACATCCAAAACTATACAAATGTTTTAGTGAAGTGGCAGATAACTAAATACCTACTAATCACACTATAATACCAAAGAAACACAATTAAAATGAATAAAATAGAAAATAGAAAAAAATATAATAACCTAACCTGATCAAACATTTTAAATGCAAAAGGAAAGTGTGATTAGTATTAGTAAATCAAAGTGGCGAATAATTCGAAACATAAAAAACACTATAGAATGCACGACTCAAACTTACTTATGGGATTGTTAAACTACACTTTTTTCAGCGTGTAAAGTGAATTAGAACGTCACTCAAACAGAAAACTATGCAGGCACACCACTACATTGACTTAATGGATGGAAAAATCATATCGACGAGATTTGTGCGAAAAGTTACACGATATTTTCAAGTCTTAGTAATAAGCCACACTCCAATCGTTATCCATCCCCCAAAATATTGCACATGCGGTAATGGCATAAGCATTTTATATGTAAAACTCGAAAAGTGTTTCACATATATTGATTATAAATGTGAGAAAGGAAACATGTTATAGAAATATAGAGCAAGAGGACGTATGGAAGATACCGTTATAACCACTTTGTGTGTTGTCTAGAGGAAGCGGAGATGAGTATTTTCTAATCAAAACGTCGATCAATGAACCCCTTTATCGTATTGAGTCTTAATTTGCGAACTATTTCTGCCACGTTTCTACTTTTTCTTATTAAATGGAATGAAAAGTACTTAATATGTAAATGTGATTTACAAGTAAGTGACATTTAATTATAATAGTTCATCGATTTTACAGACAAAATTAGGAGGTTCTGAGGAGGAAAGTGATGGTTCGACGATGTGCGACTGTTGTGAAGTCCCCACAGACATAGCAGAAAGAATTAGGATTATGGAGGCATCCTCGACGTGTTAACGTCCTAGAAGCAATTGGAGAATAAGAAAATATTACAGAGTAAAACTAAATAATTTCAAAGTCAATAAAATATGCATTTGAGGAACCCAAAAGATGTGTAACACGATAATTGAGGGACACCAATATCCAGCGCCGCCTTCGAGCGAGACAAAATCTTCCAATGACTCCCAGTGCACACTTCTGAGTGTGGATTGAGACCTGCACACTTAACTGCAAAAACCTGTATTGTTATATATATATATATATAAATAAAATACATATATATATATATATTATTTATTTATTTATTTATATTTAATTGTAGTGAGCCAATTAATTTTTAAAAAAACCTTACTGAAATGAACTGTTTCAGTTTCATATCAAAGATTTTTATTATTCTAAGCAAGGCAAAGAATAGTTTACAAATTTAACCTCCTTAACCTATAGGGTTGCGATGTCTACCATCTCATCATAGGAGAGAAAATATTAGCAAATATTTATAAAGGTAAATACCATATTTGCTAAAGTCAGTGAAACATTGATAGTTCAAGTCAAAATAATCAATTAATCAGAAGGTATGTAGGAAGAGGGTTTGAAGAAAAGTATATGACAATTGTAGATCCAGATTGCGTGGTTCTGTTTAAACATGTGGAATGCTAAGAAACGAAATAATGTTCGTGAACAGAGTTATCGCAAGCATCGCCACGCTGTATAATAATAAGGGTGATCTTTCTAGCTAACAATTCAGGCGATTTCTGTAAAAAGGGCGGCCGTTCGGAGACCGAGTTTTGCTAATGTACGGTGTTGGTTGCACGGAGAGAAATCAACTTGCGACCTGATTCTCTTCTTAAAAAAAAGCCATGAAAATATTAAAAATTGAAATTAATGGATTATATTTTATCGGCAGATATGACCAATAGATGTAAAGTTGTGAGCAACACGGGGTATGTATCTACATTGCAAACGATGTGATGACCTCTCAGATACCTACATATGATACACCTTTCGATAAACCCAATCCAGCAATCAAGACACTGTACAATACACCTTCTTTTCTAGGGAGACTTGCCCAATAATAAGCTGTAAACAACAGCGTGTATACTAGTCCTTACACTCTTTGGCATTTTTCTTCACTGCTTACATCCATTGCCAAAACAATGTTAGTCTATTCAACATTGTTCCTTACGAGTTACGAATTACAAACCGAACGTATGTATACGTAAATGTACGCCGCTGATGAATCTTACACACGGTATATTCTGGAGAAATATTTAGTGTATCATCAATTTAGTCGAGTTCCCATGTAAAGATTTTGCTAAGATCCTTCATTTTAAAACGACTAACAAATACCGTTGACATAAAAACACTAACTTAAATACCATTACAAGCGACTACAATCTTGCAGTTTACAACTAACTTTTATATATCGGTAAAAAATCGATAGAACCCTCCGTATGAGTGTTGTACTCCGCAAATACATCGGCTAAGCTGCGTTATTCATCTTTCACTTCGATCTCTGTTTGTAACAATAAGGTTCTGATAATTAATATTAGGATTTAGATATACACGTATGATTACTGGTCATTTTAACAACAATAGAGTAAGCAAAGCACCTATTTATGCAAAACAGGATGAAACCGTGGCAATCATTTGGAATGACCATGCAATAAAACAAAACAAAAACAAAAAAAAAACAATCTACCATCTATAGATTTGCGGGCATCAAAAAGATGTTCGACCTGTTGATCCAATGACGCATTCGATTATTTTTTCATGTAATGCCATTAAATAATAGAATAATTCCAAATGGTAATCTTTAGGCTGACAATATTTATAAGACGCTGAGCGGGATACCTTGGCCGTATGACCGACAATCGCCTACCCAAGCAAGCTCTATATTCAGCCCATGCAATTGGAACCAACCTCCGCGGTGCACCAAAATGCCGCTTTACAGATTAGTTTAAATCCCACTTTTAGGCGACTAATATAGACACTAACAAGGGTAATGTCGATGGCGCTTCACAGGAGAATTGGAAGAAAATATTCTATGAATCCAGCAGCATCTTTGGAAAAAAAAACAATGAAAGAAGAATCAAAAAACGCCTAAGGCAAAGAGGGGCCTCATTACCCTGTTCACTCTCGTATATTCCTTTAAGTCGCTTTTTACGTACATGCATACGATTGTTTCTTTATGTAGAAAATGTCAATTAGCAAAATGTATACTAGTAGTTGGGTTTTTCATCGACCATGTATATGTATATATATACACACAAGCGCCCATATATATATATATATATATATATATATATATATATAAATATATATATATAAATATATATATATATATTTATATATGATTTATTTTCTAATTATACATTACACAGTTTAATTTCTTGCCGTTCCGATTAAGTATTGCAAAATAATATGAACGTTTGTAAGCAATTGCTCTTCATATGATCTTTTTTATTGAAAAGAATAGTTGGAGGAAAACTCGTTTCATATTTCTGAATATTATATTGTAATCAAATAAATTACAGCCTTATATTTATCGCACGGCCAGTTGCAATTGGCGATGGTAAATTCAACTTTTTTTAGGCTGTGTACTTCAGCAGTACTAAACACCAACATAAAATAGATAAACATAAATAAAATGAATTACGAGATTATATGTTGCCATGTATCTTAAAATAGAGGTCACTCAGTTTATTCGAGAAACAATAATTATATTACATATGTTTGTACATAAATGATATTTTTATACTTGCTATTTTCTGGAACTTCTCTTTTCATTAACTAAATTTTATATTTGTTTTCCTGCGGAGACGTTCTGTGCCTCGAGCACTTCATTGTAAACAATCACCAAAATCAGCCTGAAATATGGTTGATACATTTTTTCTTAAGCATGCTTTATGATTTCTTTTATCTGTACCGGCTTTGTTATTGAACGATATAATCAGTAAAATATATCAGTTTCACACACAGCATTTGGAATCTTTTTTCTTCTTTTTACTTTTAGGAATTGCAATATTAAAAAAAAAATAAACAAAGCAGAGCATTAAAATTTTGGAATCGGCGGAAATTACTTGGCATCTTTAATTTTTGATTCTTACAAAATATGTGCAAATATCTCTTATATTCCTCTCTTTTACAGGCTTATTTTACATAGATATAATCGCAGAATTAATCGAGATAGAAAGTACACAATGCTAAATGATAACATAAGGCACGTTTTAAAATATTTATTTTTATGGCGTTTAATGCGTTCTATAATGCCAGATATTAAACCAATAACGACTATTTTTACATAGTAATCAACACTTATCATGGCCCGGAAGCCTCTCGGGGATAAGTGTTATTGCGTGTGCAGTAATCAATGGGATAATATCGTAGTAATATGTAGTTATGGAGATTTGATAAATTGTCTTACTTAAGGGGGCGGTTTATCAGGATTTTTTATGTTAGACTTGAAGATATCCATGTGGTATTCAGGTTGGAAACAAGCAAAAGAAAAGAGTTCTTCGGCGTGCACTTCAAAGAAAGTAGATTTGTTCATGGAATACACGTTTTGATTTAGGCACAGATAAAGAATCGAAAAATGTATTGACAGTGGTTTCAGCTAGACGGGGAGATAAGGGGGGGGGCTAGATATTGGAGAACAGGCGAGCACTTGATATGGAAATAACGATAAAACAAAGACAAGCTCACAACGTCTCTTCTGTGTAGATAGTTTACAGGAAAGAGAAAAGGGCATACCCCACTAGGCCACGAAGTGTATTTTGTACTCTGTCAAGGCATGGCAGGCTCTTTTTAGCAGCTCCTGCCCAGATGTGGTAGCAGTACTCCATCCTTGGACGTACTTTGCTTTTATATTTATAGAGAATTGCACCAGCAGTGATATATCTTCTGGGGCGGAAGACGGATCCCAGCATTTTTTTCTGCGACCTTGGAAACTGAAACAGTTCTGTAAATCATTGAATTAAATCTGTCTCGTAAATCGGGGTCCCAATTCTTTTCTAAAGGGGGAACATAATGCAAATCTATTGAGCTATGCGGACCCAAATAAAAAGGAATAAGTTATACTTGTTTTATATAATATTTTTTCTCAATTAGGCTTGCATTTTAGTTAGACCAGCTCTTTAAAACGAATTGTTGAAATTATTACTCGAGGGAAAATCACAACCCTATTTTCATATATTTCTATTTTCATTTTTTATGAATGATTTTCTGTCTCCATAAGGCTTCTGTGAGCCGTATTGAAAATTTCGGATCCAAACCACCGACCGTAGTTTGGGTACTACTTCCTTAAAATATTACTTTATAGAAGTAAACGCTACATACATTGTTTCCGTCTATTTTGATTTGACGCCTCTCTTTCGTAGTGAAAGACGTAGTGAGAACTTGGAGTCTTTAAAATCAGAACATGCTAATTATTTACCTAAGTGAGATAAAACATAATTATTCCCTCCAAAATAATATTTTTCAACTCAGCCCATCTTGCTTAAAAACGCTGTGGCATTTACCAAATATTGAGTATGAGTTCCGGTTTTGTGACAACAGCTACTTATAATTTAAGTAGTGTATATATCGATTTACATATTAATATGTGGTTCAAATGTATAATGTCGTAGTTTCATCGTGGTATTTTTTTCGGGAGACAACAGCTGTGTATTTCTCTTCCGTTATTGCTCTTTATATATTGATGTTCTCTTTATGTTGCTGATTGCTAGGACGTCAGCATATTAGAGATCGTGCATTATAAATATATACAAAACTTAACAATGTTAGCACACCATATTACAGCAAATGAAATCTCCTAAGAAAAGGTGTGTATCATATATCCCAGCTGCGTTATTATCGCAACCCAGTTTTCTCGAAAATACAAACTGTGTTCATACATTCTAAAAAAATAGACGTTAAAATAAATACGATTACTGATATTTGATTTAAACCGCAGAAGATTTTTCGGCAAAATATTATGATTATTTATGTCAGCATCTTCTTAATATCAACGGAGACATTATAAAAATAATCCGTCACACAAAACACCCTTGGGAAATCATAGCAACTACATTACTTTTTTGTTATTCATGAGCATTATTATTTCATGTGTCTATACACTAAATAAATACTGCAATATGAATATTTTTCACTCAATCGATAATTTCAGATAAAATGGTTATAGGAAAAACGATTTTACTATATTTTGTCCGTTTATTTTTTATGTTTAATCTGTGTGAAATGGAAGCCTGATATTCTACATTCTGTGAATTATATTTCAATTTAAGAATATCTCTGTATCAAGACAAATAGGTGATATATATTGTATGTGTCAAAAGTAAGCAGACAAGAGAAGATATCGCTAGATTGTTTGTTTTACAAAACAATATATATATACATATATATATATATATATATATATATATATACATATATATACACACACACATATATATATATATATACTATCTATCAGCAGTGTAAGCTATATATTCTTACATTCACCTTCCATAAATATATATATATATATATATATATATATATATATATATATATATAATATGGGACGTACCTGAGATTGAGTTTAAAAGGGCGTGGATTAATGAAGAATGAAAAGTTTATGTAAAATTGTTTGGGTGGACAAGTATATCTTCAAAATTTAAAGTATCAAAATAATGCAAGCTATCAATCGATGAGGTTGCAATAGTGGGAATCTTTATTGGCAATAATGTAAGAACATTAAAAGGGTTCGTAATATACGGCATCCCTCAATCTTTGTTTGTGGTAATTAGCGATATAACCTTTAAACATCTCCTCCTTTATTGAGACTGTTTTGGCTAGTTCTGCAGTATCTTAATCTTACTATGTCATCATGCAAGGGTTCCCATTTATAAGTGAACTTGCTGGAGCTCCAACCACGTTAGTGGGGATGAGCATGGTTACACGTCCAAACCATCCATCCCACCGCAGCATCTTCTGCGCTATTTGGTAACTATACTTATATAAATAAAACAGTGTGAGTGTAGGGTTTTCAGTTTTAAGTGACCTCCTCGGAACCTCAACTATGTTTGTGGGGTGAGCGGCGTAACCCGTTAAAAGCTTTCCATTCTCATGTTTGATTAACCTTTTAATTTTGTAGTTCTGTGGGAAACGGTGTAAGCCTGCGTAATATGTTAACTCAGGGCCAGATTCCATTCTTGAAGGTGATTTTATTATACCAATTTTTGCTCCTTCACACCTCTGCTATCATTGTATGTGGTCAGTTAAGTATAATCATCAAATATATACGGGCTTATCTGTGTGTAAACAGACAGGCAAACAGGCAGGCGTTGTTAAGCTTTATATATATATATATATATATATATATATATATATATATATATATGCATATATATATATACATACATTTAGTTTATATAAATATACAATATATATATATAGAGAGAGAGATTGAGAGAGAGAGAGGAAAGAGAGAGATTAACGCCTGTCGGTTTGTGCTGGATAATTGTTATAATGCGAGTAGGTTAAAATGAAGAAAAACTCAAACTATTATAAAAAATACGAACAAAACAGGCAAAAATATATATTTATTAATAAGTATAATATCAATCCATCTAATAATATGCTAGCCAACCGTATGGTTACGTAGTTCAACCTTTTTCGTGTGTTTCTACGGGTAACGAACGCATATATATTCCTTAGACTTTACGATTTATGGCTATCAGCTACAAACTGTGCATATAAAATATATAAAATATACAATGTTTAATCTCCGACTATTTAAATTTCTTCTGCCTTTTTTCTTGGGGCTCAAGTACGGCTCCAGTGGACCTATTTATTGAACGTTGAAGGGAGATCAGCCGAGTAACTTCAGCTTTAAACTATTAGATATTGCAGCATACCTTAGCAAGCGGACCATTCAAAAGAAGGATAACTCCCATTTAAAACCATGCCTTACTTACGGTTCGTACATAGGGAGTAAGTCTGCGGTAGTTATATCGAAGTCAAAGATCCTAATTAGACTACAGCTATTTCGCTCTCGAAAATTAAGTAACCCCGTCAATGCTCCGTCCTTGAGAGGCAAGCAATTAACAATAAATAAACACCAAATAAATAAACCGAATCATAGCCCCCCGCCACCGAACCTAAGTGAACACCCAACAGGTCAAGACATACTTATCAAGAAACCATCTCACCAACGAGACGTCAAAAAACTTAAACATTAAGACTCGAATTTTAAAGCAACCCCCTGCTTCTACCCCCACATATCCCCTGCCCCCTCCAAGTATCCCTATGCCCTCAGCCACAACAGAAATGAACTTACCAGACCCTCCCCCACAATCACCTAAGGTCCTTAAACTCCCAAACTAAAACATTACCGACATTCCAAGCACCCGCTCCCACCTTCCCCTTGTTCCATTCCTCTTTTTTCCGCTCTTCTCACACCCCTCACCTGGCATCATTTATTCATCCCGTCATAACCAACATTTCTGTACAAGTATGAGGGAGCTACAGACGGTCAAAAAAACCCGGGTAACTGAAACAATAGTGTAACTTAACAAAAAGATACGGTAACAAAAAAATAAAACGCATATTTGCTCTACAACAGTATTGATCACTTTCTTCAATTTTTATTAATTACCATTTCTACTAAATATATATATATATATATATATATATATATATATATATATATATATATATATATATATATATATATGGCACTGGTCATAGGACCAACGCGCATAAATGGCTTATACTATTAGTGAGCAATTGAGACTTGAAGTTAACATTGTCGTATTACAGGAGGTTAGCAGTGTGAAGAGGGCTTCAATGCGAGAAGAGTAATACTCTTTAATCTGCAATGGCAAATCGTCTGACAATGTCGATAAGCACGGCGAAATCTTTATCTTTGTAAACACGTTGCTCAGCATGACGGAATCTACCAAGGAAGGAGCAAATATAGCTCTATCTTTCTATTCGAACAACACGAACGCTCACGTCATTCTTCTTAGGGTGTACACTCTTGTCCTCTTCTCTATTTGATAGTGCTAAATAACTCAGCTCTTGCGTCTTTTCTTGAACTCTACACCTTGCACGATTTTTCAAAATATAACTTAACTCACTATCTCCTGGCGGCTCGTCGCTCAATGCACTGGATTAAGAAGATATTATCCTTACGAAGCGGGAGCAACTGAGGAACGTTCCCTGCACACAATTATTATTCAACGCAGTTTGTTGCACTGATAATGCTTTTATGTGCAGCAAGTTTCGAGTTCGAATAAGGTGCATCGAGTCGGGTCGAACGAAAACCAATTGTTATCACATTTTAGATCAAGGATTATCTCAGTGAGCACTTGCTTATCAATAGATTCACAGTGACTAGCGAGAGGCCAGAAGCTCAGGGAAATGGTCAACGGAGGCAATAGCGTATCTACAATGTAATGTAGCCGCCTTCTTAGTCTTTATCATGGAGCAGATTCAGAGCCATGACTCTTTCGCCACTTATATAGTAATTCTGACAAACCTGCTTAAATAAAAAAGTGTAAGACGTTGCTCAACTACACTAAAGCGCCAACAAGATACATGGTGCCGAGACTTCTAGCAGCCAACCTCAATGACTTGCGTTCCGTTAGAATTTGTGTCGAGAAATTCAAATGCCGCCGTTAATATTCGTATTTTTGATCTAATAGATAATCAATTTGTTGCTTGCCTTGTTGACAATTTTGCTTTGGTTGAATTCTAAACTTGCTATACTAAATTTATACTGAATACTCCTCGTGCACTCTGCATATTGTAAGATATTGTTTCAAGCGATATTGGATTGACGTATGTCGATCCACAATGTGGGTGTCTATAATTGCATTTGGAAGACAACCGGTCCGACATACTGAGAAACAGAAACACTATCATGAATCAGTGGGGTAGAAACAAGCAAATAAACGGAAGGTTGGAAGTCTACTCCAACCTCTACAGCAGCGGAATTACTATCTCAGACGACAGAATAGATTTCAGCAAGACTTTTCTCGCAATAGACAGATAGTATTTGCTATCAACTATTCAGAAGCTAACAAAGATGTTTCGATCCTCCGATAGAAAGATCTTTGTGAGCTTACAGGCCTTAACAGCAGACCGCCCGGTATTATAAGAAGCGGTAAGGGTTAAGTCATTTAACACAAAATAGTACTACTGTGTATGAGAGACTGCGATTTCATTACATTACCAAAAAGAGGCGACCGTGTTTACTGCAACAATTAGTGACAACTATCACTGAGGTTGGATAGTTCTTTGCAACCATGACATTAACTAACCTCATAAACTTGCTAAAAATGTGAATCATGATTCGAGATGTTAATTTCTAACCTTGACAAATAACGGAGAATTGTACGGAAGAGAATGCACTCATACACATGACATTAATCAACATCACTAATCAATGGTATGAAAAACCCAGTGGTGAATTTAACTGACGAAGATTAATATCATGGCCGAAAACCTGGCCGCCATTCTTCACTCGGCATTATCAACCACTGATTTCGAGCAAGGTTACATGTTCCCATACCTTTGGTCAATTTTAACAGACATCGTTTATATTGGATCAGAGGTTTACAAGACATTCCAACAGGGCGTAGGAAAACAAACAAGTAAAAAAGTGAGAGTGCATAAAATTTGCGTCCAAAGCACGTCCAAGCACTGCAGCGAGTTCAAGATGCTCCACACATTAAGCACGTACATGTACTGCCGCGAGTTTAAGATGCCTCCACGCATTAAGCAGAAAAAGTTACTTTATGCCTAACTTATAATAAGGAAAAAAAATATTTATTTTTACAGATTTTACTCCAAGAATTTTGTAAATTAAACCTTCGGCACGATTAGGAGCTTGCTGATCATAGAAATCAGTATGAAGAGCAGTGCACCAGCGGTCTCAATAAAGCTGATGAAAGACACTATAATATTATAATTATTACTATATTATTGAACAATCTATATATCTATAAAAGTGAAAGTGCCTGTCTGTGTACATTTTCCCAAAAAATACCTCTGCCAATTTTCAATCTGCAGATACGAAATTAAATATAGAGGGTAATGAGATTTTGAAACCTCTTTGTAATCGGTTTTCGACCAGAAAGTTTGCGGTTAAGCGGTCAAAGTTCAACGATTTGATCTTTGAGGACTCTACGAACCTCATCCGCGAATTTGCAGTATAAACAGTTGAAATTTTAGATATATGTTATTCGGACCTTAACCTAACGTAATCATTAATTTTGAGCCAAAAACATTTAATGTTAAGAGGTCGTAATAGGAGTCAATTTAAAAAAAAAGATTTACCTCTGTTACCTCTACGAAATTACTCAGAGAAATTCTGGTCTAAACATTTACATTTTACATATAGAGTATTCAGAGATAGGGCACGCTTCTTAATCGGTTTTGGTCGAAAACTTGAGATAACAATACATAAAAGTATGGATGTATGTTTGCATGTGTGCCTAAAATTTTCGACAGAGGGGACATATTTTCACAAGATCACTATCGTTTGGAAGCTCGACCCTTCAGACGGAAAATATCGACAAATAGGGTTAACACATTAATTTTTCACCCTAAACTAGACACTTTTCTACAGGGAGAGGTCACCTTTCTCACCGATATTTTCGAAAATTATCCACTCTTTTCGATTGTCTAGACTTAATTAAAACCTACATCACTTCCGCTTGTGCGGTGGTCGTAACAGCAAATACGTCACGTTTTCCCCCCGTTCTTTTCCTCCTTCCCAGTATGCCTGCCTTCCTATCACCAATTTTTTCTCTCAGCACACTCCTCCAAACACCCGTGCAATGCTGGGCACCCATGCTAGTTACTACAATATTAAAACTATGAATAAAATACAAACGCATGACATGCAAGCCTGATGCAACAAATGACTGCACCACTTGACAAAAATGTCAGACTTCACAGGACAAATCACAGATATAACATGATCGAAAGACGCAATATATATATATATATATATATATATATATATATATATATATATATATATATAGTTTTAAATAAAATGGTAGGCGGAAGTTTCTCGAGAGCTCTTTCGGCTATCATCTCTTCAGGAGCAAATCGATAGCAATCTAAATAGTATTGTGACGAAAATAAAGAGTTCTATAGGGGAACTTATTTAATGTGCCAACGTATGGGGGCATTTATTAAATTTATTTACGTTTTAAAAAAAAACGATTAAAAATGTTGGTACAACAAGGAGAGACGAAAATAAAGAGTTCTATAGGGGAACTTATTTAATGTGCCAACGTACGGGGGCATTAATTAAATTTATTTACGTTTAAAAAAAACGATTAAAAATGTTGGCACAACGAGGGAGAAACGAAAATAAAGAGTTCTATAGGGGAACTTATTTAATGTGCCAACGTACGGGGGCATTAATTAAATTTATTTACGTTTAAAAAAAAAACGATTAAAAATGTTGGCACAACGAGGGATATATATATATATAACAGTTAAAATGGTTGTGTGGTTGTGTACATTTTCGACCGCAATAACTCTGTCAATTTGGAGTCTACAGACGCGACATTTAATATACAGGGTACTGAGATGTGGGAAAATCTTTGTGATAGGTTTTCGGCCAGAAATTTGTCTGTTAAGGGGTCAAAGTTCAACGATTTGTCTTTTGAGAACTCTACCAACTACTCCGTTAATGTTGGATCTAAACACTTGGAATTCTAGATATAGCGTCCTTGGACATCAATCTAACTTAATAAAAACTTGACTGGAGCCCCAAACAATTGAGGTGAAATTAAAAAAAATTGACTGCTTTTGTTGCTCTATATACACCTCCAACCACCCGGGCAACGCCGGGCTGAAATGCTAGTATATATATATATATATATATATATATATATATATATATATATATATATAAATGTGAACGTGCCTGTATGTGTGTGTGTGTACATTTCCTACGTAATAACTCTGTCAATTTTCAGTCTACAGACTCGAAATTTGATATATAGTGTATTGAGATTTGAGAAAATCTTAGTAACCCAGTTTCGGCCAGAAATTTGGCTGTTAAGGAGTCAAAGTTAAACGATTTGACCGTTGAGAACAATTCTGTGTCTAAACATTTGAAATTTTTAATATAGATTCCTTTTACATGTATCTAAGTTAATAACTTTATTTGAGTCCAAAACAATAAAGTTTAAGAGGTCATAATGGTGGTCAAACTTTAAAAAAATACCTTTTTTTTGGCTCAAAATACAACTCCAAACACCTGGGCAACGCCGGGCTTAAATGCTAGTATATATATATATATATATATATATATATATATATATATATATATATATGTGATATGCATGTTGCGTGACTAATAAAGCTATTACTCAGTACATTATCAGAATACCTTGATTTATTTTTCTACTCCCACGTGTGAAAGAAAACGACTGTTTAGTCGTGAAGTTTGCAAATCGAATCGTTCAATCATTGTTTTGTTCTATTTTGTACACACTAATCAGACGTGCCTGCGTGCAGACGTTTATTTTAACAAAGCCAAACACAACGGATTCAATGCATTGGCTAGACAGATTGATTAGCCGTGTATTGAATCTCTTTGAACACTCTGAATTAAAGTCACCTACAAAAAAAGTCTAGTTTATATGAAAGGTATCTTTGAAAGATCTTGGTGGACATTAAAATTGCTCTCATTTCTAAGGCATTTAAATGATTGTGTAAATATATTCATAACATTTCTTAAATAGCCGTTGATTACTTACACTTTGACCGATATTTTTATGACACACGGATATATATGTGTTTGCTATTAGCGATTGAACTCGATACGATACGCGACAGCTTATCGTACGCCTTACTTGGTCATTCTCATAATTTCTCATGTATATAGAAGTGTCTGATATAGCGCATATGCGTCTGATTAAACAACTTCCTTGAGTGATTTGTAATGTATTATAATATCATTATAAATAAGCTCTGTCCTTTAACATTAAACTATATATATATATATATATATGTATGTATATATATATATATATATATATATATATATATTAAAATGTATATATAGGCATTCATATACCTATGCAATAAAAGGAAATACGGAAATACACCTGAATAATTGTTGGGTTGTTATTGTTGCTTGTTGTTTGTTTGTTGTTTGTTTGTATAAATATATATATATATATATATATATATATATATATATATATATATATAAAAATAAACTAGCATCTTGGAAACTGTAAACGGTGGGCGAGTATTTATTTCAATAGACATTGGTAGAAGTCATTTTGCCAGCACTGATTCCTGATGACTTTCAACGCGATCATTATAGGTTCAATCCCCGACTAAGCTTTTAATGTGGATAAAAATCGAAAAAAAAAGCGTTAAATATTCTGTACATCTTCTTAGTTATTTTTTAATTTCCTATGCGTGTAAAATTAATAGAGTTGTAACATCCCCAGCTTTAATTTCTAAAGTTTTGGTTTCAATTGATGCTTATGGCACCAAAATACGTTTTTTTTTTTTTTTTACTTTTGATATAATGACTCTATTATAATATCCAGTAGAATCCCTGGATACGGTGACCCTAGGATATGTATTTTCAGGATACGATGTGTAATACGATGATTTTCTTGTTGTTGATTACATTATTTCCCCTTCCTTTAGTATGGATGAAAATTGTAAATCAGAATTTAATGTACAATTTTTATTTTCTAATTGAATACGTCCAATCTTAAAGAAGCGGTTAAATATCATTACTCCGTGGAGTTTTAAATAATCTGATGGTCCTCTACCCAGAGGATTGAAATCGGTTAGCCGATTATATATATATATATATACATATATATATATATATATATATATATATATATATATAATGGAGCTTAATTATGCTGTATTTGGCACTTTCCTAAACACAATTTGTGATGGTGATCATAAAGTGTATACTGATGGTTGTAAAATAATGTTTGTTTATAATGTTTGATCAACAAACAACAATTTTCTGTAATAATAATCGTGTAAAATTTCTCAGGGGCTATACTATAACATGAAAGAAAGAAAAATACATTTTAGCAGGGACTGGTTGAATCTAATAAGTGATATTCTCCTTTGTAAATATCATACAACGAATGATGTATATATCCATTTTGGAATGTCAAAACATTTGGTAATATATGATTGTGAATATTTGAAGGGAATTAATCCTCTGTTGTCGTCATTTTTAATCCAACATCTGTAAAACGTTGACACATTATTAGATACATTGTCAGGGAAAACATTAATAAACACAGAAGGTCAGGGGCACGTTCTTCTCAATGCTAGGCTCCCCGCTTTCATGGGTTGTTTGAGTGGAAAAAAAATATTTGTCATTCTTCAATAAGTAAACTGATCTCATTGATCATGTGTTCTGGCAGGGGTGTACCTACTGAGGACGAGTAGTTTAAAGGCGAGGAGAGAAAGAGATGGGTTAACAGTATTGTGCGTAGGAATGACTGGGTGTTGCTTATAGGGCGGAGGAGCAATTACACAAATATATATTCATATAGATATGCACAATCAAATGTAAATCATATGCAACCAAATGAGAATTCAAGAACTTAGTCGCAGAACATTTGTATGTCAGTAATGTTGGATAGTTTCGCCAAATATTTGTCGAATTGCATTAGTGCTTTACAGGAAATTAGGTAAAAGTCGCGAAATCATTTTCTAACAGAAGCACTTTTAATAAAAACATAGACATCTTTAAGCTTGATATCTACCAATAAAAAACTAGAGCCAGAAGCGCGAAGGAAACTTTGATGTTTATCCCCGCGGACTAGCAGTGAACA
The DNA here is from genome assembly GCF_053919585.1 of Euprymna scolopes. NCBI lineage: Eukaryota > Metazoa > Mollusca > Cephalopoda > Sepiida > Sepiolidae > Euprymna > Euprymna scolopes. The sequence goes on from NC_136485.1 coordinate 21,846,742, forward strand.
GTTTACAACTCCCGTTGTGTGGGCCGTCGGCATTTTCTGCGATTATCATTTTGATATTTCTATTCATTTTCCTTGATATATTTGGCTGATTTCCCGCTGAATTTCGCATTACTGGCCGAATCACATTTTCGAATACTTAAGAGAAATAAATAATATTCTGATCAACGATTATAATTTATAATCATAATTTTATTTTATTATCGCTGATAAATTTATACTATGTAGATTAAGATGAGCAAATACTTTTGTAATCAAAAGATACAATAGATTAAGATTATAAAAGTATAGAGAGTAGACATCCACTTAAAAGCGCATAAATAAACCAGTTTCCTCAGTACTTTACTCTTTCACTATCATAATTAATTTTCAAATAATTGCCATCAGTAAATAATCTATTTTTTCTGACCGCGTAATATATTCATTGCGTAAACTGCACGTTATACAGCAAGGTGCAAAATAAATGCCCACAGCAAACAATTTTCGGGCATTTCTAACAAGTAGTGCAGTTCAATGATAAACAGAAAGTTGTCCTGATTTCCACATTTCCGAAAAAAATTGACTTTGATCTAAAAAATTAAATCGGTTTAAGTCTAGGAAACTATGTATTAATAAGATTTCGTAAAGATTTTCTAACAATGTACAGTGTATATAAACACGATAGAAAACTTTGCCTATACATATGTTAACGAGAAATATAAATTTTTATAATATAATAGAAATATAAATTTTTACGATGAAAACTAATAAAATGTGTTAGTATATTTATTCAGAACTTTAACACGAAAAGAACTGAATTTGCTTAATTAATAATGCGTTTAAATATGATGCACTTATGTGAAATATTAATGATAAATGAGCCCGTATATCTAAGAATAGAAATAAAATAATTATATTCTAATAAGATTTAGTGTATGTGTATACATTTTCCAATAAATTTTAAGCATTTTTGAAACGTAATAGCAATTGCTCGTCGTCAAATTAAGAAAATACTCCATATGTAGAAGAAAATATCTCGTTTCCCTCGACGTTTTACCCGACGCATACTCTTTGTAAAAACGGATTGGTTTATTCTTATTATTTATGGCCGTGATGAATAATTTCGTCCCGATAACATAAAATGTTCCTATATAATATTTACTGGTTAGTGTACACTGATTCCTAATAAACTTTATGTGGAAGATGCATTATGTTTCTCATAATAATGTGGCGAAGTGTTATTCGTATACTATTTTTTTTCACCTTCGTTGGTGTTACAATGCTGATCCTAATCGTGCGTACATCCGGTGTCACTCTGGCATAAACACTTGATCTATACGTTATTTAGTGTCTCACAGAAACGTAATATATTATTTTTCTTTCTGTGAAGCGTTCACTAACAAAAACAGAGAATGAGAGGGCATTGATTTTTGACATTAAGCAAACACGGCAATTACATTAAATCCTATTTATTGATTAAACTAAATCCTATTTATTGATTAAACACGACCATAAAACATGAAGTGTGTTCATATATCTTAGGCAAACTACTTTCAGATATGTAAAAAAAAAAATATAATGCTTCTTATTTTCAGTTGAGCTTATTGGGAAGTGATATTCAAACTGCCATAAGCGTAACAAGGAGTGCCCTTTGTGTAAACAAATTGAAATTAGGCATTTATACGCTGTTTAAAAAAACGTTAATTCACTACCTGCACAGCAGCGACCGAAAAGTGTAATGGTAAGACACCCGGCCTCTCGTTTGGGCGGTTGGGTTTCCATCCTGGCTTGAAGTAGTTACCTGTTTAGCCTTACTGATGAGCTTTCATAAAGCGAAACAGTAATGTATGTTGATGAATATAGATAATTATGTCTATATATATATATATATATATATATATATATATATATATATATATATATATAACTACTTCATTTACTCACGCAAATTTAATATACGAAAGTATAGATTTATGCGTAAACTATAAGTATTTACTTCAAAATGCTCAATACGTAGATAGAGCTAGTTAGTAATTTATAAAATATATATGGCGATTAAGCTACACTGAATATTCTGCGTTTCATCCACTCTAGGGTTCGTCAGGCATAAGTCTGACGAATCCTACAGTGGATGAAACGCAGAATATTCAGTGTAGCTTAATCGCCATGTATATTTTATAAATTACTATATATATATATATATATATATATATATATATATATATATATATATATATATGTATATCTTTATATATATGCATATATTATATATATGCTTGTATTTTAATATTATATATATATATATCTTTATATATATGTATATATATATTATATATTATATATATATATATATATATGTGTGCTTATATTTTAATATTATACAGAACAAATAAAATAGAATGGCAAACAAATTGTCTATGTGTATACACTCATTCATTAAAGAAAATTCACTGTTGCATATAAAGTTATAAAATTTTATTTTATCTGACTTACAAGCGTTTTTTACTTTGTTTCGTAACAACTGACGCGAAATCAATCAGTAAAAATGTACCGGATTTTAAGCAAAGCATATTTTCGTTGTACATTATGTTCTAGAGGATGTTTGAAGCAACCTTTTCTCATTCTAAAATTATTGGTAGCAAATATATCAGAATATTAAATATACAACGTATCATATTATAGAGGATTAGTTTTTTAAAACTGGCTTTCGTGATTGGGTGTGTATTGCCAAAGTTTTAATTTTGAACAACCAAATAATAAAAAATCTATTATACTCTCCGAAGAATTATCTTAGATAACATAATAGAAATATGCTATATTATAGAAATAATATGTGAGCAATAACACTAATTGGTTAGTGAATATATATATATATATATATATATATATATATATATATATATATATATATATATATATATATATATGCAATAACACTAATTTGTTAGTGAATATATATATATATATATATATATATATATATATATATATATATATATATATATATATATTGTATACAACCTTAGGTTACGGCTTTCACTTCTGTCTTCTGCTAATTTTGTTTATTGCGCTTAATATTTTTGTGATCCAATAAAACGGTCATATTGATGATTTTACAACGTGTTTAGGTTAAAAAATATACACATTGTAGTCGTTTAAGAGTTGTACCTTTGTAATAAATTATATGTGAATAAAAAAGAAAGAACACTGAATCGGATTTATTTATTTTTGTTTATTGATTAATTTCTACCGATGACCGATGGCTTCGGCGTCGGAGAGTGTAATAAACACGGCTTAAGCGTAACATTTACGTTACAATTTAACAGGTAGTATTCTCGGGTCGTCAAAAATTTTATTTGAGACTACAATAAGTAATGCCTCTTACCCACTTCCCATAGCACTAGAGCAACGGAACTTGGCACATATTCTATAGGAATTAGGGAAGCGCCACGAGTTATACATTTCTCACATCGTTTGATGCAGCTCCGGAAACCGTTTTTGTTGAATGCCCCACGTTGGTCCTCCAACCACGACTTGACTCAAGAAATCAAGGAATCCTTATCTGGGAAGTGCTTGCCTATCAAACAAAACTTCATGGCTCGAAAGAGGTGAAATCAGAGGGTTAAAGATCAGCGGAGTAGGGAGGATGAGGGAGGATTTCATAACCACACCCCCTTGCTTCTGATTTGCGAAATGCGAGTTGCGGACCGGAGCGTTGTCCTGCAGGAGGAGGGTACCTTTGCTGATCTTACTCCGCCTCTTGATTTTGATAGCTTCCCTTAGTTTCCTTAAAAGTGAAGCATAATAGGTTCCTGCAATTGTGGTACCCTTTGACAGGAAATGTGTCATCACTACTCCGTCCTGGTCCAAGAAGACTGTCAGCATAACCTTGCCAGCGGATGGCTGCGTCTTGCCTCCTTTGGAGGTTGTGAGTCAAATTGCTTCCACTGCATTGACTGGGTTTTGGTCTCTGGATCACAGTGATGGCCCATAGGTTTCATCCTGTGTAATCAGTCTTTTGAAACACGTTGAGTCATCTTCTTGGCACATCTCGAAATGCATCCTCGAGCGCTCGACGCGTTGTCGCTTCTGGAATGGTGTGAGCAACCTCGGAATCCGTCTGGTAGATACTTTATGCATATGCAAATAGTCATGATTGACAGTTTCCACAGACCCTGGACTAATCTTGACAACTTGGGCTATTTGGTGAATAGTAATACGCCAATCTTCCAAAATGGCAGCCTCAACTTGACGGACAGATTCCTCATAAATGGTAGAAGGGGGAGCCCAGGTCTGGGGGATGTTTCCAGAGACTTCCGGTCATGTTTGAATTCACCATGCCAGCGTTTTACAAGCCATATGATTGGGAATTTTCACTATAAGTTTCTTTCATTTCATCAAAAGTCTCCTGTAGTGTGCGTCATTTTAAATACAAAAACCGGATCACTGATCGACATTCAACAGGCTCCATTTCACACCTGGATCAGTTCCAACACCTGTAAAACAGAAAACACAAGTAGTTCAGAGCTATAATTTGTCACATAACCCGTAGAGATATAAATCATTGCACAAGCAAAATTTCAGCTAGATCAGACAACTGGAAGTGGGTCAGGGGCATTACTTATTGCACACCCCTCGTATTATGTTTTATAATGATTAAATCAGGCAACTAGCAATTACTAGGGTATACTACTTATAAAATGTTATTCCGCATTATTTGTCGATGAATAGTCAACAGAACCGGTAAACTTCCTTCTATTAGTTCTTGCAAGTTCTACTGTTGTTTGACTTGGTTCAATCTTTCTGTTCTTATCTCGAGAACGTGGAAAAAAATTTAAATGCATCGAAAACCAAGCTATTAATTTTTCGTTATAATCTACCTGACCTCAATAACCCACCAATAATCATAGCTTCTTAAACTACGACACAACACATCTTCGGCATCTGACCTTCACTCCTGATCTGGAATAGAACAGGTACATGAAATGTGTTGCCAAGTTCGCTGGAAAATAGTTGGATCACTCTAGCCCTCCAGTGGGGATCTCATTGCCTATGCAATATTCTATGTCTATAAGAGGCAGAGGCGCCTTAGAATGTAATACTTTTGTCACATCTGGGCAGGAGCTGCTTGGCGCGTCATTTCCAGCCTGGATAGAGTTAACACCCATTTTCCAAACCTAGTATACGATGCCCATGTGTCTTCATTGTAAGCTGATTTCCTCAAAGAAAAGAGGTTGTGGGCCTGTACTCTATCGTTATTTTCATGGCAAATGCTGGACTGTAATCTAATCTATTGATCCACTTGCAAAATTTCTCAAAAATCACTCGACTGGCTACAACAACAGTAAACGATTTCCTCCACTCACTATCGTTGTCACAAATTGCATGAACAAAACATCTTTCCCAGAACTGTCCGCCTGACTTTCGGTTGCATAGAATTAAATCTAATATAAACAAGTTCTTGTTGATCGATCGCTATAAAGCTTAAACTTTTACAACATGTATACCATAAACGATTTCTTAACTACTTTATCAACACATATTTTTAAGTAGATTTTTGACCTTGAAACGTGGATTACCTCAAGTAAAAACAAAATACGAAATAGCAGTATAATTGCATACATCAATTTGTTTGTTTGGGGGGTACGTATTTTTTTCTGTGGTTTAACTTGAAGATGTCCTATAATGCCTAACATCATAGTTTTAATGTCAGTATTGTTACATAAGGCAGCAATTAATATGTCCTCAACAGTTAAACACTGCCTCGGAACCAAATTTGAAACTTCGTTCACATGTCTGATCTGCTTTAAGGAAAAGTACTTTAATGTGAAATAGTAATGAAACAGAAAATGGCCCTACCTATACAATCTATTCGCTGGGTAAACCGGTAGCCCTTTCTTCAAAGCACACTATAGCCAATAAGTGTTTATGAGCAGTGTGCAATATATAAAATCGCCTGTGTAAATTTCGATGGAATTTGTAACAGCAAATATATTAGACTCATTAAAAAAATATCGTGTTCTGACATAAGTTAATATTATATATGATTACTGAATAAATTCATCGATGCATATATATATATATATATATATATATATATATATATATATATATATATAATCAGTTATATATCATTTTGAGGCACCGTTTACGTTCTATTGAATAGTGTTATTCGTTATCGTTCTCAATCTCTTTAATCATACTTTTGCAGGTTGTCTGACAACAAATACAGAATTCAGATCCCAAAGACTTTTTACGATCAAATCTAGGATGAAAAGCTGCCAAGAAAACTCCTGATATCGATGGTACGTTTGGCCAAGAAACAACTAAAGAACGTGTGGTACGACGGTGGTTCAATAAATTTTGTAATGTGATGAAGGCTTCGAAGATCAAGAAAGCCGCGGCCTGCTGACTGCAGGTATAACAAATATTCGAAAGCCTTAATTGAAGCCGATCCTCGCGAAAAGTGGCTGTTGAACTCGAGGTAAACCTCTCAACACTCGCACTTTAGTTAAAGCAAATACGGTAGTAAATATAATTGGATAAATGGATACCGCATGAATTGATCTATATAAAAAAGTGTTGTTTTGAGATGTTCTTACGCTCTTTATGCACAACACAACCCGCCCATTTCTCGATCGGATTGTGAGATGTGATGAGAATTAGATCCTCTACGAGAACCGTCGACGTTCGGCATGGTTGGATGCCGAAGACGCTCCAACACGCTTTACGAGGCCGAAGGGGCACAAAGAATGTTATGCTGATTGTTTGGTGGTGTGCTGCCGGTTTCATCCATTACAACTTATTGAATCCGGGCTAAACCATTACGGCTGATAAGTACTACTGAGAAATTGTTGAAATGCACTAGCAGCTCAAAGGCATGTGCCCAAGATTGATCAATATGAAGGGAGCAATTATCCTCCATGGAAATGCTCGTCCACATGCTGCCAAATTGACCCAGCAGAAGTTTAACAATATAGGCTACGAGACTCTGCCTCATCGCCATACTCTCCGGACCTCTCATTCACCGATTATCACTTTTTCTAACATCTCTACAGCTTCCTGCGCTAAAAATGCTTCAAAATATGGGATGATTGCGAACCGGTTTCCAATAACTTTATCGCTTCCAGAATTGCGGATTTTTATGCAAGTAAAATAAATTAACTTGTTTCTCGTTGGCAAACATATGTAGATTCTGATGGTTATTATTTCAGGTAATCAAGTTGATTATGAAAGGAGTACTGATTAATTGAATTTGAACGTTAAACAACAAAATATATTTGCGGCAACCTTCTATTAGTCAGGACTTTAGTCTAGATTATTTATTATTGTTTTTTTCTGTCGGGACAAACTAACGTGTAGACCATGCCATAGGTCCAATTGCACTTGTTGTAAGTAATATCCACCTATCCACGAAGAGCTCGCTTCACTGGTGAAAACTATATCAAGATTCGTGACACCTATTCATTCAGGTAATAGGGAGTGGGGAATAGTTCAACGTCAGAGTTTTCAAAATTGTATTTTCTGGAATGTAGACTGATGTTCAATTGACCATTTAAACATTATGCGTCAACTATATATACAATCTCTCAAATTCTGAAAATCCTATCATAAGTTGCTAGGTTGGTTAGCATTGCTGGATGATATCGTCCTTTCGAGTTAAAACTCCTAGTTGTGAGACATCGGCTTGGGGTTATTAGCTTGTTGAGACGAAGTAGGTTCATTTCACAGTCGGAGTTCGGCACGGTTTGCTTGATGTTTGTTAGTTAATAGAAATTCTTATGTGCAGGGTGTTTGCTCAGTTGGTAGAGTGCTTTTCTTGCATGCAAGAGGCTCGGGTTTTGAATCCTAAGTTCGTCTGCGTCTAACTAATTCCACCAAATGAGAGCGAAACTCGAGTCTTGGACTTGCGGTTCTTTGTCTGTCATGGGTCTCGTGGGCTGCGACGTTGTTTGGCTGTTGAATTCATATTAACTATATATATACATATATATATGTATATATATATATATATATACATATGTGTGTGTGTGTCTGATTGTGTGTGTGTGTGGCTGCTAAAGGCCTATGCCTGGAAATCTAATGAAAATGATAAGTTTCAGCTGATAATTGATTAACAACGAAAAGGAAATAAGTCATGAAATTTCCATTTAACCATTCAATTGCTCTTAATGTATTATCAAAGCCATAAAACATAGTTGATGTTTATGCCAAAACACAGGTTGATTGCTCAGTAGCAGAGACGACAATGTATTTGACGAAATGCGTTGCTTTATTCAACATATATGGCTCACAAATTTTGAAATGACTATCTAGACAATAATGTCCGAACGAAGACGATATATCTATGATTTGTGTATAGGATAATATACAAGATTAAAAATTTACATGCTAGTCCAGTAATAAATATGTGCGTGCCGCATTGTGGTGCTCATCGATTTCAGATAGTATACAAATTTAGCTTGAATCTTTTCCTAGCATTAAGGTCGGACACCCACCCACTTACACACACACACACACACACATATATATATATATATATATATATATATATATATATATATATATATATATACGTTTTATTTTTATTACCTTATTTTTCTGTTAAGTTACATTATTGTTTCAGCTACCCGGCCGTTTTTTGGCCGTCTGTAGCTTCCCCAGACTTTTACAGAAATGTTCCTTATGATGGGATGAAAGAGTGAATGACGGCCGGGTAGCTGAAACCATAATGTAACTTAACAGAAAAAATACGGTAATAAAAAAAATAAAACGCATATTTGCTCTATAAGAGTATTGGCCACTTTCTGCAGGTTTTTATTAATTACCACTTCTATTAAACTATATATATATATATATATATATATATATATATATATATATATATATATATATATATATGATTGTTTATATCATGCGCCGCACACTTTGCAGGTAATGTAAATAGACTATGCGTATGCAAACATTCATTAAGAATTCCGGCCAACGGTTCTGGCCCAGTGTGGTTAAATGAAAAATAAAATAAATCTAGAAAAATGCATGTTTATTATATGCGTATTTGCTCAATACTTTTTGCTGTACAATATTTGTTACATTATAATATTAAACCCCCAAATCAAAGCTGGTAAAATACATATAATTGATGTAAATATTGAATAGAAACATGTAAACATGTAGGAAATATGAAACGATACAAAGCAACCAATTTTATAAAAAAAGTTGAAGCAATTTTTCCGCTAATATATTTAATATGGTCTTTTTAAAAGATTCTTTTCATAGAAATGTCAAAATTGTCATTATCAGTTTATTTTTTTCGTGAAAAACCATAAAGGGTGATTTGTTTCATGAGTTCTTTTTTCACATGAAATTCTTCTTCATGTATGTTTATCAAATGCTAATCTTTTTCATCATGAAACACTTAAACAATGTTAAAATATTACTTAATTTATATATATATATATATAAATTAAATAATATTTTTACAAAATAATATATCTTAGAATTCTATAAACAGATAAAAACGATTGTAAAATACATTTATGCCAAATATATCAAGGCACACCCAGACAATGCTTGTAATATCAAGTTATTATTGTTTACAATGAATTAAAATATATTTCAAATCCATTATATTTAAGCAAATTATTCCCAGAAAGGTAAAAGCCTGAATTTTATCACATTGAAAGATAAGATAATAAAAAAAAACTATTTTTATTTTTAAAATGGAAAATAATGAAAAGAAAAATTACAAGGAAGCATGCGCGTTATATATGTGTACCTTAGTTCTTGTTGCGTTTGTGCGTGTGTATGTGTGTGTGTGTGTGTGTGTGTCTGTGTTAACAGCTGTAAATAAATCAGGGAATGATAATTAACAGATTACGAAATATTTTACGGTTAGACCTGGTCAAGAATGTTTTGAAGTGTTTCTACGTATTAAAATGTTATGGTCTCACTTACCCATTTCCCTTTTGTGCATCTTTCTGACCAAAAATCACTGACACTAAACTTGAAAAAATGCTAAAGATTACATGTCTCCCGGTGTCGCCAAATGTGGGGTGTCATTGTACGCAAATCGTACATAAGAAAGTTACACCCCACGGTAACATATTTAATTTTAAGTATGTGAAAAACTTTTTTTTTAATCTTTAACGCCCGTTGAAACGCATTAGCCCAAAAAATGACATTCTGTTTTCTTTCTAGGAGATTAACAAATATTTTTTTTAAATATGTAAATGAATCAAGTTTTTTTTTTCATATTGTAGAAACATTCGCTTTGGTGTTTTTTGTTTCGAATGAAAAATGCAAATGAAATAATCGTAAATAAATACTTTTAAAACGTGAACGGTAGGTTCTTTATATTTAGTTCAACTTTTTATCATGGACAATTGGCGTACAGATGTTAAATATGTAAGAATCCCTGAGCACCGAGCCCTACTTACAATTTTTTTGTCGTTTATTTTCAACAATTCATGTGGATTATTAGCCACTAAGTTAACCGATTATATAAAAAAATGAAGACTGGCAATATTTTATCCGGTTTTATATACAGCGTTCTTTTAAATTGATCCCAAATTTTCAGAACTGATTTATAGCCCTGATTTTCAGTTGGCTCTTTCGTTCACTGTTATAATTTTTTCTTCTGTCCATGGACACATTTCACGTTGACCAAAGTTCAGTTTGCTATTCCCTCCGCCGTCATTATTTTTATTTATTTATTTAAGACTTTAAAAAAAAAAATTGGCATTTTATTTACGGATTTTAAGGTTTCTCTATTTTATGACATACGCTATTTTTCAATATTAATTTTAAGTCAATTCAAGTTTAGTTACGCTCCTTGTTTTAAACTGTGATATGAAATACAGAATAGTTACAAAACAGAGAACCCATCCAAAGTTTATGATAGATTCGTAATAATAATATGGTTTCAGCGCGGGTTGTTAAATGCAAAGTTTTGTTTTTACATAATTACACGTCAATTGATGCAAACAAACGAAGAGGGGTGCATTTTTTTATATAAGTAACGTGTAATTCGTTAAAACAATTGGCAAAAATAGAAAGCACATTTTGCATATTTTCGTATCGTAATTTGTTGTTTATAAATAAATGTCGCTTACATCGTTTGCATTTCAAGTGCTCGCGAGAGACCAAAAATCATAAACCCGACTCTTTTATCGGAACCGGCGAGGGCATATATCTTAATCACGGACGAATATATATTTTACAAATATTTTTTATAGATCCCGTTTATTAGCAATTCCCTCATCTTTATTTCTTGTTAAATAATTAATTACAATTACATCATTTTTATGTACCAATCGTTAGTGCTAAACTGAGGATTCTAATCCGGACTCTTGAACTGGAACGGGGAAGACATTTTTAATATAAAAGCAAGCAAGTAAGAGGATTGACGTTCCATAATTATATATACCTACAAATATATGTATATATACATATATATATATATATATATATAGAGAGAGAGAGAGAGAGATAAATATAAAGAGAGATACATTAAATATAGATAGATAGATTGATATGCATATCTATATCCATCATCAAAAAATATATATAAATGAAAATTTAGACGCATTCTGTAAGGAAACAATTTAAGACCCATTTATTATTCAACATGCAATACCCATTTACTCTCTTAGATCTTGGCTTATGCATAAAATCCTTACGTCAGCAGATGAAATTCTTAATAAAATAATATTAATAAACAATAATGAATTTTTAAATACATTGGTTAAACATTTGCATGCTATATCTAGAAACCGTCAAGATTAAAAAAGGCATGTGATGGTGTAAGTTGATCAATAAATAAAAAAGAACAGTCGTAAGATCCAGGCATATATACTCTAGATTGGTTTGAACTTATTATTTAATGTTTTAAATATATGCATAGAATCTAATCCATACATGTGATCAGTTAAAATCCATTGTAGATTGTAAAATTTTCACAAGTACGAAAATATTGTTATATAAAGTATACGGTATAATCTATACTGTGAAAGTTTACTCACATTTAATATATATATACAGTGATGATCATATTTATTGGCACGGTAAAATAAAAGTTAAATTTTGTCTAATAAATTCTAAAAAAAGGGATTAAATTAAAGAAAATAACAAAGTATATTATGTATTTTAAACTGGCCTTTCCGATGCAGCAATCGGATTTTAGAAAAAATAAATAACAAAGGAACAACAAACATAATTGCAAAAAAACCCTTGTTCAAAATTATTGGCACGATTTATTTAATAATCAATTGTATAGCCTTTGGCCTTGATTACCTTCCTCAGACGCCTTTCATAGTTTACAAACAAGTTGTTGCACTCTTCAGTAGTAATTTTATCCCACTCTTCCTGACAATAATCCTCCAATTGAATAAGATTCTTAGGCTTCCTTTGCATTACCCTCAATTTTAATGTTCTCCATGAATTTTCAATTGGATTAAGGTCTGGGCTTTGTGATGGCCACTCCAAAACATTAATATGATTGTCCTCAAGCCATTTCTTAGTCAGTTTAGCCGAATGCTTTGGGTCATTATCTTGCATGAACCACCAACGACGACCAAGTGAGAGCTCTTTAGCAGAGTCTTTCAGGTTTTCATCCAATATTTTAACATAATCTTCCTTTTTTATGCTACCTGTGACCTTAACAAGTCGCCCTGGTCCAGAGGCAGCAAAGGATCCCCAAAACATCAAACTGCCTCCACCGTGCTTCACTGTGGGTATGGTGTTCTTAGGCAGGAAAGCTTCGCCAGATTTTCTGTAAATATAATACACTTTATTATGGCCAAATAACTCTAATTTCGTTTCGTCAGTCCATAGAACACGTTTCCAGAATGCACATCTTTATCAATATGACGTTTTGCAAAGACTAACCTTGCTTTCAGGTGCATAGGCTTCAATAAGGGAGTCTTTCTCGGACGACATGCTTTTAAACCAGCTCTCTTCAAAACTCTACCAACTGTATGTCGAGATACATTCACTCCAGAGGTGCTCTGTTCATCAACAATCTCCCCAACAGAGATCCTTGGGTTTTGTTTTACTTGTCGAACAATTTTCCGTTCATCTCTTGGGGAAAGAATCCTTTTTCTCCCTCTACCCTCTAAACTCATAACGTGGCCTTGCGATTTGAACTTGTTTATTATGGCTCTAACAGTGGATTTGGGAAGGTTTAGCTTCTTTGAAATCTTATCATAGCCCTCCCCATTGGTGTGGCATGCTACAACAAGCTTCCTGACGTCTTCGCTTTGTTCCTTAGTTTTAACCATGGCGATTGAAAATTATAATTTAGTCACTTATAATAGTTTAAATAAATCGCTATCTAAAAATTATCTGAAAAAAATTATTCACTGAATTAGCGTTAAACAAGCATAATATGGCTATAAAAAAGTACAGAAAGCACGTAAACCGGAAATTGATTGATATTATACTGATACTAAAAGAAAAACAAAGTCGTGCCAATAATTTTGAACAAGGGTTTTTTGCAATTATGTTTGTTGTTCCTTTGTTATTTATTTTTTCTAAAATCCGATTGCTGCATCGGAAAGGCCAGTTAAAATACATAATATACTTTGTTATTTTCTTTAATTTAATCCCTTTTTTAGAATTTATTGGACAAAATTTAACTTTTATTTTACCGTGCGAATAAATATGATCATCACTGTATATATATATATATATATATATATATATATATATATATATATATATATATATATATATATATATATATATATATACATATATATATATGTGTGTGTGTGTGGGGGTGTGGTTCTGTGTCCGTGTCTGTGTCTGTGGATTAAATATATATATAAAGTATATTGAAATTAAGCATTTACTTATAAAAATAAGAAATAGATGGAAAATAAGTGTGTTTATTTTTAGAATCCATGGATTATATCATCAGAGGAAAAGAAAGACAATTATGACTTAAATTCAAATACAATATGCAATAATGGCATGCAATGTTCGCTCATATCATCAGAGGAAATGAATTGCAATTAGCAAATTTATTGGTTATAAATAAACCTTTATTTTGCTCGTCCGCACATATATTGAAAATATAATCGTAAAAATATTTAAAAGTCATACATAAGCGATATCATACAATCTAATGAATTCGACTTTAAAATGAGTTTAATTATTTCTGAGATATTTATGCCAGGTCATATGAATAATAATTCAAGTAGAAAATGGTATGTAATAATGTAATTCGGAACTTTTGAAACAAAGTCAAAATGTACAATAACATCCAGAATTCGTAAATATAACTTAAAGATCCTTGCAGGGGGTATGGCAGATGGTAAATATCTTCGGCGAGGTAAGTATAAGCAAGTGCTAAAGTTTAGAAAAAATCCATAAACTTTGGGCGTCTGGAGACCTTGCAACATAATAAAGATTAACACTCAATGACATTATACATATCTCTACTGATTATACCAATACTCATACAGATATACAAATATCCAAAAGTACCTATGTAAAAACATAAATGTAAATTTAGTATGAGAAAATCACCGAACTCAGATAATCTCAATTTGGAAAATATTTATACGGATTCTTTTAACAGTCTGTTCCTCACAGAAATTTGTCCATAATGCCGAACCGATCATTCGGTGCTTCGGAGATAGTCTTACATGCCGAGAAAAAATGAGAAAGAAAACTAATTTAGAGAGAATAAGAAGAAAAAGGAAGGTAATGGTTCATTTTTTGTGTTAGTATAAATATTTATTGTATTGTGTCTGCATTGTGTTATTGAGGAAGTAGTATTTTGCACTGAATAACTAAGTATTTTATAGATGTTCTATTTTTCAATATCTGAAATAGCTACATAGAATGCATGTGATAAGCTCGTTTTTCTATTTAACACATTTTAGATAAATTGCTATCCTTCTATCCTTAGATTTTTTAATACGCTTCTATAATTGCAATTGTGTTTAGACGTCGTCTAATGCAAATGATAAGTCTATTACTATTAAACAATTTTAGTTATGTTTTTATCCGTATATACTTGCATACTAGTTTGTAATTGTGAACATGTTTGAACCGGATAATTCACGTGATACGTTTATGATAGGTTAAATCTTTTAGGTTTTTATCAGAGAATTTAAATTGCGCTCTGTAAATGGATGAACTGTATATACATTTTATTATTTTTTTTCCTTTTCATCAAAGCTTTTTAGAGTATATCTTGGGATTTTAGATATGTATAAAAAGTATTTTTCCGTTTATCAACTTGCCTATCTTGTACCGAAGGCACATAAGCGTTTATGCATATTTATTCTTACAAAAATTATGCGCTAATTAATATGTCGCTGAATAGACCCTTAATAATATTATAATTAACATTTTTAATATTTAATATTTTTATAATAGCATAAATAGTAACTGTATTGTATGTGCATTTTGTTAATATGGAGGTGGTATTTTCTACTGAAGCGTCATGTATTTTACAGCTGTACTATTTTAATACTATGAAACAGCTATAGTGTAGGCAGCTGATGATGTTTTTGTTTCTAGTTAAAAAAATATAGTTATTTTTCTCTGTTTTTTCATCGTTATCTACTGTGATTCTCTTTCGTAATTGTATACTTTTTTAAAAACTGTCTCATGCAAGTTCTTAGTCTATTTCTATTAAACAATTTTTGTTATTTTTTTTCATCCGTACATAGTTGAATTCTCTTTAGTAATTGTAGACATTTTTAATCTGATTATGCAAGAGCTAAGTTTCCGATCGGTTACATTTGGTTTGCTTATTTTTCTAGAAATAAAATTGCATCCTCTGTATCTATTTTTGAATTTCTCTTTACTCAATGCGTCTTTGGACTATATATTCGGTTGTTGAATTTATATGACAAGGTTAATTCTACTTAGTTCCTTGTAAGTCTGCTACTAATAGTGCTTAAGCTTTATGCATTTTTATTTTTATGAAATTTATATGATAAGTAACATTTTTTTAATATTTTTTAATTACATTTTCACCCCAAACAAGGCACACTGCGAATTTGGTTTAGGGGGCTACTATCAGGGTCAGCAACTACTGGGGCAATATGTTGTGATTTGGGCAGCAAGATGTCGGTTCACGTTATACTTGAACTTCTGCATGTCAGTTAGGGAAGCAGGGATCTGGAATAGAATTCCAGAGTCTAGCGGGTCTGAGAAAGAAACTACTGGAGTTTAAAGATCTTTTACATCTAGGGATCTCTTATGTGTGTGGATGGGATTTAGTTGCCTGTCGTGTTTGTCGAGGGTGTCTACGTCGTAGGAGCATAGTGTCTGAAGTTCGTCAGAGCATTCACCATTGAAATACTTGTAGAACAAACAGAGGGGTGCAACGTTTCGTCGATGGGACAGAGGCTGAAGCTTAGATGCAAGTTCATGGACTATCAGATTGGCGACTCTCTTTTAAACCTTGTCTAGGAGCGAGAGACTAGCAGCAGATACACCAGCCCAAATGTGACAACAATACTCCATACATGGGCGAATGGTGGCCTTATAGAGGTACAGGATACTTTCAGGTGTCAGTAGTTTTCTAGCACGGTAGAGAAAGCGTACCTTTTTTCGCAGCGGCTCTGGCAATGTTTTCAATATAATTGTTCCAACTCATGTCGCATTATTATTATTATTTAGAATCGCATTATGCAAGTGCTAAGCCTGCGATAGGTAAAATTTGATAAGTTATTTTTTTGGGAATTTAAATTTTATGCGTTTGTTTTATTTGTAAGTCTCTACTTACCCAAAGCTTATTTCGGCCCTGTCGGTGGAGCATTATAGTACGCCGACGGCCCCCCTGCAGAGGGTAAATGTCCCTCAATGGGGGTCCTGGATACGACCTTAGACTATATCCAGTGGTGAGGCCCCAACTTGTGGGCTTTGGGGAGTGTGGAGCCACCCTTTAATTACCATTGCTGCCAGGTCCACTCTGACCCGGTGTGGTAGTACCCGTTAGGGTCCCAACTATGGGTTAAATAGAAACCGACGTGAAAACAACAAATATACTCTATTAAAAAAAAAATCTTCAAAATCTTTGGATTCGGCATTAAATAACCCGAAAAGGGTTGATATGCCGTAAAACAAAAACAATCAACCAACCAAAGCTTATTTCGACAATATAATGGGGCTTTGAATAGGCAGTGCACGCTATTCTTCTTCGGGTCTAATTGGTTGAGATATACCAAGGTAATTGAGCTTTTATACAATATTATTTTGTAATAAAATACATATGGTATTTCACATGTCGCAGAATCTACCTTTTATCTTATTATTAATAATAGTATTTATATTTTATTTTTTTATATTTAACAAGGTTTACTTAATTTCATCCTAATATACTTGACTCCTCATTTGTAATTGTAAACTTTTTAAAAGTCGGCTTACACAAGTATTAAGTCTATTTCTGTTAAACAATTTTAGATTTTTTAAAATCCGAATATAGTTTAAATCTATTTTGTATTTGTAGATATTAAGGAATCGGATTATGAAGTGCTAAGTCTGCGATCGGTTAAAGTTGTTTTGGCTCTGTAAATTTTAATTGTAATCTTTATTTTTATGTTAAGTTTTTTTTTTTAGTCAGAGTTATTTTGCCTATATATATATATATATATATATATATATATATATATATATATATGTGTGTGTATGTGTGTGTATATATATATTTAGAAATGTGATTGATAATTAAAAAAACAAATTATAATTAAATTAAAAATCCGTTTCATAAAATGGAACAACAACAAAATCAATTATTTGTACGATTGTTTCGGAAAACAATGTTTTTACTGTAGTAGACATCAAGTTACGGGCAATAAAAACTATATGTAATAATTATTGTCCGTAAATTGATGTCTACTACAATAAAAACATTGTTTTCTGAAATGATCGTACAAATAATTGATTTTGTTGTTGTTCCTTCTTATGAAACAGATATTTAATTTAATTATTATATGATTTTTAAATTATCAATCACATTACTAAATATTAAATTAGCTCTAGGTTATTTAACTATCGAGCTTATTATTTATCTAAATTACAACAAACACTTTTTCTTTCCCTGTATTTTAATAAAACTAGTAATTTTACTATTACATTAAAATACACTTTGCTCTTTAGACTATTGTACTCATCTCCTTTATCTATCTATATATATATATATACATATATATATACATATATATATATATATACATATATATATACATATATATATATAGAGAGAGAGAGAGAGGCAGAGAGAGACAGAGAGACAGAGGGACTTAGGTAAGAATTCAATAGACAGATGTTGAATAATCAAAATGATCACATCTACATTATGTATATATATATATATAATTAAATAGGAGTAATTTTCATAATGACAACTATGAAATGAATTTATAAAGATACGACATAATTAATGTAATTTTATTTGGAGCAAATTGATAATGAATCAGATCTTTATATTGGTATTAATAAGTGAGATTAGTGAGAACCAATTAATTTTATCGAATATGATAGGATACATTTTTATCGTTATTTTTTCAAGGGCACTTTGATCTGGTTAAATTAAATACATATTAAAATGAATACATAATTAATTGATGAATATTTAATAATAAACAGATTTAACTACAAGTTTAATCAAAGTGAGTAGCAAGGAAAATAATATTATATATCCAAACTTAATGAAGTGTTTCTAGATTAGGGGTAATATATATATACATAGTTTACATTATATAAAGCTGCCCCCTTTTCATGTAAGTAAAAAAGAGGAATCAGTTAAATGTATATATGAAATAGGTTAGTCAAGGGTTCGTACTAGCGAAGCTAAATTTGGAATTGAAAATTCCAATCATAAGTTAAAATAAATACAGAATATTATTGAAATAAGGAATTGCAATTGTTTAGCTTACATATCTGTATATGGAAAAGGGATGTAATAATGAAATTTGTTTCTGTTAAGTAATTTAATCGTTAATTGAAATTGTAAACATATTTTGTAAAAATGTTATTTGAAAAATAGGTTGCTGAACTCGGGGTCATGTCAAGTTTGCAACGTGACGCATGTCATCCGACGTGTTTATGAGCACCACTGTCAAAACGTAAATATCAAAAGCAATATCTCTCTGTCTATCTATCTATATATCAAATCTCCACTCATTGTGTATTACATGCCGTTGGCTATTGTAGTAACATGTACTCATTCTATTATATATATATATATATATATATATATATATATATATATATATATATATATATATATATATATAAGAACTGTCTATATCTCTCTTTATATGCATCCTGCTTCTTATATATACATAACGGTATGTCTCTTTATATATATACCTGTTTATGTCTCCAATATGCTATCTCTTACAACATGAACACTAAGGCATATGAACACTCAACACACAAGACGCCCCTAGGACTCTAATCTATCACTAAGACTTTCTAACACTAAGACGAACATCAACAATACAGAATATACGTTATAATAATTACACCCCCCACGGAACACATTTTATCTCACTGTATGGTTTTATAAGACAACAATTCATTTGATTATTTTACCTGTGATTAACTATAATATATATATATATATATATATGTGTGTGTGTGTGTGTGTGTGTGTGTGTGTGTGTATGTGTGTTGACAAGGAGGTTTTTGCGACATATTTAATTTGGATATCAATGGCTGTATTTTCAAATTTTGGTGATAAAATATGTATGTTCATTTTTTTAAAATTAATTTTCAACGCTAAAAAGCATAGTTCTCCTTTGAATTTGGGGGCTTCTCTCTGGGGAATAAACTATTGGAGTAGAAGACATTCTTACACCTAAGGATCTCTAATGTGAAGGGATGGGATTTAGCTTCTTGTTGGGTTTGTCGGTGGTAGTCACGTCGGGGGATACAAGTGTTTGTAGTTCGTCAGAGCATTCACCATTTAAGTATTTGTAGAACAGATAGAGGGATGCAAAATATCGCGATGGGGCAGAGTTTGACAGTTCAGTATCAATCAGGTTGGCGACTCTTTTGTACCCTGTATGGGAGTGAGAGAAATTCAGCAGATGCACCACCCTTAATGTGACAAATGGTTGCATACATGGGCAAATGGTTGCGTTACAGATGTACAGGATACTTCAAGGCGTAAGTAGTTTTCTAGCACAGCAGAGAGAGGTCAAATTCTTTGCAGCGGCCTTAGCAATGCTCGCAATGTATCTATTCCAGTTTACGTTCCTTGTAAACGTTCGGCCGAGAAGTTTAACGGAAGTACTTTCAGGTAATGTATTCTTGGACATTGCTAGTGGTGGTAGAGAAGGTTTCTTGTAATTATTGAAGGAAACAAGCTTAGTGTGGGCAGTATTGAATGTAACCACCCATTTTCTACCTATTCGACTACAGACTGGAGATTAACCTCTAGCGTTTCTTCAATTTCCTTAGATATGTGTTAATTCCCCCCTGCCTGTTATAGAGAGTAATGTCATCAGCAAATATACCTATCTTCGAAACAATTTTATCAGTGAGGTAATTTATGAATATCAGGAATAGTAAAGGACGAAGGTTTGGCCTCTGAAGTACTCCCGCATTTATATAATATTGTTTAGATGCACGACTGTCGAGGACAGCTTGGATTTTTCTCTTACTAAACAGTAATGTGATTAAATTATGTATTCTTTTAGTGATACTATATGATCTAATTTTGCTTAGAAGACAATCGTGTCATACCCTGTCAAACCCTTAGCTATATCAGGGGCTACCGCTCTACCCTCCCCCGTTTTGACCAGAGATTGGTATATACGTTCAGAAATTACAGTTAAGATATCTGCTGTGGTACAGATTGCCTAAATGCATATTGTTTGTCGGTCAGCAGTGTTTCAGCTGTAAGATGTTGGACTAGAGCTTGATAAATTAAGGACTCAGATATTTTTGCGAACAGCGGGAGAAGGCTAATGGGGTGATAATTTATTGGGTCAGTTATTTCACTAGAATTCTTGAAGACTGGTACCACAGAAGCGTTTTACCAGCAGTCCAGAAAGCAATATTCATTAAGACATTTATTGTAAAGTTTGGAGAATACTGGAACAAACTAAGCTGTAATAGTATAGCCGGGATGATATCGGGTCCAGTTGCTTATTATATTTTTGTTGAAATGCCCCGTTTTTTAATGAAACCATGTATTTTATATGTTTATGTTTTTACTTTTTATATCTATTTAAAGAGCGGTTTTCGCTCTGCAAAATCTTTTATACAACACCCCTTTTAAAACAATTGTCTTCTAATAAGCATGTGTAAAACACGATGAAAAATAGCTAATCTAAATTTTTGTTATTTTAATACAAGCTAGGCTGAAAAGCTGCTAAAATAGGTATCAATGTAAACGAGGTTTTGGCCCCAACACCACCCACTACTCAACGTACACCACAATGGAGTCTTAAGAAGAAATTCCCTTGCGGGATGGGAGTCATGAAGACTACTAACGTAGTAGACTGAATTAGATGTTGATAACCATTACTTAAGAACCTTAGACAGAAACCAATCCAGGAACAACGGTTCAATAACTTGCTTCTGAATCAGACGCAAGATATACGACAATTTCCAACCACTTGAGATAGATTGGAAAGAAGATAAATAAGATAAATGGATGTCTCATTAATTGAACAAAAACAGAATATAACGCACTTACGAAATGTCATCTTCCTTATTTTACGCAACATATTTAGTCCGTTTCCAGAACGCGTAGAGACTTGCGAGGAAAAGTGGGGTCTATACACCGGCGACGCTCAGCTGAGTGGTTATATCCCGACAAAACTGCATGATACTTCCCGAGTCAAGAGTGTCCGCAACAGGTCATGTTACTGTTGGGTTGTCTGCGACTGATGTCATCTATTTCAGTCATTTTTAATGCAAGCAGAATTATCATGTTGGAGAAGCATTCAAAAATAGATGAAGTGCCTCAGAAACTGTGGAAACAACACCAAACCTTAGTGATTATCAATGGTACAATTTTCCTCAACGGCAATGCCTGAAAGTATGTTGATAAACCGACACCGTACAAGTTGAACAAATTGAGCTACGAAGCTCTGCCATTTACGTCATACATCCCTCACATACTGATTACTATTTTTTCAAACATATCACACATTTTTGCGTGACAAATTATGATTAACACTAAACGATATGTAAAACGTTTTAAGCGAATTAATCGACACCAGAACTCAAATAAATTATTTACGTTACTGGATCAAATAAAAGTGTTATGTGTTGGCAAAAGTGTGTTAATTCTGATAGACATTTGGATCCACGAGTTTTTAACGAAGATGTGCTTATCTAAATTGTAATGTTACAAAAAAAAACAGGAACAGTTATGTCACCCTTATATTTAAAAATGACCTTACGATCAAATAAGTTAATAAGAAACCATACCAACTTATATATATATATATATAATATATATATATACATACATACATATATATATATATATATATATATATATATATATATATATATATATACATTTACAATTTATTTAATACTGCTGACATATCAGGGCAAGGACTCCTAAAAACAGCCTATCCTGCCTTGACAGATTACAAAATAGACTTCGTGGCTTAGTGGGGATGCCCTTTCTCTTCCCTGCAACCTCTCTCCAACAGAAGAGACGTTGCGAGGCTGTCTTTGTTTTATCTTTATTTCCATGGCAAGTGCTCGTCTGAGCTCCACCCTCGCAAATCTTTTATGAAAAACAGTCGTCTAGCTGAAACCACTCTCCAAAATTTCCCTCACTCTTTATCTATGCCTAAATCAAAACGTAGATTCCATGAACAAAGCTTCTTTCTTAGAACTGCACGCCTCTGGAACTCCGTTCCGTCTGCCCGCTTCTCACCTGACTAAAACCTGGATGTCTTACAGTCCAACGTAAACAAATTCCTGATGAACCGCCCCCTTTAGTAGATATTTTTTTATTAAACCCCCACACTAACGTACAGTACATGCGATAACTCTTATCCCTGAGTGTCTGCCGGGCGTTAATAAGTGGTGGCCAACTTGTACAACAACTACAATAATTCAATACCTAACGACAGTAGTGTTTCCTCTGTTCGAGAATCTTTAGTGCAGGGTGTCCAGATTAAAAGCAGGCGATAGATTCGAACCCAGCAACAGAAGCGATCTCTTGTTTTATTTGCAAATACCGTATCCCTTCGGCTACGACTAACCAAGTGAAATAACGTTGAAATTAAACCTTTTATGTTTAAATGTTTCGACGTCAGTTAGAGCGATCTAATTTTTATATGATGATGGATGCATAAGAGCTAAATTAACCGACTTATTCAACTGTAAACATTGTCATTTAAATATAAACTAATTTGAGGTTATACATATCCATCCACATGATTAATGGCGCAGGGGTATTAAGATATATACACTCTTTTCAAACACATACACATATAAAAACTGCATTTAGGGGATTTTTAAATAACACGGGTTTATGTTATTGGTCAGATATTGTTAATGAATGATTACGATATATATATATATATATATATATATATATATATGTATATATATATATATATTTATATATATATATATATATATATATATATATATATAGTCGGTTGCAGCTACACTAGTTCTCCTTATTAGCTCTTGTTAGTGTCACTGAAAACACAGCTTTCAGCTTATATGTAAACGTTACATCTGATTCCCATACGCAATTATATGTTTGCTACAAATCATCACATTACATTAATTACCCTTGTCAAGCTCTGAACTGTTCCGATAAAATTCCGTCGAGATTTCAAAGTTTGACCGACACACTCCTACTTTCAACAAGCTATATCTGAAGGAGCTCGGCTATAGTATCGAGTGAAACATTGCGATAATTACACTCAAGATGACAACAGTATTCCCAAGTATTGAAATAGTATTAATACTCAATCCACCTTTTAAAAATTAGAACCGTACTAAAAATAATGTACAATAATAATTCCAATAAATTATCGAGAGTAAACCCAGCCGTTTCCTTCTGTCGTGTAAAGGTCTTTGTTTCCTTCTAAGTAGCGTATTTATATATTTGAATGGACGTTAATTGTTTAAGAATCCATAAACTATTGATCGTACATAAACATAAATGTCTGAATAAATATTTTCTGATCCCATTAATCTTTCACACTAAAAATAATTGATATACAATTATATTGAAAATCGTTATGTCTATCCAGTCCTAACCATAAAAAGTACTTCGTAATCAATAGTCATTTTTACTAATCGTAAAATATCATGACACATACTGTTCTGGTTCAACTATAAAATCCATGATAACATCATCTACTATATTAATACGGGTGTAGCTACAAGCGTTATGATACTTATGGAAGTGGAATATTCCAATGGTAAAAAAACTGTTGGCCCTTTAAAGGCAAACACTTCATTATTATATATTAATTCGTCGAAATAATTAAAAACATTCAATGCTTTTGTTATTTGAGGACGATATATATCTTCGAATTTTAGGTGTAAGCATTTCCACCTGCTTATGTCATATTGTCTCTTTTTTGTAGACATTCTGACATCCTTTAAAAGAGAAGAGAAATATTCAATTTAAACATAAAACAAAATATTTTGTCGCCAGTAAGGTTAACACAAAGCCCATTCAAACTCTGCATTCCCACTGAAACATTATTTCGGGCTTATATGTCATGGAGTCGCTTAGGCCGTAAACATGCTTACCTCTCTTAAAAAGAAAATAAAAATGGCTAATAATCATTACGTAAATTGTTAATGATTAGGATAAATAATTAATATTAATATTTATTATAAATTTAATTAATAAAATAAAAAATAGCGTTGCTGATAAAGCAGACTCGTTCTAATTATATATTAATACACATTAATACGCCCAATATTTATTATAATATTGCAGTTGTCACTACGACCGTTATCATCCTGACCAAATAAGAAAATAAATGGTTACTCATAATTAAAAAAAAAAAGACATTAATGCATTAAATATATATTGGCGCTGATTAAGTAACTCCAATGTGCATTAAAATCTCGGCATTTCAGATTACACCATTATTACTTGCTTATATGTTATATTGTCGCATTAGCAGTTTCCAGCTAACATCTCTTAAAGGAAAGTGTAATATTCCAAATGCCGCCACCGCCACCACCGCCACCACTGCCACCGCATCTTCTGCTACTGTTACCACTGCAGCCAACACTGCAACACTACCATGCCCCCACCAACACACCACATCTATTTTAACTGCAACTACTAACACCAGCACACCTGCTATCACAAACACAATTGTCACCACTGCCACGCCCACCACCATCACAACAACCGAAACTGTCACCACAATTGCCTGCCAGTACCATCACTGCCATAACCATCGCCACCGCCACGATTACATCCACGATCTAAACTGCAATTGCCACCACCTACCCCACCATAATTACTGTTACAATTTCCACCACCGCCAACACCACCACCATCAGTGTAATTTCCACGACCATTGTTACCCCTGCAACTTCCAGCAATTCGACTACCGGTACAATTTTCTCTACCATCGTCACGGCCCCTAACCACCACATAAACTACGTCAATTTTTGGACGACGTCCATTTTTCCTTGATTTTGATGTCATGTAAAAAGTTAATATAAAAAAGTGTATTTCTGTATACATTTAGAAAAACTGCACTCATCTTCAAGGAAAAAGGGCACGATGGTGGGGATGGGAGTGACAAAAAACGATCGAGGGGTATGGAGGCTTCTAGGGATAGTCAGACGTTTTTTAGGCAAGGGAAAGGGGTATCATCTGTTTTGCGGTCACAAGGTAATATCCCAGGCATTATTTCTTCCGTTTTTGTTGAGGTGTATGTTGGGAAATAGTGTTCTTTTGTTATCACAATGCAAGCATTATTTTATTTTCCTTTGTTTAGTAAGAATTAACATATGATGTCCGTATCTATTTAAAAACCAAAAACTCTTAGTCGTAACGAAAAAAATATTTCCTGTGACGTACATACGCTTCATTAAAACCGAAACTAATATCAAATAATCGGGTAGCATAAGCTTTAAATAATAAATAAGGAGATTTTGCAGTATATCATCTATGAAAAACAAACTCTTAGCGAGAACGCACGGAAAATTAACCACAAAAGCAAAGTACATAAAATAATCAGAAAGTTTGATTTTAAAGATAAAAAATAAGGAACTTAACAGTAATCGGCACATACAACAACGTACTTGTACAGTATAATACGCGTATGGAGAACAACACAGAATATTTTACATGTGATGTTCATAAAAGGTTTTAAAGCTTAAAATAACGTAAAATCATCGGATAGTATGGCATTTCATTGTTTTCTCATATGAGTAGAATATTGTGCAAATACCTTATTTTTCTTCATAATTCTGTGAAAGCGGGTGGATAGGAACCTGAGGTGTAAGGAGTCATTAATAGAAATTTACGATCTAATCACCACTGCAATTCATGTATATCTTTTTAAAGAAAGGTGTGATAAAAGGAGCTAGTCCAGGTAATAGCTTAAACAATTCACATCTAAAAATCCCTTGATTTCATATAACAAATTCAGGCATACAATTGTCATAATGAATTAAATATATTTAACTCATGATATATTACTTATTACTTACATGCTTACTTATGAAGAAAAGCTGATGACATAGTTATTACAAACTGTTTTACAAGTCACGTTGATGAATTTTTAATCTTTATAAAAAAAGGATATCTGTAGTTCTATTTCTTGTAATATATATCTCAACTTCTTCATATTTGGCTAATATATGTATATATATATTAATTTACGGTCCGATTAAAGCTAATATTGTACTTATTATTATAGTGAGGTGCATTTTATTGTTTGTTATAAGTGGATGTTTTCAATTACGGGGTGTGCTAGTAAATATTAATATTCATATCAAAGACAAAATTCACCGATGTTAAGCTAAATGTGTAAAAGCATTAACGTGGTTACCTGTTACTTGAATCTTGCAAATTAAAGCGTGAGTATTGCATAATAATATGTTTGCATAAAGTAATATTGAACTTCATATAATGGTGTCCACAAATATAAACAATAAAATATTTAAATATTATCTATCTTTAATTTTGGAATATTATTAAACATTACTTCGTGACTGAAAGAAAGTTATATTTGTGTGCATGCGAGTTACTTATCCCATAAGGTCAAAAACCGCACGGCCAAGTTTCAGGAAATTTACCATAAAAAATATTAACGTATCTCTTAGTGTTCTACATAGTTTGTTATTTTTCAGTATAGGTCTAAGTTTTAAAAAATCGACAATCAAGAAATTCAGTTAAACAGAAAAACATCCGATTTTAACTTAAGTTAACACTTTTATACAACCTAACATCATAAGTGTAGTTACGAAATGTCATAACTGCAGAAGCACAAATGCACAGCATTTAAAATCAAGTTTAGAATATTATAAAAGACCAACGGAATGTCCAAAATGAATTTTTCGTTTTTAGGATACAACAGAATCATGTTTCTTTACTTTTATACTGTTTAATTTAATACAATTTTTACGACATAATCATTTCATGAAATAAATAGGTGTTTTTTAAAAGAATTTATATAAAAAAACATTAGTCGGTTCTTTAACAAATGGCGGCTTCTAAATATATGTTTCTGTTTAGAGTGGAGTTGGATCAAGAAAGTTGACTTCTGCATATCAAACTTTCAATCAAGCTATTATATAAAATCATTTTGTAAAACTAAAGGTAGGTTCCCTGCAGTGCAAGTTTGACTCCACATCTTGTGGAATAACTAACTGCGGGGAGACATGTTAGAGTCATTTCCATTACACTGCTGAGATCTCACAGTAGACAGAGCAATTCATCGATTTGATGGAAAAATTACAATTTATCTGATCCAGATAAAATAAAAAAGGAATGTACACTTGTTGATCTTAATCTAATCTAGGCCATTGCTGAGCCTCTCTCTCACTATATATATATATATATATATATATATATATATATATATATATATATATATATATATATATATATATATATATATAAGTGAACATGTATATCTGTCTGTCTGTCTGTCTGTCTTTGTACATTTCCTTACGCAATAAATCTGCCAATTTTTAGTGTACAATCTAGAAATTTGTATATACAACGTACTGAGATTTGGGAAAATCGATGTGATCGGTTTGCGGCCAGAAATCTTGCTATTAAGGGGTCAAAGTTTAATGAGTTGACCTTTGAGAACTCTACCTAACTCCTCCGAAAATTTTGGATCTAAACCCTTGAAATTTTAGATGCATGTTCCTTGGACGTGGATCTAAATTAAAAAAAAAATTGTAACAAATTTTGTATATCAATCTAAGTTAATTTGTAATTTTTCAGGTTTAATCAGGTGATATGCGTGTCACATATGTAACGTAACGAGGTTTGTATGCTACGATTAAGCTTTTGATAATGTATTGGTTTTAGCTGATAGCACTCTAATACTTTGTTTTTAATTTGGAAATCACGAGTGTGTAATGATATATAAGTTATCTGGACAAATGAAAATACATATTTGAGTATATTGTAACCACCTGGACAAGTCGTCCCACCTTCACTTATAACTCGTTATATCTCTAATATATAAAACTCACTATAATTGTTTGTTCGTCTCCATATTTTAAAATTTTATCTCGTCCGAAACTCAAATTGTGAGGTTCAAATGATTACATTTTCAATGGGCTTTTCTTTTTTAGATATTCATCCGGTTTAAATAGGTTTTGAAGGGAAAAAAATGAATCAAAATTGAAAAAAATAGTCCTACATTTTGCACCTTGACATTTTTCTTAATCAGTCATATACCTATTACCTTTGAATTGTGGTAAGGCAACCAGGTTTCGATACTATAGTTTTGATTTCAGTTTCGAATCTTGATGATTTGTGCTTTTAAAATCACGACTTTATTATGCTCTATATTAAACCAGCACCGATTTGAATATAATATTTATACGTATTTTACCACCGGGCAAAGCCGGGTGGCCTCTTCTGCTAGTCAAATATACCACATGTTAAATATAATTCCGTATATTATTACTTAGGAGAGATTATTTTTTTAGAATATTTATTATATGCAGAATATTTTTTCATACTAAGACGTATAATCTTTCTTCATCTGCTTTATAGTCAAATAAATATGTATAGCTTAGTTAAGCACATGTGCTGTAAGCTGGATCCAATCGTCTCTGATTAATGTATAATTTATGAAACTCGTTATGTCTGTCAGTTTTTTTTTTCTGTCGATGTGCCTCCATATTTTCAATTATTTCTTACGAAATTAAAAGTCAAACATCGGTGCTAAGTTTTTAAAATGACCAGCTGTTTATAGTCCGTTATTTGATCGGCGTTTAGTCAGTTAAAATATTACTAAATGGGACCAAATTGGTCATATTTGAAAAAAAATCACTATAGAGTGTGTACATTCATCTTCGTTTAGTTTTAATCAGTTCATACACGTGTCAAGTTGGTAAGATTATAATGTCATCAGCATTAAATGTTGCAGTTTTAGCTTCGGTTTCAATTATAGCTGAGCCCGCCTAAATACTTTTTTTAAACTGTGATACGATTCTATAATAATATATACGAAATCTGGACAAATAAGTATATCCCATTTAAGTGTGTTTTACGACCGGGCAAAGCCGGGGTTTCCCTCCAATTGTATTAACTATTGAGAATTTTCGTTATAATGATAGTTCATATGAATTTTGCTTAATGCTCGGAAATTTCCTTACGTTGCTTGTTGCTGCATCATGTAAGAGTAGATGGTTTGATCACTTTGACAGCATACATACACAGTAATTGAGATAGTGCTAGCCATAATATGTCTGCGTATACTTTGATTAGTACGAGTACACATGATAATTTTGTACTTTAGGTTACGTTAACACTTAGTCCCTGCCTTTATTTTTTCTTGATATATTGAATAAACTTATAAGAAAACGACACATAGCGGTAAAATACATTAATGTTAATTTATTCAGGATTTCGTTAAGAAACATTTATCGCTCCGATATATTTCTGGAAAAATCATCATATGGCACTCTTTAATTGGGGTTTATGTTAGTAAAATTTTAGCGTTATGTAGACTAACGGTTTATAACGGTTTGGGATTAAATATTTAGTTTTTTTTATTTTTCAAAAGCGGAATTCGTTTTAAATAATATTATTTGATTGAAATGTGTTTGACTTTTCTAAATCACAATTGTGTGGAATAATCCGAAATACAATAAAGAAAAACAACATACTATGTTTATAGACAGAAATTTCTCGTAGTAATACTATCAAAACAACCTCAACGACAGAATTTTATTTTAGTATACATGTGTTAAGTTGCAAAATTCACACTTAAAAACGCATGAAATTTTGAATTATTTATACTCAAGCCTTTATAATGTAATTTTTAAGTGTAATTATTTATCCTGTTTTTTTAGTTTTCTTTTCTCTAAATAGTGTGCCCCTTATTTTATATAACTTCTTTCTTTTACAAAAGTTGTTTACAAAATTTGCTCCATTAACTTAAAAAAAAAGGGCAAATGCATCAGTTTTCGCCTTGATTTCAAACATGACAATTCTCTAATGTGATAGTGCAGAACTATATTATGATTCATTGTAAATTATTCATTCGTCATAGTTATGCCTTGTCTATTATAGAAGTATATTAATACTCGAAAACTTTAAATACAAGTGTATTTGTAATTTATGGACTACATCTAAGAACGTGGCTATAAGTACCAGTTTTTATATTATACACTTTTCCATATCATGCACGTGCATGCTTTTATAAACGTTTTTTTATACATATTTACTCTATTAACGTAGTTTAAGAAAAACGTACAATAGAAGTTAATTTTAATATAAAATTTAAACTTTCGTAAGTAATAAAATATAAATACTCATTAAACGTTTAACAAAAATATGAATTCCAATGACACATATAAATAATATATCTCTTAGTCTAAAATAAAAACTATTCAGTATTTTTTACATTATCTACAACCTTCTGCTTACATTCGAAATTTCGAATTTTATACATTTTGGGGTATGCTTACAACGAATATCATAGCCAAATGTTGTACTGATAAGTCGTTTACCAGATATTAAATCATATGTAATACAATGTAACATCTAATGTAATCTCTTGCAGACATTTTTCTCAAAACCGAAGAATTATTAATGCGTATGTGAATCGGCTTTACGAATAAATACCCGCGAAATGAAGAACTATTTTTCTCAGCTGTTTCAGTATCGTGCATGTGCATTAGCAACTAGTTGGTTGTAAAAGCAAAACAGGTGCCAGAAATTGCATTTGCTTTTATGCATGATAAAAAAGTGTTTTCGTATCTGGAAAGAGGCTTATCCGCCAAAAATTTAATTTGCACACACTTTGTTAGCATGCCCGAAAATCCATAATTGTCGACATTTACAATCTAAAAATGGCATTAGACTAAAATCAACCATTAGAAGCTTGATATGAAAGCAATCAGTAAATACAAGCAGAAGTCCTCTTGCCAACTATTTTAAAATTAAATTCAATAAAATCCGAAGTTGCTCAAAACAATGCATTTTATAAAAGGTATGTTCATCCACCCCACGCCGGTAGTAAATCCAAGCAACAGTTTCCATATTATTACAATATTCTACGTATAATTCTATTATTTTTCCATCGTATTCCAAAATCATTCTACACCAGAATAAATATTATTACTATATAATTATGATATTACAATGAGTTACCATTAGAATGGTAATAAAGAAATATAGATATAAGACTACTATATAGTCTGAAATAAGCAGGTTTCTATCAAACAAAATATTGCTGTCCTTGGAAACAGAGCATTGCGTTCGGTCCCGATTTATTTATTTTAATTTAAAATGTGATCTGAAAATCTTGAACTTGTGCAATACTGCGCGGTAACCATGTTTTTTTTTTCTTTTCAGTGTAGAGAATATAACTATGGCGACACATTTATTTAATGATCAGCTTACAGTATTTTCTCAAATCAGCTCCTTTCCATTACCACTGGTTCAATAAAATTTATTAGATACCTTCA
This sequence comes from Euprymna scolopes, assembly GCF_053919585.1. Taxonomy (NCBI): domain Eukaryota; kingdom Metazoa; phylum Mollusca; class Cephalopoda; order Sepiida; family Sepiolidae; genus Euprymna; species Euprymna scolopes. The sequence continues at coordinate 21,878,830 of NC_136485.1, forward strand.
ATTACACAAATTGCTATGTTACTAGACGGTAAATTCAGTTGGTTACATGATAACAAACATTGCTCCAAATTTCCAGAATGTTGGATGGCTTCGTAAAAAACAATCTTAATCTTAGTCACAGGAAATGATTCTATTGATATAGAAAATTATAATCTTTTGCAAGAGGTATCAATCTCGAGATTGTGTTAATGACGAAGATCAGGCAGTAGAATTTATTGGAGAATTGACTACAACCACCTCGAATACCACACCATTATGTTATATTGAGGGAAAGATCCTCAGATGTATGTATATATATATATATATATATATATATATATATATATATATACTTCAGTTACTCACATAAAATTAATATACGAAAGTATCAATTTATGCGTAAAATTTAAGTATTTACTTCAAAAGTGCTCAATACGTAGGTAGAGTTAGTTAGTACATATATATATATTTTTCATATATATATATATATATATATTATACATATATATATATATATGATTGATCTACTGAAACTGTGGAATGGCAGACGGTTTACAATAAAATCCTCGAAAACTAATGTACGGGACGCCATTATAATAATTGGAAATTTAAAAGGTAAAATGTTGTTAATTCCAAGTATTCCCCGCATTCCTTCGGGCATGCCTCTTCAGTTGAAACGTTTACAACTCCCAATAAAGGATAGGCATGCCATGTCTATGAATAAAGCTCAATTACCAAACATCAAAGTTGTTGAACTTAACATTCAGACACCTTGCTTTTCTTCATGGACATTTGTCAGTTGTTTTTTATCACGCATTGGACATCCGGAAAAAAATTAAAATTTACACACATGTTAAATGCCAAACCCAACATGTTGTTTATATAGAGTTTCCTTGAAATTAATGCTCCAGGTACATTTATCACATATCCACAAGTATGTAATTCTTTAACAATTGTTTTCTAATGTGATTTTTATACATATTGTACATTAAATAATTTGAACAAAATTAGATTACTAGTCTCCAGATACAAACTATGATATAAAATGCTAATTGCAATTCTTATATCTTATTTGGAAAAAGGACTCAAAGCTAAAATAAAAAAAAACACGAGGTAAGAGAATTGCGGCGCATCTCGAGAGCTCTATTTAGTACAACGTACGTACTGCTCCTACATCATGTAGGACGTGTAAAAAGAACCCATTGTGAATTAATGATTTCTATAATCACTAAGATAATTATGGGTGACGGCGGAGTATTCAAATATATTTAATATAACCTGGCATCATCAGATACCTAAGCTTGTCCCAAATAAAATCACACAAATGTGATATTCAACTTCATACGACCTAGACAACAAGCTAATATATTTCAATGCTTACTTAGGTCGAAGTGAGAAAATGGCTAATATTAAAAAAAATGTCGATCCATTAAGCGATGTAAAATTTGGATTTACTGAAGCATACAAGGCGTGAAATACGACAGAAAAAATATTAAGTAAAATGTGTTCTTTTTTATTACGTGTTCAGCGGACTGTCTCTTGGATACGTCAACTACCTTTTCCATGAAATTATCCGTGAATTCACTATTTCTATTTAGAGAGTAAAATGAGCTCTTAATGTTAGAGTATCAGTATAGTTATTATCCCATAGATAAATTCAAAGTGTGCAAAATAAACAAATGCAAAAAGCAAATGAAGAAGGATTCATGAATAAAAATATAACGTCATCCAGCCAAGCCGTATAACCATTGCGTAAATATATCCTATCATGTTATTACAACCTTACCAAGCCTTTTCATGACAAATGCAAAAACAATCCCTGTTTTCTCCGTTTTTATGACTAAATTGTTTATGAACAATATACGCAACAATTTTTTCGTGATAGAAGAAAACGTTTACTTATCATTCTGATAATCAGTTGAAACTTCCTGAACTCAGAGTAGATAAACATGATTACTACCTATGACATATCTGTTTAGGCTAAGTTCTGTGTGAAAAACATTCACGGCCTTCGACGAGCACACTGTTTTGAATTATTCTCACCGCTGTTGGCTCTAAGAAACACATTGAATATATCTGCATGTTTATTTCGGTTAGATTTCATATTTTAAATCGTTAATTCCCCCAGCAACAAAATATTCATTTCAGGAAAATCGTTTGCTTTGCTATATTTACATTGGAACACTTCCAGATTGATCAGACAGCCAAATGTCTAGCTATAGTTCTTGTCCTAGACCTGCCTTCTCTATAAAATCTATTGACCTATAACTGCCCATCATTAATGTACCCCGTCTGCATCGTCTACCCTCAAACCGAATGCGTTCACACCACTAGTTACTTCAGCCTGTGCATTCACATACAGAGGTTTGTAGTATTTTATCACGCCCTTTCTGAATCTTGATCTTCGCTATTTCCCCAGGCTCCTCGTATATATTGCCTCCTGTTTTTCATCATCGACTCTATTTTTATCTTCAGAATCAATAAGCATTTTCTCAAACCTCATCTCCTAACCGTATTTGGAAACATCTAATAATATTTTATATTTTATTTATTTTAGAATGACAAAACATAGCAATTAAGATGGCTATAATATTCCCTCTCTTGGGTTTAGAATAGTGGGAAGTGATAAACAAACTGCTATTTTCATATTAAGCGATGCTCTTTGCGTAAAGTAATGAGGCTTAGGTTGTCGACAACGTGGGAGCATTGTTAATTCACATGCTTGTCATAGCAACGGCCGAATAGAGTAAGGATTTAAAGCTTCGACTATCGTCTAGGCAGTATAGTATATCTTGTCTAGCTGTACTGAGTAACTATGATACAGCGAAACAATACTGCATTTCGATGACGATATATATATATGTGTGTGTGTCTGTGTGTGTGTTTCTTTGTATAAATATAAAAATATACACATATTAAATATATATATATATATATATATATATATATATATATATATATATATATATTGTAATTAATAGTCAGCCAATACCAAATGTGAGCTGTATTCCTTAACATCAAGTTTATCGCAGCTAGACAGTCTTCTGTTTATCTATTCTAACACATATCATTCTCGTATTTTAATTAAAAATAAATTCTAAATGTTATGTAACACACGCGCGTGCACACACACACTCATATCCATATTATATCAGTTGGTGTTTCAATATTTATTCTGCGTAATATAATAGGTATCGACGATATAGTTGTATGAACTTACACACGTGCCATTTAATAAATATATAAACAAGTTAAATTGTCTCCAAAAAAAAAAAGTTTACTATTAGTTGTAGAAAATCACCAATCAACCTGATTATTTTTTCACAGATCAATGAACATGTTTTGTGTAGTTTATATTCTTATGTGCCTATTTTGCAGTAATTCTTACGGATATCCCACACTAAAAAATCCTGGCAACATAATTCGACATGCCATCTACGCGGTTTACCAGGTGAGCTATGAGAAACACCTGTAAACCTTCATTTGTTATCATGGAAACTAGCATAACAGTGATATTGAAGACGGAATAAGAAGTGGATTTTCGGAATTGACCAAATAACATTGGTCATGGTTTGAAATATGACCAGATTGAACCTATGTGAATTAGTGAACTCAATGGCGTAATTGAACCTATATGAATTAGTAAACCCGATGACGTAAAGTTATATTATAGCTGCTTATTAGAGATTCTTGCATTTACATGCTACGTATTTTCTTGTGTATCATTCGAAAATTTACGCTTAATCACGATGGATAAGGATTAATGTAAGTAAGTGAATTTATCTATATTAATGTATCTAACTAAAGGCAGAATAATGTTGGTGCTGACAGATTACACGACCCGACGATTATATTTTTCGAACTGATCCTTCTACATTTACGGTTGCATTTTTTGTTTGTTTTTGTTTTTTTGCGGAGGCAGGGCAACGTACCTCTTTGGAAATTATTATTGTCAAGATTTGGTATCGTCTCCAAAATAAAAAAAATATATATCATCGTTGCTTAGACTAATTACTAGTTCTATTGTGTGGCTTCTATATCAGATGTTAACGTCGGTTTATTGTAAATTGCTGGTCATCAAGAATTTGTTCACATTGGATTTGACGTGGATCAAATTTTAGTCAGCTAGAAAGCAGGCAAACGAAAAAGAGTTCCAAAGTAAGTTCTAAATAAGAAGTTTCCCTCATGGGATGTACGTTTAGTTTTCGGATCAGATAAAGATTGGGGAAAATTATTGGTATTGGTTTCAGCTTGACGAGTGTCTGTCATGGAAGTTTGGCGAGGGGATACCATTGATTGGAACTCAGACGAACAATTTTCAGGAAAATAACGATAAACAGAGACGTGCTCGCAAGGTCTTGCAGGGAAAAGAAAAGGACATCTCCAACTAGGCTATATATATATGAACCATTTTCATTTTTATCATAATCTTGCCCGTTTCGTTCATTCCAAAACTTAAACCCAAATGCAAAGCTCCATATATTCAATGATTTTAAATTAATACATTATTAACCTAAGAAACGACATAATCAAATTGCAATGAAAATGTATATATAATATAATACTCCTTACTTATTATACATATGAAGTTACTGTAGTACAATGAAATATTTCTTCGAATCATCTCCGAGACCGACATATTGATAATAATTATTATGTATAAATGCCCTCTCTCGGTTAAAAATGTTCAGATCAATCCACAAGCAAGAGCAAGATAGCCAGTAACAAGTAAAACTTCAGACCAGCTTAATGTGGGTACTGGTCTCCGTCTGTATATATATATATATATATATATATATATATATATATATAAATACAGTATATATATATATATATATATATATATATATATAGTATATATTAAGTGAAGCCAACTATTAATTATTTTGTAAAAAAGCTGATGGTTAGAGCAGTGTGCGACGGGCGGTAAGGATCTAATACCCACTCCAGGATAAATATTTACGACACTATTTCGTAGTCTGATAGTGTGAGCTGCCGACTGTCTATGCGACAGTTGTAATATCGATCCACGGCTGGGGAAATGTGTATGTCTAGCCACACTGATGAATTGTGATGCAACGAAACAGTACCTTATGGTGATGTCAATATCCATATATATATATATATATATATATATATATATATATATATATATATATATATACGCTGCTGGCCAAAAATTAAGAACACTTAAAAATCTTTAAAAAGAAAACTTGTTTTGTGGATGGATGTTAAACTCGTTCGACTTCAGGGCATTAATTAATAAAACAATCTAAAAGGTTACGGAAACAAAAAGCTACATTCCAAAATCTGTATTTAAAAATTTGCATTTTATTTAATTAGACTCTTTACACATGATCAAAATTATCAGTACATATATAATGTACATTCTGTTGCACTTTAAAAACAAAACATAGCCCCTTTTATATCTATATCATCATTTGCTATACAAAAGAAAATGTGTTTAAATTGCAACAAAATGTACATTATATGAAATACATCCAAGGAAATTTTTTGATTCAATGTAAATTAAACTTTTAAATTATACTTTGTAAAATTTATAAAAGTGCACTTTGAAGGTCAATTCTTTTCAAATTGAATCCTGTACCTTTATTTAAAAAAAAACATTGTGTTTAACAATTTTCATTTGATGAAATGCTTTTCTAAATTGTATCTTATCTTTTTAAGATTATATTTTGGCACTGTTCTTCTCTATATTTCAGTTTGTATTTGTCCTCACACAACAACTCATTTTTTCATCACCCTCTTTATAGTATTACAGGTCTGAATATTCTCTCTGTATCAGTTTGTATTTCTCCTCACACAACAACTCATATCTTTCAACTATTTCTTTGTAATACAGGTGTGAATAACGAGAAACTCTAAATTTTTGAAACAAAAACTTTAAAATCACTTTTTAGATTAATTTTTTTAAGCTTCTTTCAGAATAGAAAATCTGAAAAATTTAGTAAGGAACATATTTCATATAGGTTTCATTAATACATAGTCATTACATAACGAGAAAAATAGAAATGAAATTTTCCAAAGGACTGTAAAACTGGTTACGGTCAATAGTAGTCCTCACCAGCGAATGTCTTTTTTATTGTTATTCAAGTATTATTATTATTTACAGCATGTTGTGGCATGCTGTTTCGCTCAACGACTAATACATATATATATATATATATATATATATATATATATATATATATATATATATATATATATACTAGCAAAAGTACACGTCGTTGACTGTGTTCAAAAAGAGCCTACAGAAAATGGACTGATTTATGAAAGTATGCTAGGTTATTAAAAGGTATGGTTGTAAAGAGATACCTTCGAATTTGAGGGTATCACACCCAAAGCTAAATATGATGAAAGAAAAAAGTAGATACACCCCATAATTCATTATATCATACCTGGTCACATTGACACACTTATCACAATATTCCGTGGATCTATATCAAAAAAAAATCTTGTTAAACTTTGTGACATATTTCCATTCCATGGAGGTCAGGCGCGAACGAACACACCATATTTTTATTATACCATATTTCTTCCAACTGAAACATGATTATCAAAGTATACTTACGCATAGAGATATCAACAGTCTTTATTAAAGTTTGTGCCTATTTCCATTCTATGGAGGCCATGCGCGAACGCAGACCCAACAAGTTTATTATACCATCCCTATTAAAGTTGAAACATACTTATCAAAGTATCCTCATGTACATCTGTATCAAAAACACTTGTGCACGTTTTTTTTTTAATTTTTTTTTTTCATTTCCATACTTTGTGGACCAGGCGCGAACACAGACCCCAAAATGTTAATGCCCCAACGATCTAACAGATCAGACATACACATTCTTGTGTCTCGAAACATCTTCCATCATTATACGTAATAATTTTTTCTTGAAATAGTCAACAATATAGGAGCCTATTCGTGACCACACACCCACCCAGACATTCAGCTTTATATATATATATATATATATATATATATATATATATATATATATATATATATATATATACATATATATATATATTAACAGTAAATTTACTTATTCATTTAGAGAACTCGCTAACTACGCAATGTTGCATTACAAATACACTTGAATTAAAACTCGTTCACCCAATTAGAAAATATATGTGGTATCTTAATATTAAATAACAGTGTGGTCTACGTATACAGTCCTAATGCTTATCCATGCAGTCGACGTGATTTTGGCGAGCATTATAGTAATATTCGGTAAAACATTATTGCCTATCATACTAAATAACTGGCTAGTATGCTAAAACTTTTGTTATATTTATCATTGTTACAATGTGTTATATCAGAGTGTTTTTTGTTTTCGCTAAATTACCGTTGTTATTCACACAATATTGCGGTGTATTGAAGCGAATCTGGCTTTGAATTTATACAGAATCCATAACGCCTCCGTTAACATACAAAGATGTTTATATTTGCAATAATTGCCATGCCCGCAACTAATATATATATATATATATATATATATATATATATATATATATATATATATATATATATATATATATATAGCATGTCAGGTCATGTCATATGCTACTGGTATCATGTAATCCAGTACTATCTTCCCCATGGTCGGGTCACCGGCGACAAAACTGGTTCTCCCACCAGACTTGTTTGGTGAGGAGGGTTGCTAGTCTCCCTGAATGATTAAACAGAAGACCTTCAAAGGGCGAATGGACCCTTTTTCGGGTCAACGGCCAACTAGCACCGTGCGTTTGTGTGTATATGTATGTATGCGTTGGGGTGGAGAGGGTTCTCGTAAGGCATAGTGAAATCAACAGTTCTAGGAGAAGTAAATCTCTGATTTAACAAAAAAAAAAAAACATAAAACGGGCCGCCAGTACCCGAATTATGCTAGTCAGCAGTTTGACATGTTGCTGGCTATCTTGATCTTGCTTGTTACTTGATCTCCTCATTTTGAACAAAGAGAGAGAGAGAGAGAGAGTGAGAGAGAGACTTAGCTGTCGTACACAGCTAAGACTCTGTAACACCATCTATGTATAGATACTCCCTACGGTATTTGTCTATTAAAATTGTCCTGTGGCGATGGAAGCCATTTTTTATGCTCGGGGACTTTAATTGTCTAAAGGAGTGGCACGCGTTTGACAAGACGTTGCAATCACACACACACACACACACACATATATATATATATGTGTGTGTGTGTGTGTATGTGTATATATGTGTATGTATATGTACGTATATATGCATATAAAATACAAATATATATATATATACATACATATTTACATATATATAAATATACATACACATGCAGATATACACATATACACATACATATATAAATGTATACATAGATATATGTATATATATATATATATATATATATATATATATATATATATATATATATATATATATATATATACCCACCCACGTTTATATATATATACACCCAGCCGGAGTAAAAAAAAGTTGGGATTGATTAAATTAATGTTTTTAGTTTTATGTTTTACAACGATCATTGCTTGCCGGTCTCCGTTTCCCTCTTAATAAGTTTGCCTTTTCTTTCTTTACTGTACATTTTCGACTATTGCCAAACATTTCTATGTATAGAATTCTCCGCGCCGAATTTATTGTTGATTGTGGAGATCTTCCAGATATCGTTCGTTCAACAGCAACCGGGAAGATGGATCAAGCGAAAGTAATAGAACATTTATTATTGTCTGTCAAAACAAAAAGCGTCTACGCTCAAGAGAATTGGTTGCACGTTTGTTAAAATCGAAGCCGTTGCCAAATCTTATGTCGATACAGACCAAGTAAATTGATAAACACAAGGGTTAGATATCAATTAATAACATATACTGTTTATATATATATATATATATATATATATATATATATATATATATATAGAGAGAGAGAGAGAGAGAGAATGAGAATGAGATATTAATAGAAAGAAATAACTGTATAAATATACCAACTAAATATACATGAAAATTATATATATATATATATATTAACAGTATGTATGTTTATATATATATATATATATATATATATATATATATATATATATATATATATATGCTGTTATTATATATAATTGTCATGTACATTAAATTGATATATTTATAAAGTATTTTTCGTTTTATACACCGAAGTTATTTTCTTCTATTATTATTTTATTTTTTCAGATTTCGTAATATATTTTTCTATCGAAATCCAAGATATTAATAAAATTATATGAAATGTTTATTCAAATTTTTTTAAAGTAATCTTGATAATATTTAGTATACCCCATCATGTAACTGTTATTAACATCGCCTAAACAACGTATTAAAATGACTGGGATGTTTTTAATTGCTGTGCTTTGCTACTACTGGTTACTGAACCATAACATTATTCGGCAAACTTATTAATCCACTTTTTTGCCGACTATATGAATTATTTTTTTTAACACGTTAACACTGCTTACAATTAATAATAACATTGCTTGTCTACTTTGCAGCGGGTATTATATACTGCGCTTTAATTTCTTGTTTTTTTGTTTTTTTTTACACAGTGATCACCACTTATCAAGGCCCGGAAGCCACTCAGGGATAAAGGTTATTGCAAGTACATTACGTTAGTGAGGAGATTTGCTGAAATGTTTACTTAAGGGGGCGGTTCATTAGGAATTTGTTAACATTGGACTTGAAGACATCCAAGTTGTAGTCCGGAGGGAAGCAGGCAGACGGAACAGAGTTCCACAGGCGTGCAGTTCTAAGAAAGAAGCTTTGTTCATGGAATCAACGTTTTGATTTAGGCACAGATATTGAGTGGGGGAAATTTTTCACAGTGGATTCATCTAGACGGGTGTTTTTCGTGAAAGATTGGCGAGGGGGGACCAGAGATTGGAGTTCAGACGAGCATCTGCCATGGAAATAACGATAAAACAAGGACAGGCTCGCAACGTCGCTTCTGTGGGAGAGAGGTTGCAGGGTAGAGAAAAGGGCATCCCCCACTAAGCCACGAAGTCTATTTTATATTCTGTCAAGCCAGGATGAGTTGTTTTAAGCAGGTCCTGCCCAGATATGGCAACAGTAGTCCATCCTTGGACGTACTTGGCTTTTATATAGATAGAGAATTGCATCCGTAGTGAGATATCTTCTGGAGCGGTAGAAGGATCCCACCATCTTTCCAGCGACCTTGGCAACAGACTTGATGTACATGTTCCATTTCAGATCAGGAATAAATGTCAAACCCAGAAGCTTGTCAAAACACGGGGCCTCACCCAGACGAGAGCCATCCATCACAATTGATGCCAGATGGGGATCAGAACGTTGATGATGTAAGGATAGCAGTTTGGTTTTGGATGCATTAAATGTTACCAGCCACATCTTCCCCCACTGAACCACGCGCTCGAGATCAGAGGAGTGAGAATCAGAGAGAACTTTGTCATTTACAGCCTTTGATGTGTTGCCGTAGATGGTAGTGTCATCAGCATAGATGTCAACGAATGATTTAAGTATGTGTTTAGGGAGGGCATTGTATACCACTATCCGCCGGTTACTGAGGTGTGACCGACAGACGTGTTATAGTAAATGCCTTAAAGCGGTCTCATGGAGATATGAAGATGGTGCAGTCATTAGGGTCTGTGTAGTAAAAAGAAAATCATACCTGAGATGTTGGATCTGGGTGTGGCTCCTTTCTTTTCTCAAAATGATGTATTCACTCTGGTGGCATTCTGGTGGGAATTTTCATCTCTTAGTCCTCATGGCCGCCTTTCGATTTAAGACATTTATGAAGGCATTCATGGCAGACACAAAAAAACGACACGCGACACAATTGCAATATACATAAGGTATGACTAACTATTTTATTTTACATTAGAGATACAATATATATTACAAAAAAAAACAATTTACAATTAATTTTTACAATTAAAACTGGATAATAGGCTTTTCCAAGCTAACTAACCTACCCTAACTAGTGTTGAGGGAGGGGGTGACCCCCCTCATTTACGGAGAAACAGGCTATTCGTCCTCACATCATGGTGGTCGTGCAGGAAAGAGACAGAAAGATAGCAAGGGAATTATGGGAAGGGATTTCTTTGTATCTCTACGCTCATGGGCAAATTACCACCCGTCCATGCTGCAGAGTGTGTTAGAAACAGTGGCACAAAGAAATAGTGCCACACCCCTCCCTATGCAATCCGAAATTTATGAGTATTCATAAATTTCAGAAGTCCCTAATTTTCCGTGAATGGTGCGTCAACCGCCCGTCAGCAATCAATGTCCCCATGCTCTACGTTCCATCAGGAACTCAGTGAAGCAAGTTATTTTTTCCACCAGGCTCCTGGTAGACTGGTATACTGCTTCAAATACCGGAGAGGGTAATCATCCGCGCCCTCCATCGAGGCAATGACCTCATGATTTCAGTTACTGGATTTACACTTTCTTAAGCAACCAGTATAATATTTTTAAACAAAACCGTATTTTACGTGAGTTTATCACGCCGACCTATACGTATTTCACTAAGCCGGATTCTACGTGAGTTTATCATGCCGACCTATACGTATTTCACTAAGCCGGATTCTACGTGAGTTTATCACGCCGACCAATACGTATTTGACTAAGCCGGATTGTACGTGAGTTTATCACGCCGACCTATACGTATTTGACTAAGCCGGATTGTACGTGAGTTTATCACGCCGACCTATACGTATTTGACTAAGCCGGATTGTACGTGAGTTTATCACGCCGACCTATACGTATTTCACTAAGCCGGATTGTACGTGAGTTTATCACGCCGACCTATACGTATTTCACTAAGCCGGATTGTACGTGAGTTTATCACGCCGACATATACGTATTTCACTAAGCCGGATTCTACGTGAGTTTATCACGCCGACCTATACGTATTTCACTAAGCCGGATTCTACGTGAGTTTATCACGCCGACCTATACGTTTTTTAATTTAGTCTGCATAACATTATTTTCGTAACTGGATTTACGCTCCCTTCAGCAACCAGTATAATGTATTTTAACCAAGTCGGAGTTACGTGACCTCATCACGCCGACCTATATGTATTCCAAGTTATTACTTCAGTTACTGGACTTAAGCTCTCTTCAGCAACCAGCACAATGTATTTTAAATAAGTCGGGGTTACGTGACCTCATCACGCCGACCTATATGGATTTAGTAAAACCTCGGTCTTCAGAGGTTCTAATCCAATTTAATTCTGTTAGAGCAAGGAGTCTGCCGCGGAGCGACCAATAAAAACTATCCACCACGGAATATTTATTAATTATATAAAGAATTAATTAAGAAGGGCACTCAGCCTTCATGAGTTAGAATACTCAATTAGAGGGGGGGAAATTCCAAAAATAAACAATTCAGAAACCTGGTATACATTAAATCAATGAAATAGGGTGCTAACAATTTTTTTTTTCTTAAAAAAGAAAACATTTTTTAAAAATCATTTTAGAGCACCTCAGTCACAATTAGAATTTGTTTACACAATGCAAACGCATTACAAGTTATTACATTCATAATGAACTTTTTTAAAAAACAATCTTCTCAAAAGGTCATAAACTTCGAATAGACCAATTTTTCGTAATACAATTAAAAAATTATTCCAAACATTTGGTTCATCATTAATATTAATCTTCCTAAAAGATCATAGAAAATCCATTTTGAATCAATTTGCCCTTCACAATGAGATTCAGAGACATCCCAACACGTTTTCATTTCGTAATAATTATTTTTATTTAATTGATTCATAAAATCATTTCTTCTTTTAGACCATTATCAAGGTCATTTCGAATTCAGAAACTTTTCACGTTAATTAACTTTTTTTTTTCAAAGTAATTATTTTATTATTTAAAGGCAACTCTTTCCTAAACTCACTCACAAGGATTATTTCGAATTAATAAGCTCTCGCCACACCTGGGAGTTACATTAGTTAACGACCAGTTCTGTATAGTTAACAGCTCGAAAAAATTAAAGTTTCAATTAAAGAGAGATCTTTCTAGACTGAGGAAATCTTTTTTTCTTAATAATTAATTCAATTTTACGTATATACTCCTCAGTCAATATTTCAGGGGCCCATATCATACGGTCCAATTTCAAATAAACCTTCAATTAAAGAATTTGCTCGAATAATTCTTCCTTAAAAGCATCTAGAATTCAGGAAAATTTCTTTCGTTAGTCAAATAATATTTCCTTAGAAATTATTAAAAAATCAGAGAATATTCGAAATGTAATAGCGTAATTTTTCTTTAAAAAAAAACTATGAGCATTTCAGAGAACTCTTAAAAAATTAACGTAATCATGTAACAGTTGGCTTTTCCAAACACTCGAAGATTTCAAAAAAGTACTTCAAGTTCTGTTTGAATAATTTTCTCTCTTTTTATTTTTAATAAAAAAAACAATTGAAGACATCATTTAATGTAATTTAAACAAGCATAAATAATTTTGTTCTGTAAACTTGCTAGAAAAATAAAAAAAAAACTCCAAGTTAATTCGTTATTATATGCCCTCCTGCAATCAGCCATGGGGGGTTTAGCTATACAATCATTAAAACGCAAGAGTAGAGAAAGAGAATGAGGGGGAAAAGAAGGGGATAGAGACAGAGCGGTGCCATTACACACCCCACCACCCTCATGATACCATTACGTAATAACAAAAAATCTTCGACAATTTTAAAAGTCACTCTGTCGTCCTTACAGACCCTAACAGGTAAGGGAATGAGAGAGAGAGAGAGAAGAAGAAGAAGAGAGAGAGGCAACTAGCGTTGTTCTCCCACCCATTCCTTAACACCCTCGCAAACACCATGACGAGGTCATCTTCGCTTATCTTTCCCATGTGCGGCCATTGTTTTAAAAAATGAGTGGCAGGTAGACATTAAACATTTCTACGAGTTTAAAAAAAAATAAGAAAATAGAAAAACAATCTTATTTTGAACAATTTTGTAAAATACATTCTCACACAAAACTTTCATATTATATAACCCCAATTGTTTTTCTTCTTTTCTTTTTAAACAGACAAAACATCAATAAAAGAAACATTATCAATTCAAAAAAAATGTCCCCTTATGTTTCAGCGTTAATTGTTACCTAACCTGAAAAATAAACACATCAACTGTTCATGGAATAAAATGTAATGTAAAAGTTCTATTTTTTCAAATCTGAATCTAACACTTTCAAAGTAAAAATATTTTTTTTAAAAGTCCTATATTTTTATAAACCTGAAATAAAGATCAGATAAAAAATGTTAGGTATTCTTTATTTTCTTCCCTTTTTTTTTTCTTTTTTAAATTTATTTTTCGAGCTTCGTGTTTGAAGAATTTTTTTCTTTTTCTTTCATGTAATTACAAGATGCATAGATATACACACATATAGATATATATCTTGAGAGAGACAGAAAGAGAGAAAGCGTGAGAGAGAAGGATATATTGCATATTCTAGAGACAATTTCTTTTTGTCTCTGTTTTTTTTTGTGTAGGACACATTTCTTACTTTTTTTTCGAAGGGTTACTTTCAATACTCTTTTTTTAAAATCAATCTTTTGTAAACTGTTTTTTTTTGTAGGTGCAAGACAACTTTTTGTTCAGGTTCTGAATTTTCTTTTTAAGTGCGTTTTTTTTTGTGAGCGTGTGTACTGGTCTGCCATTTATTAAAAATTTTGCCAGAAATAATAGTTTTTTCCGTTTTTAAAGACCGTGGACCATTTTTTTTATTCGATTCGTCTAGTGGTCATTATTTTGGGTTGTGCCGTGGGTTTAAGAGTCGAAATTATTTCCATGCTGGGAAACAATATGTCCTGGTTATAGTGCATCATTTATACAACAATCAGCCGGTCACTGAAGTGTGACCGACAGACGTGTTATAGTAAATGTCTTAAAGCGGTCTCATGAAGATATGAAGATGGGCCAGTCATTAGGGTCTAAGTAGCAAGAAGAAAATCATACCTGAGATGTTGGATCTGGGTGTGGCTCCTTTCTTTTCTCAAGATGATCTCTTCACCCTGGTGGCATTCTGGTGGGAATCTTCATCTATTTTCCTCGGGGCTGCCTTTCGACTTCAGACGTTTATGAAGGCATTCATGGCAGACACAAAAAAACGACACGCGACACAATTGCAATATACATAAGGTATGACTAACTATTTTATTTTACATTAGAGATACAATATATATTACAAAAAAAAACAATTTACAATTAATTTTTACAATTAAAACTGGATAATAGGCTTTTCCAAGCTAACTAACCTACCCTAACTAGTGTTGAGGGAGGGGGTGACCCCCCTCATTTACGGAGAAACAGGCTATGCGTCCTCACATCATGGTGGTCGTGCAGGAAAGAGACAGAAAGATAGCAAGGGGATTATGGGAAGGGATTTCTTTGTATCTCTACGCTCATGGGCAAATTACCACCCGTCCATGCTGCAGAGTGTGTTAGAAACAGTGGCACAAAGAAATAGTGCCACAATTGATGTAGATCAGGAAGAGAGTTGGGCCCATGATTGACCCCTGAGAGACTCCAGCATTTATATTGCAGACCTCCGATTTTTGTCCATCTACCACTACTCTTATGAGCCTATCGGAGAGAAATGATTTAATGATTGAGAAAACATTTCCAGTTATACCGTAGCTGGAAATCTTGTGAAGTAGACCCTTATGCCATACCTTGTCAAGAGCAATTACCCTAGAAAGGAAGCCGTTGTCAAGAGATTCACTAATCCTGTGGGATATAACCATCATCACATCTGCGGTAGATCTTGCAGAGCGGAAACCATATTGTGTGTCACTAAGAAGGTTATTCCTGCTGAGGTGGTTGACTATTTCTCTATTTAATATGGATTCCAGCAACTTACTCATAACACACAGGAGACTTATTGGTCTGTATTGAGAGCGAGATGACTTATCACCTGAATTCTTAAATACAGGGCAAACTGATGAGGTCTTCCAGGGAGTCGGAAAGAACTTCTCCTTAAGGCAGCGCTTAAATAGTTTCGTAAGTATGGGAGCAAGTTCTGGTTGAAGCTTTTTTTACACTATAATTGGGATGCCATCAGGGCCAGTTGCTTTACTGGAATCTAGGTTCTTTATTAGCTTGGCGACCTCATGCACGGATATTTGTATGTTACCTAGCTTGTCCTGTGTTATAGGAGGAAATATGGGGAGTTGATGGCCGTCGTCGCATAGGGTAGAATTAGCTGCAAAGTTCTTTGCAAATAGTTTGGCCTTGTCTGACGCTGACGAGATGTCCTCTGGTTCATTGATAATTCTTGGGATAGAACGCACACTTCTGTTCAGGATCCTATTTGTTATTTGCCAAAACTGGTGGGATCCAAGCCGCTGATCAGCTACCTTGGATTTAACAGACTGCGCATATAGCTCTCTTGCATTTTTTATTACTCTTTTACAGTGGTTGCTGTCACCTATCCCACTAGTTCAGCCTGAAAATTATTTGCAGTCGAATTGAAAACCCTCATATTTTTATATAGGTTTTACTAATTTCGATTTGATATAAAATAATTATATGAAAAATCAAAATTATAAAAAGAATAATAAAATAAGGTCGTATACAATAACATTATTTGACGTATATATATATATATATATATATATATATATATATATATATATATATATATATATATATCAGGAATTTATAATATATTAAAAAACACATTTCATGAATTATCATTTTGCCTTGAACATATTATAGGATCAAATCATAAATATTAATGGGTGTAAATATGAGGAATTTATTCATAAATAAGATTCATAAATTTGACGGGTACATGATTACGTATATATATATATATATATATATATATATATACATATATATATAAGTGTGTGTATGTGTCTGTGTGAATGTGTGCATATGTGTGAGATGTGTGTGAAAGTGAGTGAAAGTGTAGATATGTATGTAAGTTAGTATAAGCTGCTATGTATATGCATGAATATACGTCAATTAATTAATGCAATATTAAATTAAGACGCCTTAAGCATGTTAAAACGTGGTATATCTTACATTGGGGAAAACGTTTTTTTGGACCCAGACATGTTATAAGCTAGGATGCAAAATAAAGAAAATGACAACAATTTTTATTTATTTCTGTTCTTTTTTATTTGTACCTACAATGTTACAGCAATAATATTTGGGAGTCCGTCATAATTTTCTCTAGTATTCTGGAGAAAAGTATGACGGACACCAAAATATTATTGCTGTAACATTGTTACCAAACAAGGTACAACCCATCTTATAACCAATTTAGAAATATTCTGAACAAAAAATAAAATGGGTAGTTGGCGTAAAAATCTATGTAAATCAACAAGAAATAAAAATGTTATTACCTATAGAATAACCGATGGAATATTAAGAGTGAATTGAGGTTTAAGCTCAAGTCTAAATAGCTGCAGAAAAAATAAACTCACGCAAAAATGTGTACTATTCAACAGAGACTTATAACATATGAGCTATGAACTCTATCAAGAAGTAATCAACTGGCTTTATTACAAAGAGCAACACATTTTGTTAGTGCTTGGTCAATTTGCAGACTCATGATAAAAAACAGCAAATACTATGCAAACTTGCATTACTTTGACTTGATTTAAAAACTATTTAACACCTTTGAATCTGTATTCTTGCACAGCTAAGCTTACAAACCTAAACTTGGATTCGCTGAAATTTGTCAAAATCAGAAAAACGTCTCGATATTTATACAATTCATCTATCAATGTATTGAAACGTTGATTTAAAATATGTTAAATAATATTTTAGAATATCATCATTTTTTACAAATTGAACAAATATAAAAAGTAAAAGAATTCCTGGGAAAGAAAAAGTTTTACATGGAAATAACGAACATAAACCATAGGAATACATTCTTATTATGATACAATTATTCATGTTGTATTATGTGAAATTCGAGTTTTCTTTTCTAGTTTTGTTTTATTACACCAAATATTTTAAATTAATTTTCGTAAAGACATTTTAGCGAAGAGAAGATATGTCTCATAGAACACATGGGAAAATATAAGCAGCAACGAATGATTGCTAGCTTGCGAAATTATTACCATCAGCAGAAGTAGCCGAAAAGCGCACATATGCAAATTAGAAATTGTGTGCGAGAAATACAAAAGAAGAGAAAGACACACCATGAATTTGGGAGCAATAAAGTCAACGTAAAAGAAAATAAACGTGTAAATAGACGGCTGCAGCTGGCATGCGCTCGAAAGAAAAAAATATTTTACACCGGGGAAGATGGGCGATTGCGAAGGACTATTAAGTCGTGCCAAGACGAGAAAGTTAGGTAATGAATACATTTGTAAAAAACGATAAAAAAAATGCCGATTGGATGTCGGCATTTGTGTAGAAAGAAACTATTTATACAGTCATCTGAGTGAGAACTTTTGGTTTTAACCGACCATTACTTCGATACATTAGTTTTTTCAGTGAGGCAACCAATTAGATGTGTTTATATATTATTATTATTATTATTATTATTATTATTATTATTATTATGATTATTATTATCATTGATGGTAATAATAATGTCAACAAAATAATATATGTTAACTATATGCAGTACAGTCTCGCTGTATCACACCTCAACAGTACGGCTAGAATAGAAAATTACTTCAATCAAATTCTGAAAGTCGACTGCTGAAGTGAAAGACGACGCACGTAATCATTGCGCTATTCCGTTGCTGCTGAGATAGGTATATTAATTAACAATCTTTAAACATTTCTGAAATGTCTAACTGCCAAATTGTTTTGACAGAAACCCCGTTTTTATTATAGTGGTTGCTTGTGTACCACTTCATAAAATGTTCAACACGAGATGGGGTGGATATATATATATATATATATATATATATATATATATATATATATATATATATATATGACTCCTTTATTAAATCACATAAATTAATATACGAAAGTTTCGAGGAATATTAGTGTCATATAACCTGTAACTGCTGAGTGGGAACTGGTAGAATTTAGGGCACCTGAATATGTAGGTATTAGAATCACAGGGGAAAAATGCATGTTATATTTGTTCTGGCCGAGATAAATCCCACGCCAGAGTTTATCAATAAAACCAATTTTTATAAAAGTGAAATTTGAAATCACATGTTCGCTCTAGTATAACACAATTGAACTATTTAAATTGTAACATGTTATTATTTACTAACATGGAATTAATATGACATTCACATCAGAAGGATAAAATGCATTTAAAAATGTTAACAGCTAACAGGTATTTCCACTCTATTCCACAAATTTATATATGCATATATATACGTATATATATATATATATATATATATGCATATACATATACATACATATATATAAATATATATATACATATACATATACATACATATATATAAATATATATACACATATATATATATATACATATGCATACATTTATACATATACATACATATATACCCATATATATATACATATATATACACATACATACACATATATGTATATATATATATATATGTATGTGTGTGTATGTGTGTATATGTATATATGAGATGAGAATGATAAAAAATAGTATTCCCATTGATTGAAAGATGTTTTAGTTGGTTTCAATTTTATTCTCCTCCTATTACTGACCTGGCAAGTACACAGGAAGAAACAATGGAACCGGCAAAACTGCTACTGCTTGTCAGACAACCATATATTCAAATGTAGGCAAATTTGGGAATATTTTTTTAATTTGAAAGTATAGGCTTTTTTTTTATAAATTGTCCAAAATTTTGCACCAGATAATAGTGTTATAATCTCCGGACTACCGGAAAATATACGGTATATTTCAGCAATTTGATTAATAATTAATCTCAGTGATTAGTGATCAGAACTTTACTAATAAAGGCTCATTGGTAAAGTGTTTAATTTAATTTGGTGGTTAGCTATATGACATTTTCCCTAAATAGGACTATCTATGACTCTGCGAGTTTTTGCCACTTTTTTGCAGTCATAAAATGTTTCAATCGTAGGCATTTGTTTTCCTAATGTTGTAGATAAATTTCACAATATATGATATTTAATCAAAGCCTCAAGCCTTAGTGGAGGAGAGACTAACACTACATTACTATATTTTCAAATGACATCAAATGACAGCAAGAGAAAACTGCATTCAACATTCCATATGCGTTATATCTCCTCACGTTGGATTTTATACATGGATTAAATGTAATCTATAAAGATTATATGTTATTGGCGATATTAATAAGAAATTTGATATATTTTCCAACCATTTAAGTGTGTGCAGGTTTGCCAATATTTGCATATATAGTGCCCTGCAGGTCAGCCTTATTTTTGCGGCATCCGTTGTCACCACTGTTGCACTTTCAGACCACTAATAATTATTTAGGGGTGACAACGGAAGCAGAAAAAATTAGGCTGACCTGCAGGACATTATATATATATATATATATATATATATATATATATATACACATATATATATATATATATATTAGTGGCGTATATATACATATATGTATATATATATATATATATATACGCCACTGATATATATATATATATATATATATATATATATATATATATATGAACGCATATTTATATATTAAATATATATGTATATATATATATTAAACATATATAATATATATTAACTATATATATATATATACATATCAAATATATACAAACATAGTATGTATATATATATATATGTATATATATATATATATATATATATATATATATATTTATATATATATGCGAAATAAAAATTACAATTAAATTTACCAAAATGATCCAAGATGGTAAAATTAAAGTATAATATAAATATTAAAAATTGATATTTATAATGTAATCTCAGCCAGATGCAAAATCTCGATGAAACCAAATAGGAGATAGAGCTTATAATACGAGCAAGCAGTTCATAAAACGTGTTAAAAACACTTTGAAATGAGTTAAAAACATATTAAATCTGGAAAGGAAACACTAGATAAGGGGGCAGTCCTTAATCGGCGGAGTTCCGAAGAAATAATTCCCTTCTCATAAGATGGTAAGGATTAGCAAAATGCGGGGTCGGATTTTTCATGCAAAAGTATTTGATGAAATATCAAGTAAGATGTTTGACTTACTTGTTAACAAAAAAGTGAAGCAGAGGGTTTATGGTTAAGAAAAAGGTGATTACACGTGAATAGATAGTCTGGTGGAAGATACATAATCCAGTGACGGTAAAATCCAAATATATAACTTCAAGAAAGTTAATTGAATTTCCATTTCCACAAGAAAAATTCAAGGAAATCCCATAATTGGAAAATGGTCCAAAATAATCCAAAGGCAGAAATCCATGGAATAATTCACAAAAATTTGTACAAGGGAAAAAAGGAAGAAAAAAAAAACAATATTATTATTAAAAGAAAAATTCTTTTCACTCCACCCCACATTTTGCTTTTCACTCGATCTCGCATTTTGCTAATTCCTACCCTCTGATTAGAAGGAACACATTTCTTACAAACTCCGCGGATTAATGACTATTCACTTATCTAGTGTTTCTTTTTCAGATTAAATATTTTTTTTACCCCTTTCAAAGTGTTTTAACATGTTTTATTAACTGTTTGATCGTATATATATATATATATATATATATATATATATATATATATATATATATATATATATATATATATATATCAGAAAGAGAAAGATAGAGAGCGCGTGCGTATTTATTTCATTTCAATCGATTCTCACCAGAGACCTGTACACTATACTTGTCATATTCAATTTTAAAATATAAAAAAAAAAACTGCAAAAACAAATAACGGGTAACTAGACATATGCAAATCCATAATGCAGTCAGCGGATGAGACTCTTTTTATGTTGCTCATGCGATAGCTGATATAACCGCATTGGTTTTTCGACTTCAATATAAATAATTATCTGAAATGTGTTACAAGTATTATGCGTTTTTTTTTTCTTTTCATAGAATGATAGTATACATTCAGAATAAATATTGATATCCATAGCGGCATTTTTTATTATTATGTATTTTTATATATTTCAGTTATTACATTGAATTCCACTGAATGAATATAAAGGCTTATTTTATAACGAAATTCTGGCATCTCAAGTTTTATCCGTCTCTTTTATTTTATTAACGCGCCATAACATACATATGCCTGTTTGTGTGTGTGTACATATATAAATACATGAGTCGATAGTAATATCAATAACCAAAGAGTAGATAGTGAGATACATAGGGAATCGTAATTAATAGGTTACATTTATTTATCTCATGCAATTGCATATAAGGGCTTAGTTAGAAGTCTATATTTATATGTTGAAGTGAATCGGTTTATTGGCTTCAAAATACTTTTACTTTCTGCATGCTTGTGGTAAAAGCAGGTATCAAAAACACGTATATATTTTGTGGTAAGGACATGTGAGTGTTAGGCAGCTTGAGAACTTTGTGATAACATGGTGTGATTTTCCTGGCCGTCCTATTATTAGCATTGAAGAGGAAGATGTCCAGCTGGTCCATCATAAGAACATTTCATGCAAATGATATCAAGGATAGAACGCTTTGCAAAATTGCAGTGATACTACAGGTGTTTTTGCTTCGAAAACATATCGTTTAAACGTAGATGCACAGAAACCCGATTTGCATTTAGAAACTCTTTAATTGAACCTTTTTAAAAAAGGAGGCTCTGGAGGGTTAAATCATGAGCTTTGTAACATATGTCCTTAAGGCCTGTGAGCTGGAAAATTATGTCATATTTGAGATCCCAGGACGCAAGATATGTAGGATAGTCAGATTGTCAGCAAAAAATAACAAAATTTCACAAAAAAACACCAGAAAACGTTACACTTGCACTAAAACGCGGAAAATATGTAAAGTGGTCTATCTGTTAAAATAATTAAACATTTCTTTGTTTCATGTGTTTTATAAACTTAAATATATTGATTATTTTATTAAAAATAACATTTTAATATATGTAAAAAAAGAACACAATTCGTGTTATAGTAAAACTGAACTTTTTTTATATACAAATATGAATGTAAAATGATGTATGTTAGAAGCAGAAGACACTTAAACTTTGCATAACATGAAATGTGAATTTAAGCAATACAAAAGTATATAACAATCAACTAAATAAATCGATACTTTTTATACACCTGCGGGATATCTTAATAATGCTGTTCATAATAGAAACCTCATATGCCATCATGTAATGAGAAACATTCGGTGTAGAGAACATCATTTTTATTGGCTCGGATAGGAAAAAACAATTACTCCAAAGGTTACCGTGATAATCGTTGTCAGCATACCCCACCATATATGCCAAACCACTGTTGGTTGGCAGTAACAGTAGAACAGAACTAGATTTGTTTATCGTGGATGGGGACAAATCTTACAGCCAGTGGATTACAGTCCATAATACATGTCTTTATACTTCCATAAGTGTTTGTCTCCGCAAAATTTAAATGATATTTTCGTACGCAGCATCGTCGGAAACCTAGGATATAATCATTTCATAGGAAATTGTGGAGGAGGAAATAATGTAAAAATGTATGCTCCACAAAAAACATTAACATGTGAACAATTTCACGAATCAGAGCGGAAGAAATATAATAGAATACTCCACCAAATTTAAATCTCTTTGTAATGAAATTTATGTTAACACTGTAGCGTAGGTACTTAGAAAGGCTATTACAACATCATACTTTCATTATTTGGAATCTCGAGTATATATACTGTCTCGTTAGACACAAATAATCAAATGAGGATCACATCACTCTTCTCAAAAACATCTACGGCATCAATGGATATATACATGAGAATCCAAACAAGGAAAAGAATATGCTGTTATCATAGTCCTAGTGATTAGTGTAAAAAATCGTTAATAATGACAAAACCCAGACCTTAACTTGCAAACACGCGTGCAAGTTTGTCAACCGTGGTATAAAGGACAAAAATGAAAATTATCAAAATTAGTAATATTGCAGAGTTATTTTTTTTTTGCCCAATAGAATATTTTTTTTAGAAAAGCTAAAAAGTGTTTACGAAAATCGTAAATTGTTAGATAAGCGAGCGAGATAAAGAAAGGGGTATTTGTTTTCAAAGCAAGAAAAAGAGAAAGAAGAGAGAGAGAGTGAGTTGGGAAGAATGTATATAGCGAAAAATCCCAGTATATTCCGCAGGTTTCAATTAACAAGATATAAATGAATTTCCTATAGAGAAAAACGCAAGTATTACTGAAATAAACGTACAAATTACTCAAAGGGTAACAGTAGGCATCATTGCGACACGATGTTTAATTGTACATTAGCGTTAGTTAATCATGGATCTAAAGGAATGGCTTGAGATCATCCAATCAGAAGGTGCGGAATTATTCCGGGGATACTTTATTATATTTTGTGAAGGAGAAGAGAATGATTATATTATGCCAATAACTTTGTGGCAGTTACCTGTGTATAAAATGTTGTTCTAAAATGTACGTAATATCATCAACAAACAATAGAAAGGGAACTGTTTGGTCGGACACTACCTACCTCCGACTTAGAGAGAGACTCCTCAGCGCCAAGAAAGGTTGCTCAAACAATTAAGTTTAAACACATTTATTGAAATGTTCGATGGCATAACTTTGTTAGATTGGAAAAGTCTCAGTTCTCAGTAAGAAGAACACAGTTTCGGGTGAAGTCTACAACATCTAAATGTCCGACCTTTCGTAAAAGAACAAAACCCCAGTCGTCAAAAATTCGTTCGTTCATTACAGAAACACTCACCTTAAAACTCCAGTGGTTTTCGCAGTCAATAACAACAACGCTTCGTAGTTCGCTACACACTATCTGTTTACTGACCTTCCACCTTTGTCTTTATACCAGCGATTGCCATCAGTGTGCATACGGCTAAGTTCACATCTCGCCATCCTCGCAACTCCGATATCGCGTTTTCCATAAGACCTAGTCAAAGTAATGGCGGAGTTTAAAAATATAAAACATGCATTATAATAATATAACATGATTTATTACGTAATAAACATAATAACATACGTAATAAAATAATAATATACGTAATAAAAATAATAATATACGTAATAAAAATAATAATATACGTAATAAAAATATGAATAATAATCATATAAAATGAGTAACATAAAAATGCTTATTTGTTTACTTTTTATTTGTGTAACACTCTGAGTTTGAATTTAGATTTGTTTTCTGTTTTTTTTTATAAATTCAATACTACAGTTGAATGAGTTTTTTTTCTAACGGTCGACCAAAAGTGGTTAGCAAAATACTATTCCTATGCAAGGTGAATTTTAATCTTTAGTAACTAACTTTAAACTATAAACAATGAAAGAGATAAAAAATTTATAATGATGCAGAAATGCATTAGTTAAACTGAGTCTCTATATGAAACCCAAACTCGGTTAAGGAAACATTTAGTACAATTAAAATGATCATATTGATTGATTACATTCAAGTCAAATAGTTAAAAATTAATTTAAACTCCAAGTTGTTGGTCCGTATATATGAGCAAAATTCACATACAAAGATGGTTTCTTAATACTATAATATTTTTAAAACTAAATATGTCAGACACAAAATACGAAGTCGTTCGCTGCCATTCAAAATCAAGCATTCAAGAGACTAAAACGAGATAATTACCACATTAAATGAAGGGTCAGATGTTAATATACATGCCAAATACAACTTGTTTGCGAGGAGTAAGACAAAAGTACAAATAGAATTGAAACAAAAATTGGGAAAAATGAGAATTTGATTGTCTACACTGACAGATAAATTCAGGTTAACAAGATATGTGTATGATGTATGCTGTAAAAGAAATTATATCAATGTAAGCCATCGTAAACATATACATTAATGAGCAATACACATGTGGCAAGAGGGAAAATATGAACAAATACATTTTTCTATATTTTCTCACGATTTTTTGTTTATTTCCTCTGAAAATATATATTTGGCAGATCATTGTTATTGTAGCATATAATAATAAATGAAAAGATGAATCCTAAAAATGGTAAGACCGGATCTTGGCGAGGATGGATTCCAAAATCATATACATGCAGATATTATATATTTTAAGAGAATAAAATGTGAAAAAAAATCTATTTCTACAGTGAAACGTATTGGTCAAAGTTTCGAAGTCGCACGCTATGTAAAAAGCAAATGCAGATTTGGTCGCTCTGGAGAATCGAATTAGAAGGAAGACCACAAGATTACATTAACTTTTTTGAAAGATCCAAAGAGAAATTATTTTGACCATAGCTAAGAATTCAAAACACCGGCTGGAAATTCTCTTTCTAGATATACAGTATAGAGACGAATGTACAAAGAAGCCATTTTAATCTCTGAAGATCATCAATGATATAAGGAGATTTTTCTCGTGAAAGAAAGATACAGACTGGTTGAGGAATGTTTTCTGGTAAAAAAAAAAAACAATATTTTTTTTCTTGTTAGTGATTTGACCGAACGGTGCATTCGAGGAACAGGAGTAAGAGTTTCGCTAAGTTGCATGAAAATGATGGTTAAACACAGAATGGAGAGATAAGTGTATGGGGAACTTATGCTGCAGCAGGAGTTGGGAAACTTATTATTTGTAAGAAGGCAATGAATGCAAAGGAATACCTCTGGATATTAGAACGAGGACCGCTATCAATTATCCAGCACATGGGAACATTTTTTTCAACATGATAATGCCCCTGCGCCAAATTCTAAAGTCACAAACTGTTTTTCTGTAATTCACTTGGTATGAGTTTTGGCCAGGTCAAATCCCGATTTAAACCCAAGCGAGAATATTTAGTCAATAATATATCGTGCATTAGATGGAAGAACTTTTCCGAACAATGAAAATTCATGGGAAGCCGTGCAAAGCGAATAGAATAGGACCTCTTTACAGTGTTCCAATTTGGTTGTGAGCATGTCTAAAAAGATCGATCTTTTAAGGAAATCAAAAAGGGATTACATTTTATACTAACCATTTATTTAAGTAAATGTCTTGTTACGTGTTATTAGTCTAGTTTAAGTTTTCTTTGTTCAATTGTTCTTAGTTTAATATAGCTTTTAGTGAAATAAAATGTATAACATTTTTGGCCCATTTTTTTTGGGCTCACGGGTATATATACATATATAAGATATATATATAATATATATATATATATATATATATATATATATATATATTATAGAGAGAGGGATAGATAGATAGATAGATAATATGCATATATATATATATATATATATATATATATATATATATATATATATACAGACTCATATAGTTACGCTAAACAAATTAATCATAGAATCATGTGCATATCTACATATGCATATACCCATGGATAAACAAATATGTAAAATAGCACAGTCACATATCTATAGATTTTGAATTAGAAAAAATATTTAAAAAATTCAAGAATACCACCATATTATTGAACTGGATATACATAAACCGGTACATTTTTCATTTACTCAGAAAATTATTTTGTTGCAATTAAATTAAAAGAATTAAGAAAAAAAAATAATACACTGAAATAGAGATAGGTTGATAATAAAAAATACGTATATATATATATATATATATATATATATATATATATATATATATATATATATATATATATATATAATTGGTTCGGGTGATATTTTATGATGAAGTTTTAAAGAAAGTGAAGCGGTATACACACATTTTTATAGGGGTGGTTATTAATATGCTATTTATTTACAAACTAATAGGATAATATAAAATATACATTGTGTTAATTAAAATCAGTTCTTAATTAAAGGGAATTAATTTAGCACTTGAAAGGAAAATCGGCATTGATCATGCTTATGGCGTATGAATCTACATGCGTGTGGCTATTGTAAAGAGTTACTAAATAACAAGGCAATTGAGTGAGGAAGACATTACATGAATCAGAGTAATAATAAAATTTAGAAAAATGAAAAGGGAGTGAGAGGTTTAATAGAAGTAGTTGAAAGAAATATAAGTATTATTAATCTAAAATTAGCAGAAAATGAGTCAAACTCGTGGCGTAGAATTTGCATGAAAATCGAAAAACATTGCATTTACCAGGGATTGTTCTGTAATTATCTTATGTCAAGAGAATAATGGTAACTAATTATAATTGGCGAATATACAGTTGAAGGGTTGTTTTTATAATTTCAGACTCATCATATTTTTATCTTTTTATGTGTTTTTCTTGTTAAAAAGTTTATTTTCTAGTAAATTATATATTTTTCATATTGAATAAAACAATGCTAATAATAAAACAATGCTAATAATACCTTTTCATGAGCTTAAAATGCCACTGGCGTACTTGGCAGTTTCAATACGTTTCCACTACCTGACAGATTATTAGGATAAAATTTAAATACAGATCAACGAAGTTAAATTATAATGCCTGCTCATGCTAAGGACATTTCGCCCTTGACCAAATTCAGATTCATGCATATTAAGCAGTTTTATTAGTTCGAGGGCAAATGCTAAATTGCTATCTGTTATTCAGGTTTTGAAAGAATTAAAATGAATGAGTGCCTAAAAAATAAGACAATGATTCTTTATAGAAATAAACTGCCATAACCAACACTTTTTCAAGCAGTAGATATCCACTAGCTTATTTGAGTTTTTCTTCCGTCTGTGTGACTCACTTTGGTTTTCTAGGGACGGTCAATTATATGAAGAAGCTAGTCTTCTCTTGATAAGGCTAGCCTATAAATTGTGGTTGTTTCCTGTTCGGATAATTTGAAGGAGAAATTTAGATGATGTCTTCAGCTTTACTGAAATATTTAACTAATTAACTCCACTTTATCACTAAATTACGTGCCCTCAACTTGCCTTTTTGTTCCATAAATAATATTATATATATATATATATATATATATATATATATATATATATATATATATATATATATATATATATGTATATATGTATATATGTGTTTATATATATATATATATATATTAGATAATAACATAGTAAAATGTATGTGTGTATATATATATATATATATATATATATATATATATATATATAACAGTAAAATGTTAAACACATTATTACCGATTTATCCAACAACCTACCTATCTATTCATCTATCTATTGAGTAATATTGTAAAAAAATAGTTCTGATTGGGGGTGATGTATTGCTTAGCTAAAGATGTTTACATAAATTAGAGCAGTTAAATACACAAAATGACTCCAACAGTTTCCTACGTCAAAAACCCCACACGTTAGGAGACGTGTGCTTTGGATAATGGCATAACAAAACAGACAGGTCAAGAGCTCAAGACGATTAGATTGAAGAGTTTACGTTTAGTCTGGAAAATGAACAGACGTATTCGAAATAAGGAAGGACTGCTAGAAATAAAGTAGTGTACTTTGTTTGTGAAGACAGACAAGTGAAATAAATTCATATTTCAGCAATATAAAGTGGTGTTCTCGGGTTTTACGAAATGGAAAAAAGGTGTCTTAATTTATTAAGTACAATATGTATATATATATATATATATATATATATATATATATATATATATATATATATATATAATAAAATAAAAATTACAATTAAGTTTACATAATCCAGAATAGCAAGCGTAAAATATATTATAAATAGTAAGGACTTAGTATGTATAAATAATCCTAACCGAATCCTTTATTGAACTTGTTATACATATATATATATATATATATATATATATATATATATATATATATATATATATATATATGAAAAAAAACAGGGTTACTAAATATATTTGCATCGCCTTTTTTAGAAAAAAAAAACATCCAGGACGTTGTTTCTAATTATTATTTTATCTTCGCGAGATGTTTTTCCTCTTAAGATAATCGGTCGATCAATACATATATTTCTAGAATATCTAAAATATGAATGGATATTAATTTCTTTTACAAAATACATTCAATTGCATTTAAATAGGAAGATTACGTTAAGCATGTGCCATTAACTAGTTTCCGTTATCTGATGTTCATTTAACGATAGATCTTTTACAAAAAGAAATCGGTTCGTCTTACTAGGTATTTGTTGATTCAAAGTTCCAATTTAACCACATTTGAGGTTTTACGAAAGATTCGTTTTAAATATAAAATCAGCTATTCTGTGAAGAATTGCAATAGAAATAAAGCTTTAAATAAGAATTAAGCGCAAACGCAAATAAAAAAACAATCATCTTGTCTTTTCTGCTACATTATATCGAATAACAGAATTTCGTAAGGTAAGATTTTCATTAAGATAAGTTGTTTCATGTGCTGAGATAATATTAACGCAATGAAAAATATGAAATAAATTACTGATTAGTTTATGTAGACTATTAAACACAATTGTTCTCATAAAAATGACTACAATAATAACATATTTACATTAACACAAATTCTTTTTTTTTTGGTGAGGGGGGGGCCCATATATGAATCGTTTGAAAAATAACATTTTTAATAGACAAAATTTAAAAAATCAGAAAATTAATCAGGGTGTATTTACTCAAACTCATGCAATTAAACCCTGGATAGGTAAGTAGCAGCAACTGAGTCTCGAAGCAGAAACTGAATTTCAGCGGAAGAAGAGAAGAGAAAGAAAATCATGGCCTGCTGAAACCACGTTCAGATTTTAACGTGAAGAAAGCAAACGTTTGTAGAAGATTGTCGTGTAACTACTTGGCTGTATGAGAGTATGGAAAACACGTGTCAATGCGGTTGAGATTTCTAAAATATACGATGTTAATATAGAAAAATCAAAAGGCATGGAAACTTTTACCAGAGATCTAGTCGGACGAGCTACAGAAACAGCAGTTTGTTGTAGCTGCGGACTAAGAACCGATATTTAGACAAGGCAAAATGCAAAGATGTTCACATATTGTTGCAGGATTTTTAAATTAGTTTTCAGTTATTTAGTTATAAATCGAACGTTATAAAATGCCTTTTATTTCAACTAAAATACATCTTGAGTAGACTTTTTCTTTTGTCTCTTTGCGACTGTAATGGATTACATGCTCTGGAGTTCGAATCAAAATATAGTCGCATATATATATATATATATATATATATATATATATATATATATATATATATATATATATAATATCTGTATCTAGCATTCTATATCTACATACTAGGATGGGTACCCAGCGTTGCCTGGGTTTACATGGATTCTTTTTAAAACACACCTGGATACTAATCATTTTCATCAGGGGCAACGTGGATACCCTGACAAACATTAAACAAAACATAAAACAAAATAAAAGAACGGATGAAAAGATGTAAATGTAATCGCTCCCCCAAAAGAAGGTTTATGTGATACCCTCTCCACGAAATATTTCGGAAATTATTCTCCTGATAGTAAGGACTGGAAAGCCCCCTACCCCGAAAAAAATAAAATATAACCCATTAAAACTTTTGTTTAAAAATATCGCAGTTAATGCCTGTGTAATCGCAAAAAAAAAATTAATAAAAAAAAAAAATAAATAAAAATAAATCTACCGAAAATTCATTCCCAAAAAAAAGTAATAATTTTTTTTCAGCTAATGTAATCCCCCAACAAACCAAAATGTTGAATTTATCATATTTGTAGGTTCGTTCTTTTTTATAAAACTGTAAATTAAATTCATCATAGTATATTTCAAATGTAATTCCCGCCCCTACACAAGAAAATTGTATTGGTAATGATTTGCACCCCGTTCAATCGCCAAACTAGAAAAATTCTAGACATGACATCTTTGGTTGAAGGCTTTGTAGCCAAAAAAGTGTGTGATCATTACATGTAGAATTTATGAAGAAAAGTGGACCTCCACGATAAAATATTTTTTTTATTCAAAATTTATTCTTTAATATTATTTATAAAGACTGCTTAACGTAGTACGGTTCCACAAAGAAGGTCTTTATTTTTGTAGTGGTTAAACTACGCTGGGTCACGTTGGCAAAATTTACCATTTTCAATTTAAGCTATTTAATAAATTATAAAGTAAATCTGTTTAGAAGGCAAATAACACCCATGCTATGGTATAATATTTGTGGCCAAAAAGTTGGTGCCCATTTTGCGTAAAATTTATATAGAAAAGTTATTTCCACACTAAAATGTTAATTATATTTTTATATATATACAAAGACTGCTTAAGCCTATTAGGCCACAAAACACTCTTCTTCATTTTGTTCTAGGAGCTAAACGACGCTGGGTCACGTCGTAAATATTGACCATTTTTAATTTAAGATATAAATTAAATTATAAAAAAAATCTGTTTCGCATGCAATTAAACACACTTGCTATCGTATAATTATAATACATCCTTGGCAACGCCGATCAAAATTCATAAATGACCGGAGCAGTTAATGTATGGGATGATGGATTTTGCTCACATGGAAAATTGGGCCTGTGCCTGACTAAATCCGCGATTGTGGAGATGCAAGTAAATGAGTGTTATATGTCGTTAACATCAAGGGGCGCCAAATTGAACATTTGTTACATAGTTTTATCATTGAGGTTCTCACTAGGGTTATCATCGAGGATCACCATTTACGTTTGGAGTGTATAACATCAAAAGGATTCCGTGTGCGTATGATTGCCTCTAATATAAATGGTTGTGTGTTTGATTATCATAAAGGGAATCGTATGTGTGACATGTAATTTCAGAACCTACTTTTGCATCTTCGATGTTGGGCCATCTGGAAATTTCTCATCCTGGAGGGAGACTTGATACCTGTTTGACGAAGATTTATCACTCCAAGACGATGAATGGGTTTTATAGTTTTTATTTCACTTTCCCCAGAGGTCCTGCAGAAGTGGAAGTGAAACCGGCCTGTGTGGGGGTTCTTCTTCTACACACGTCAGCGTTCGTCCCCCATCTCCCCAGTTACGAGGGGGAGAAACGGAAAACCGTCCGTCTTCTTCAAAGCCCAAATCAAATCTCTCAGATCCATCCCACCTTACCACGTCACATATACGTAATCTGGTCAGCTGACCTTCGGTTCTGGTAAACGTGTCTACCTCCATGTTTACTCACCACTCTCTCTCTCTCTCCCTCCCTCTTTCTCTCTCTGTAACATGAGGACATTAGTTTGAATTATTTTTCTCTAATAAAAAACAAAGGTTACTAACAAATTAAGAATAAACGAAAAAAAAATTCGTCCGAATGCAAAATAAAAAGCAATAATACTTCAGCGTATAAGAATATTTCAAAATGAATACAGATTTATTATAGAAAATATTTAATAACGTGCTTCGTTTAAACAGCTTTTCAATTAAACTATTGCAGTTATCTCCCCTTTGGTTGTTTGGCTTGAAAGTAAAACGGTGTCAGATTTCAGATAACATAAGTTAAATCAAATATAAATCGAAATTTGAATAAACAAAATAATTAAAAATTAATAATTAGTACAGTTGAAACGAAGCTATCATGTCGAATAAGTAATACCATCGAGTTACTTATATAAATAGATTTAATTTAATGTGATATGCGTATGACCGTAACTCAATAAATGTAGGTGTGGTTTGAAGAATTCTATATATAGAAATTATGTATAAAATATAATGTCTTCGTTGCCAGAAGTATCCTATCATGGGCTATCATATTTATTGTCTAGGAAATGTGTACACGCATATGACCTTTATATTTCTTTGACCATTGGGAGCAGTACACACAGACACACACGAATTCTACTAGAGAGAGAGAGAGAGAGAGAAAGAGAGAGAAAGAGATACTACATATTTATATAGATTCTACACATTTCCCTCCTTCTTTACGTATATATATATATATATATATATATATATATATACATATATATAATATACTACAGATCACACTCTATATATATATATATATATATATATATATATATACAGAGAGAGAGAGAGAGAGAGAGAAAGAGAGAGAGAGTTTTATTTATTCATCCAGGCTTGACAGACGTGTTTTTAAATATTCTCTCCAGTACTGTTCTTTTAATGATTTGGAATTCATTCTATTTGCGCTTTTTTCCAAGGAACTCTGCCTTTTGGATTATTTTGAACCATTTGGAATTTACCCATTCGATTGACATTTTAAATTCGACCGTTTTGGATTTTACTATTTTTGGATTTTTACCCTTCACCGGACTGTCCATTCATGTGAAATCTTTTTATTATTTTTCTTTTGCTTCCTGTTCCCCTTACCTCACCCATTTTTTAACCAAGTAAGATCTGTGACTTACTTGTAGTTACATTAAAGACTTTTATATGCAAAATCCGATCCTGCATTTTGCTAATTCCTGCCCTCTGATGACAAGTGAGTATTTCTTCGAAACTCCACGGATTAAGGACTATCCACTTATCTTGTGTTTCCTTTTTTAAAATTAAATATGTTTTAACTCTTTTTCAAGATGTATTTTAACATGTTTTATTAATCATTTGTTCATATATATATATATATATATATATATATATATATATATATATATACTACACAATTATATATAGTTATACCCTACATTTATCCCCTCTTTCTCTCTCTCCCTCTCTCTTTCTCTCTCTATATATATACATATATAAATATATATATATATATATCGAATGTTAGTGACTCTAATGAATTCATTACAGTTTTGTAAGTGAAGTGTCTCACTTTCATATCAAAGATATTTATTTTTCTAAGTAAGACAAAAAACACATTATAAATTTAATCTTCTTATCCTAATGGCTTTCGAATTCTACCATCTCTTCAGAGGAGAAAATATTAGAAAATAGCTATAATGGTATACACGCTATTTGCTTTGTGAGACATGTAAAACCATGATTTAAAATTGATTGATTGAGAAGTTATAGAGTAATGGAAGTTAAGGAGAATGATATAAAAGTTAACATCTAAAATACACGGTCAAATGCGAGGTGACAGTCCTTGAATGCAGATTGGTAAAAATATCCAAATTGTATTTTGGGTAATCCACACCACAGAGTTAATATCTTATTTGGGCATATTCTTGGGGTAATTCTTCTTTTTGGGTCCGCTGTAAACATTTTTTAAAGGTCCGGTGAAACTTTTTTTTATTCAAAACCATAAAGTATTACTGGAGTTGAATGTTAATGCATGAGGAAGACAGACAAAAGGAATAGTGCAGATAGGAAGTAACAATGAATATATGAGATAGAGAGACTGCGGAGGAAAGCTACATATATAATGTGATCTCTGTAACGGCGTTGCCCAGGTGTTTGGAGGTGTGTGTTGGTGGGGAGGGGTAGATTAAAACAACCCTGTTAAAATAAAACAAAAAAACGTTGGCCGGTTGTTTGGAGGTGTAAATGAAAAAACTAATTTTAGTATAAAGGTATGCTTCAACCCCGAACATTTGACGCGGGCATGGAAAAGAAATGGAAAAAACCCTGTGACATAACCATCACGACCACGGGAACAGATGAATTGATAAGTGTTTGTAGTTGACGTTTATAAACCGAAATTAGCAGGTGCGACAACGTCAAGTTGCGGAAGACAGTTTCTGTTTTTCCCGCTTCGCGGCGATCAAACAATAAAAAACACACAAAAAATTAACGTAAGGTAAACGAACGATAAAAACAGTAACGAACACGTGAAAGATGGCTTAAATAAACATGTTTCGATATTAAAATTTAAAAAAATCGGTGGGTACTCGGGTGTTTTTGCGTGTCGCTAAAAATAAGCGAAACATAATAAAAAAGCAGAAAATGAACGTTACGTGAAAATGGCTTTAATAACGCTGGTTCAATATTTAAATTTAAAAAATCGAAAAAAAATTCACACCACGTATCGCACCTAAACCGTTTAGATAATGAACCAAGACCGTAACCAACTGAGCTAACGCGACTTGCATGAAATTTGTTCGGTTTTTCAACTACTTAAAGTTTACTTTCGTCGCGTCCGTCGAAAGTTTTTAGCAGGCATCCAAACATGCACACATACATACACATATACATATATTCCTACGTACATTTTCGCTTTTATATATATATATATATATAGATATATATATATATATATATATATATATATATATATATAAATGATCATACTTTACTGTAAAACGAAAAAAAATAATAATACCTTTCTTAAAAGTATCAAACATCGATTATAATAATAATGATAATAATAATATTTCATAATATTTAACTGAATATGTATGCAAATCTATCATTCTATCCATCCATCTATCTATCTCTGTCTATATATATACATATATATATATATATATGCATATATATATATATATATATATATATATATATATATATATATGACTTTAAATATGAAGAAAGTATAATAATTGGCATAATGTTTATCATAATAATCAGTATAGTGGTAAACCTAATCACATTAAAGATCAAATTAGTTCCCATATTGCTAATTAACATTAAGGAAATGAGGAAATAGAGTTGTGTTACTAAGGCTAAGAATTTGATTAATTTAGTACCAATAAGGGTGACACATTTTTAGTATTATGCGTTCATGTTTATATGTATTGATCGGGAAATTAGCTTGTATGGGGAATGTTTGCTCTATTTGTGGGCAGTAAAGGGGGCTGCTTATAAACTCCTTTATTAGAAGCTACATACTAGTTTGAAATAGTATTCTAGCAAGATCCCAGAAATGAATAGTATGTGTTGTAGTTTGAAGTGTAGTCTGTTTAAATGTATAATGTGGGTCTCTATTTAAAAATGTAAATAAGCAAACTTATAGTATGTCATTGCCAGTAATATATGTAAGTTTTATAATTACATTTGTTTCATACCAGCTGATTGTTGGGTTATTTTATTCTGAAATGTATATATATATAATATATATATGTATATATATATATATATATATATAGATAGATAGATAGTAATTTATATAATATATATTGCGATTAAGCAAAACTTAATATTCGGCGTTTCAGCCACTCTAGGATTCCTCAGGCTTATGCGCGAATCCTGTGGTTGTTTCTCGTTTTTATATGGCCCTCTTCTGTTGAGGATTTTAGTTAGTCAATCCGCTTTCTCGTATCCACCGCGCCCCTTCCTATCAGTCAATGGGCATGAATTTTATCGAACAACGGATATGTTTAAGAACTAGGTTAGTAGTTTCAGGCATACCTATTCCTGCTTTGATTTATATATATATATATAAATATACATATGTGTGCATACATATATGCATATATATATACATATATATACATACATATATGAGTGATCGTTTATGTATATTCATGTTTATTTAATTTATTTATTTGTTTATTTTCTATTGTTTTTAGTTTTAAAGCTATTTTGTATCGCTATCCTAGAGTAAGTTTGATTTTGTGAACAAAGTTTTATAGATTTTGGTGTTCTTGAAAGTACAGGATAGCAAATTTTTCATGAAGGCATACATTATATGGGTCGTCTAAATGCCTACACTTGGTAGCTTGTGTTATTATTTTCCATTCGACTTCCAGCGAATGTCCGCTTTCTCCGAGTTCCCAGTATTTATTCGCTAGTGTTTTTTATACGTTGTTTTTTATTGTTGAATGCACTTTTGTGGTCATAGAATCGGGTTTTGAAATCTAAGGAAGTCAGGCCTACGTAATGTTTCTTGTTATTCGAGTTTTCTTTCGCAAATATTGTTGCTTGATAAACTACGCTTTTAGTAAGACATTTATTTTGAACTGGGCAAAGTATGTGGTGTCTACAGTTGCATTAATCTTGATCGTTATTAGTCATGTTTTTATGGAATGGTTATTTTTGTCCAGGGTTGGTTTGTTATTATTATTATTATTATTATTATTATTATTATTATTATTATTATTATTATTATTATTATTATTATTATTATTATTATTTCTGCTAGTGTAGGTTTTATTTTTGTCATGGTGTCTACTTTTTTATTGTATATTCCGTTGTTGTTTACATTGCTTTTATTTAGTATTTTGTTATTATGTGCTTTAATTATCATCTCTAAATTTTCGCAACAACTGTAGGATAACTTTAAGGTATTTTTATTGAAGTAAAGGGTTGGTTGCGGGATAGTGTTTTTTAATAAGATCTAGAAATTTCTTGCCAAGTTTTGTTTTTAACATTTGATTGTATGGGGCCGTATACCAAATTATAGTCCTTTTTCTTCTATTTTCAATTTTATTATAGTTGTTGGTGTTTTGTTGCTTATATTTGATATCCACTATTTTTAGGGATGTTTCGTAGATATTGGTTTACCTGTTAAATGCATTTTCATCGCTTGAGTTATTACTGAGTCTATTTACGATCGAGTCAGAAATGTGTTTTATAATTGATGGTTGGTGATTGGACTTAGGGGTTACGAAAATTGGAGTAGCGTTATCTTGTAGGTATGGTTCATATGTGGTTTTATCTAAGTTTAACGTGACGTCCAGGAAGTTTGTTATTTTTATGTTAGCTGATACGTCTGCTTTTAGGCCTAATTTGTACATAATTTTCTTAAAGTTTTCTTCCTTGACTTTGTTGGAGTTGTTTATTATAGCTAGTCCATTATCTCTATATAGGCCGATATCCGTAGTATCGAATATCCTTGTGAGGGTATATTGAATGAATAATCCAACAAGATCTGATGCCTCTACAAAATCTCTGGTACCCATCGCGAAATCAAACGAATTTTTCATTTTAGTTTTTTATCCATTGGTTATTGTTATTTATTAGAACTGATTTTCTACATTTTTTAATGATGTTGATTTCTTCCGAGGATATATCAGTGTATGTCTCAGCAAATTCTAGGGCAATGTTAAAAAGATCTTCGGATATCGAAGGATATAAGTCTATGATGTCAAACTGTATAAACGTACATTTATCTTTGTTTTCTATATTTTTAAACCAGGTGATTGCTTCGGTCGTGTTTGTCCACTTGTTAATTCTAGGTCTTGTTTTATTTGTTTGTTTACTCTAGAATATACTGTTTTGCAAATTCTCCCTATTTCTGGTTTAGTTGGGTTTATCAGGTGGGTGCTGGGATTATTATTAAAGTCCCATTTGTTGTCTTTACGCAGAATGTATTCCTCTCTAGGTTTCAATTTGCCAACTTTATCGCTAATTTTTAATTTATCGGTAATTTGTTTACTTTCGGTATTTATTATATCTATG
This sequence comes from Euprymna scolopes, assembly GCF_053919585.1. NCBI lineage: Eukaryota > Metazoa > Mollusca > Cephalopoda > Sepiida > Sepiolidae > Euprymna > Euprymna scolopes. The sequence goes on from NC_136485.1 coordinate 21,917,930, forward strand.
TAGTCGCATTCGTTTGTATCTATTTTTTTTAGCTTTTTGTAATGTTTTCTGTGATTAGTTTGTTATATTGTGTATTATCTATTTTAAAAAAGTTTCTGGTTTTATTGGCTTTTACAAAGAGTTGTTTATGTTTCTAATGATTTTGTGTAGTTTCCGTTGGAAATTGTTAGGTTGGTTGTGGAATTCTAAGTTTTTAATTACGTTTAAAAGCCCATTTCCAAAATTTTTCAAAAGGTCTACTGTTTTCGCATTTTTAAGGGTTTTAAAACCATAGGATTCTTTTTTGTTTACGTTTTCATTTTTAAGGAAGAAATTTGGTCGCCATCACATTCGGCGTATTAGTTCATCTGTTTGCTGGGTGTGGGGATTTTTTTTAACAATGTTTCGAAATTAACTCTTTCCATATCAATTTTAATGTGGTGAAATAAATTCTTTTGAGAGTGCTCGACTGCTTCAGGAGCTAAGTATGACTATAACAATGAAGTAGTTATATATATATATATATATATATATATATATATATACATATATATATATACATATATACATATATATATATGTGTGTGTGTGCGTGTGTGTGATATCTACGTTTATCTGCGTGCATTTGTTTTCCTAAAATCATTGAACTCCTACTTAGGGAATATACGCTTTAGAGCCCTGGCCTGAAACAATATGAAAAATTAGGATGAAAAGCAATACCTAAGGACACCGCAACGTGGATTCATTAGAAGACAAATGCACCGATTAAATTATTGAATTAAAGTCGCGTATATTTCATTTCCAAGGTAATATACATGTTACTATTTTTTATATGTAAAACTTTACTATTGACACCGTTCTATAATTTGTACTTTTGTATGTATTGTAGATAAAAATCATTTACCAAGATTGAAGCTGCGTTTTTTTTTCAAATTAATTTTTGACTTATTGTTAATAAGAATACATTATCTTCTTACAAATTAATTGTGTAATTTATATTAACCATCCTGAAGATCAATACTTGCTTTTTTGTATACTTTCTTTGAGATAAGCTGTATCATAGGGGTAAGCGTTTAATAATGCAGTTCATGTCGGATTCTTTGTCCGATACTTTACTGTGGAAAACAACTTTGAAGAATACAATGAAAAATAAGGTATTAGCTCGCACACACTGCGCGTCTTATCGTCCCTGATTTCATCATTCGTTCGGCATACAAGCCTGCTCTCTCATGCAACTTTAATCAAAATAATATTTTGTTTGCTGTCGATTTGTACATGCATTTATTATCGCTTGGTCAAAAACATCCACAATTTTTTTTTAAATCGAAAAACAAACATATACAAATAAATCAGCTTCTTTCAAAGCAAATGACAAACTCCCATTGCATTTAGACGTGCTAACATTTTCTGAAATAATCCCTCCCGTTTTGTTTCTTTATTTCGCTTACTCTGTGTATATATTTTTATTCATATTTTGTATGCTCAGTAGCATTTTTATTTATTTTATGTGGTATTCGAGTTCGTTCTCTACTTTGAACTTTTCAAAAAGCAATTAACAATAATGCGCCTTTTCTAAAATGCTTTCGATGATAACACGCTATCATGAAATGCGTTTATTCTGAATTAGGACATGAACGTGCTCATAATTTCGGGGACTTTACCGTTGTTATCTTCGCCATTCATTTTCCGATTTATATTGAGAAATAAATAGTGTGTGCGTTACATCGTGTGCAAACACCAATATCGAATTCGAGTTAATCACGTTTTCTTTTTATTCCCTTACGATTAACACTGACTACATCACTAAAATTATGAAGAACATGTGCAATTTTTACATAAACTAGCAGGAAAACTTTCTCGGCGTGTCGTAGAAAGTTATAAAATTATATTATTTTTACTTATTTTATTTTTCAAGTTTTTTTTTATATTAACATCTACGTCAGCAACCCTTTGAATATGAAATTAATCTTCAACCTTGTTTAGTTTCTATGAATAGGTGAACTGAAAATATAACTATAATTTACGTGTTGTAATTGTAGTGTGTGCCCAGAAAATGTAATTCATATTTACGTCTCGTCAATTATTTAAATTGTATTTATTTCTGACGTATTCACAAATAAAAAACCGTAAATTATGATGAATTATTTATTTCTACTACAAATTTAAACATGAATCTTTCAGCTCCTGAGTTCTTCGTTTAAATATAATATGTTTTCAGTTTTAAATTAAATCTTCAAAATGTATTATAACATCTTGAAAGTATTCAGGTTTCGTATATCGCTTATATTTTTGCAGAATAAATATTAAAACCGCTGCAGGGATGCGGCTTTTATTATCTACTTACAAGACCCGTTGTCTAATCGAAGCCGTCACCCCACGTCGTAATAAAATAAATTAAGCTTGCTGGTAATGGCAAATCCCAGGTCAAAATCTTAATAAAGTCTTTTTGGATATACATCCTAACCTTCTTATGTTAAGAACGTAGTATTGAATAGAACCGCCTAACCCCATCATGGTAAGAAGGGCGTGTGTAATAGACAACCAATTTATGAAAGAGGCTTGCCAAAGTATTTCCCCAAATTAAAATCCGGGGCCTGGTCGTGTTGTGCAAAGAGAAGTACACGTGTATATCGCGAGTATGTAGAATAAGGAAGGAAAGTTACTAATTCATTTCATGATATCTCGGAAACTACTTGTATCCGCCAAATTTAAATGAGATTGCATTAATCAGCTAAGCCTAAATCATAGAAAAGGTATAAGTTTAAAAGAAAATCGTGTAGGCTGAGCTAAGTTTAAAAAAGGGATTACATAAAAAATATTGTCTGGGCAGTGTCGATAATGAGCCATGTAAAGGGAAGTAAACTAAAAACAAACATATTCAACAAAAAGAAATTAATAACAATAACAGAAATATTAGTCCATCTGTAGGTAATCTAATAAAAAGGTAAATTATTGCTTTATCTGCGAAAATTATTTGACAAAATAACTAAAGAAACTAGTTTAAATTTAGGTAAATACAAAAATCATAAAAATGAGAATTTTTCTAGATGTAATTCAAGTTCGGAGTGTAAGAATGCGTATAATGTAAAATTAATAATTTTTATGATTTCTTACTTTAGAATCCAAAACGCTCCTCTCAAAAAAGGAAAAACAAAATTTAAATATAAAAGAAGATGTTGTAAGGGTTTAGAAGACACTCCGAAACCAATGATTTTTTCCCCTAATCAATTAATGTAGGCCGGTGCAACTTGGATCTAGGGGGCTACTATTTGGGACATAAATTCATTTGTGCATGTATTGAGTTGAACAGCAAGATATCTGTTTATATTTTTTAGCTGTTTTACAGCAGTTCATTGTGCAGAGGGAAACACGCCTCTTGTATTAACAGATTCGTTCATATTTTCATCTGGTTATTTTATTAAATCAAAACATGAAAAGAGAAAGATTTTATTAAATCAAAACATGAACAGAGAAACTGGACGATTTCTTTGTAATCAAAGTAAAATAAATAAACGTTAACATAACATGCACTATTAAAAGAAACAAACAAAGTACTAGTTGCTGCAGCTAATTTTGTAAATGTTATCATCTAATAGAACTATTGTTGGTTCGTTAATTTTTTTTTAACTGTAACATGTCGTCTACTTATAAATCAAAGGAAAATGTGTCGCAACTTGTAGTGAAAGTATCGTTTGTTTTTGGTCTTCTAGTCGGATGTAGACAAGAGTTTGTATTTCTTTACTAAGAAATAAATAAAATTTATCACCGCATAATTTAGGTCGCAAATACTGGGCATTATATGAATGAACCTCCAACGAATTTGTTATTGTAATGAATGTAGATAATTATGTAAATAATGTAGATTATTTAAAAACGGCAAAATTTACGACGCTAAAACTAACGAATCAACGGCATTTGAAATAAATGTAAAGATTACAAGGAAAAATAGCGCTATCATATATGTATTAAATATATGACTGTTTTATTGTGTAATTTAAATCTATGTGATTGTAAGTTGGTGTAAACATTACTATGTAACATCGCGGAATATCGACGGTAAAAATAAACTAATTTAATTTATAAAAATGCGTGACAATAATGTGTGTGTTGTTTATGTTTAGGCTATAACTACGTACATTTATAAATATGGTAGAATATTTCTTGTGTAGTATGCATAAAAGTAATGATTCGTGATGTTGGAGAAGTAATATTGTATATGGTTATACATGTTTTTTACAAGTATTTTTGTAATCCTGAATAATAGAATTATATGTTCTCAGTCAATACGAATAGCCGGAATGTTAATAGTGAGAAGTCATTTTTTTTTTGATAATCGAAGTGTAAAAGTAGTTTTATGTGTACGAGGTTTTCACCGTTTTATTTAGTATTCCAGGGCAATATAGTGATAATGCTTATATATATATATATGCCCGTGGTGAGTAGAAGCGGTAATTAGATTTAGAGACGACAATACATACTGCTTCGTGTAAAGATCTTGGCGATCGTGGTGATGTCGTTCGTAGTACGAAAAGTTGATTTTTATCGTAACGTATAATTGTGTTTAACGGCTTCAAAAGTTACATAGGATAGTGGATAACAGTTTAGATATAGTACATTTGTATGTGCTATCTGTTATTGCAAACCTTAACGTAAATTTGTCGACCGACGGTTTTCTGCAATCATTTTATCATATAATAGATACTCTTTCCTGATTTTATAATTCATCCAATACTTAAATAAAAATAATTCGTTCCGGAATAGGCATTTAAAACTTTTCAAAGTACTGGATTTCATAGAAAGTATGTATATTTTAAATAGTCTATCAAAATAATTAAAATATTTATTTTTATTACATCAATTATTTCTTCTGTCGCAGAATTAATCTAAGACTTAGATAATTCTAAATGTTTCCGAATTGAGTACATAAAATGAGGGCATTTTTAAATGTTCGTTTTCTTAAATTCATTCCGTATTTAACAGTTGTGCTTATATCCAAGCAATCAAATATCTGTCTAAGATAAGGTTTTTAAAGTACTGAACATATTCGTTTGTCATATCGAATATTTGATTGTTTACGAATTCCTTCTTACCTGATCTTCTGTTTTTATTGGATAATGTCTCGACGTCGGATGATATGATAAGTATATCTGGAATAATTTACTTAAAATTCTAAAAATATTCGATATTTAATTTACATAATCTGGTGATTTAGTTGGGCCCTATCTAATTCAATAAATAAATCTCACAAGATTTTTATAACGTAAAAATTTAGTTGAACTTTGACTGTATGTCTTCTAAACATAGAAAATATAGTAAGTACACAATTATTTTATATTATTTACTTTCAACAACTTTCAAACAATAATGTAAAATGTCATAGTCAAATTTATTACGCCCTTTACTATTATATACTTGTAAATTATTTGTAATTTATTAAAACCTTCAGACATTTTCGGTAGGTAATTAGCAAGTTTTCACACATACCAACAGAAATATTTTACAAATCATCGATTTTTAAAAAAATGTGTATTGTTGAAATGTTTGTAGATATAATCCCTTAGATGTTAGATTGTGTTCGGTTCGGGAATTTACTTAGCTTTGCATGACATATTTATCTTATTATCCCACAATTATTTCCTAACATATTTTTCTAGATGTTCTGTGATCATTATCATGAAAAAATCCGTTCTTCACTATCTCTCCTTGTTATTTAGATTGTAAGTTATACCTGTTTGGTTGAAAATATCCAATTGATGCCGAAACGACCCTCAAATCCTCATCTAGGAGGTTGAATTGTTAGCTATATTCTCTTTTGCGCAGTGTAATAAGATACTTACATGTTATAATAACGAAAAAATCATTTTTAGACCGTAAACCGTAAGCCGTTTCGTCTTCAGTATTTTTTTCAGTCTTAAAAAAAAATATCTGTAACCTCTGGCTTTAATAATTCGATTCAGCCGGTGAGACCGCTGTTGCAGTGTTAGGATCAGGTGTACTCCTATACAGATGTAGGAATATTTGGAGGTCTTCCCTCTGTGGGGGTGACTTAAGTTTCTTCAGTGCTCTTTTGAGAGTGCCCTCAAAGCGTTCTTCCTGCTCATTCGATCTTAGGTAATATTGGATAGTGGTGATTTGTTTAATTTGGAACGTGTCGTAAAAACTTTTGAACTCTGCAGACGTGAACTGTGTCAAATTGTTGATTACGATGCAGTCTACTACACCGAAATGAATACACAGTTTATGTAGTAAATCTATTTTTGTCCTAGTTGTCGGGCTTTGTCAACTTAATACATGATGTAATGTAATGACTTTACACCCTTTCATAGACGAAATGGACCATTGATATATTGGCCCTCTCACGCGACTGAGGCTTCTACACAGACAAGGAAGATAGATCTACTAAACACACTCCTCAAGCCTCGAGCGTTTTATTACGCGCTGGAAGAAAGTACAGTCATATCGAAAAAGAAGACCTGTCGATTGTGTTTGGCATGAGAAAGTTTCAAAGTTTCATTCGTGGAAGATCTTTTATCTTGCAAACTAACCATAAACCATGACTAGCGATTTTTGGTTAGAAAAAGGGATTCCTACTCATACAGCATATAGATTACAAAGATGGAGTATTATTTTGCTCAATTATGATTTCAAAATGAAACGCCTAGCATCTAGTAAAATTTCATATGCAGATGGTTTGTCGAGATTGATCCCAGTAAAACTGAAATCGAAGAAACTGTTATAGCAGCACTAAAAGAAGAAAATTAACTAACAAATATATTAATAAATACTGCTAGGGAAATTCCTGTTACATTTGAGGAAATAAAGAAAGCAGCGAAAACAGATAAATATATTAATAAGACAAAAAACAAACAAGTGGGGCAAGAGGAAAAGTATGAAAAAAAGATTAAAAGTGTTTCCATTTTCTATGTGCGATTAAACCCTGATGTACACAGAAAGAGTAGAAATACCACAAGTATTACAAAAGAAAATCCTAAACGGAATTCCACATGGGACATCCAGGATCTTCAGAATGATTGTCCCAGTAAAAGGATTTACATACTGGCATGAAATGGACCAGGGAATTAGGAAAATGCTGAAATTATGTAAATGTTACCAACTAGCAGCAAGACCTCCCCCCATACAGACGCAACCTTGGCCTAAAAGAGACGTACCCTGGACACGCATACATATCGATTACGCAGGACCTCTGAAGGTATATTACTACCTAGTAATCGTAGATTTGTTTTTTACAAGGTGCTCACCACTTATCAAGGGCCGGAAGGCAATCAGGAATAAGGGTTATTGTAAGTACAGTACGTTAGTGTGGAGATTTAATAAAGTGTCTACTTAAGGGGGCGATTCATCAGGAATTTGTTTACGTTAGACTTGAAGACACCAGTTTTTATTCAGGTGAGAAGCAGGCAGACGGAACAGAATTCCACAGGCGTGAAGTTCTAACAAAGAAGTTGTGTTCATGGTATTTACGTTTGGATTTAGGCATAGATAAAGAGTGAGGAAAAATTTTGATAGTGCATTAAGCTAGACGAGTTTATTTCGTAAAAGATTGGCGAGGGGGGCCAAAGATTGGAGTTCAGACGAGCACTTGCCATGGAAATAACGATAAAACAAAGATATGCTTTCAACATCGCTTTTGTTGGAGAGAGGTTGCAGGAAAAGAAAAGGGCATCCCCTACTAAGCCACGAAGTCTATTTTGTACGTCAAAATGTCCAGAAATGTTAAAATACCAACACCCGACAGCGGTAAACACAATAAAAGCACTGCCCGAGGTAGGTAGTCGGTTCTGTTGGTTGGTTGGTTGGTTGTTTTTGTTTTACGGCAAATCGACCTTTTTCGGGTTGTTTAATGCCGAATCAAAAGATTTTGAAGAAATTGTTTTTAATAGAATATATGTGTTGTTTTCACGTCGGTTTCTATTTAACCCATAGTTGGGACCCTAACAAGTACTACCACTCCGGGTCAGAGTGCCCCTGTGAGCAATGCTAATTAAAGGGTGGCTCCACACTCCCCAAAGCACACAAGCTGGGACCTCACCACTGGATATAGTTTAAGGTCATATCCAGAACCCTCATTGAGGGACTTTTACCCCCTACAGGGGGGAGTCGGAGTAATCTAATGCCCCACCGACATGGCCGGAGGTATCTAGTCGGTTCGGAGTTCCGAAAACAATTGTTAGTGATAATGGTCCTATGTACACAGGTCAAGAATTACAGCACTCCTGTTAGGCTCTGGCTATTAAACACATTACAACACGAACTTTTAACCCTCAATTAAACCGACAAGCGGAAAAATTGTCGATATTTTTAAACGAGCTTTACAAAAGAATAAAAGATCGACACAGAAGAAAACAGCATCAAAACATTCTTAACAATATATAGGAGATCGCCAAATCAAAGTACAAGTGTTAAATTATACTTAGCTGAAATTATTCGGTGTTCGATTGGTTTATCCCAAAATAAAAAAAAAATAAAAAAGTATCAAGGATAATGTAAGGTAAAAGACTTACAATAACGGGGATAAAGAGGTCTTCAAAAATTATCGAGCACGAAGAGTTTTTGGGAAGAAAGCATATCCTAAAGGATAATTGGAAGAATGGTTTACTTTATAAAAGGGCAGGGTTTTTCCACAAAAAATAGTAACAACGGAGACCCCGATATATAGAAAAAGTCAGAAACCAAGCGTTACAAATGGAATTGTACATGATACTTGCCATATAAAACCTAGAAACATGGAAATAGCAGTAACTCAGAAATCCAATCACTCTCCAAAACTAAAAAAAAAAAAAAAAAAACGAAAACACAAATGGAAATAGAAATGAATGGAAAAAGAAAAGGAGCGGATCTTTTTGAAAAAGTGTAAAACGGAAAAGCGTGGTAGAAGCAAACTGCTATGGAAAATTAAGCTTGGGAGGAAGGAGACGTAATGGAATAACCCAACAGCCCTTAATAGATGAAATGAACTATGGATATATTGACGCTCTCAGGTGACTGAGTCACAAGGAAAACGATAGGAAAAGAATAAGTAAATATCGTGAGTAACTATAATGTCACATGCATTCCCTTGTAAATGACCCCCTTGTCTTTTACCCATAACCCCCTGTTTTTGCTGCATTCTTATTTAAAGTAAGGATATAACAATACATGCGACTACTTTGTGTAGTTATTAACTATTATTTAGTAATAGTTTTCGTCGACTATTATTGAGTAATATCTACTATTATTAAGTAACTCTGGACTCTAAATCAGTAATAGTAGTCGTCGACCTGCAAAGTGGATATAAATTCTAGACGATGGATGGTCAGACTCAAGCCAGCGTATGAATGAAATAGGTAGGGATTTTGCTACGAGAGTGAAACCTGTACAAAAGTCGGTCGTCTGCATTGTGTATTTGCCCATGTAAGACCAGTAGACACCGCGCATCATCATTCTCTTCATTCGGTTTGTCCAGGTTTCATTCTGTGAAAATCTCGTAGAGTACGTTTCTGGAATCTTTTTCAAATCATCACTCTTTTCGCCACATAGTAACACCCTGCTGAGAATACTTCAAAACCACTGTCGTCATTTATGGCGATTTTGTTTTTTTTATGCCGCGAATAAACCGGACGTTTTCTGATACACTTTTAAATTCAGGTGCGGATACTAGAAGCGGTCTATTTCGTTGTCCATCATTTTTTTTCACAATCAGTAAAAAGAATATCAATGATATATATATATATATATATATATATATATATATATATATATATATGTATGTATATATATATATATACAATATATTATATACAATTATAATTAATAAAATACGATCGGCAATTGATAGGTTAACCTTTATTGGATGCGTAGTTTTCTTACTGCACATAGTAACTCGAGTATTATTTGTTTTCCTTAAGTTGATTACAATATGTGAGAAAATTCTATTTCTGGATCTATTCGTTTATTCTGACACCATTAAACGATTACGACGAATAGACACGCTTTCTTGAAGTGTGATAGTCTTTCCTCAATATACTCGGATGAAAATAACTTTGTGTGACGGTCAAAAGATCTAAAAAAAACATTACGACTCCCAGATATAGCAGGACATGAGGAATGATGAAAAGGTTGCGATTAATATTCCGTAGATTCTTGTAGCTACGGGCAAACATACATATCTCCTTACAAAATTGTTGTTTTTGCCTATTAAATCATGCAATCTATTTGGATAAAATTATATGTAAACAACATAAAACAGCGATGTGATTGTGGAAAACCACCGTACAGATGTCAGACATTGCAATATATATATATATATATATATATATATATATATATATATATATATATATATATATATATATACATAACTATATATAATGTATATGAAGAGAGAAAAACATGTATGTATATATATGTATATATATTTATACATACATATATATTTATATATACACATATATTTATATATATAGATATACATATATACTATATATGTATATATATATATATATATGCACACAAACTCCCCCTATATATATATATATATATATATATATATATATATATATATATATATATATATATATGTGCGTTTGTGCGTCTCTTGGTGTGTCTATAGGTCTGTGTGTGTTTGTGTGTGTAACATTGTAAAAATAATAGAACGTTGTTGTTTAATAATCATTTTTTGTTCTTATTGATCTTTCAACTTGCTTTTTTATTCACATCTCTCTTTATAACCAAATGAAATCAACCATGAACGTTTTTTAATATTAATGGAATAATAATCAGGTGAATGAGAGAACGTATGACGATGCTATTCTAATGAAAATGTAATTGTGTTAAATATATATTTGTAGTCATCGACATAATGTTCTGTTTCCTTGTATCACAACTCATCAGTACAGAACGAATAGCACCTCTCCCAAGCCAAGGATGTAACCTAGCACCGTCATGTTGACAGTCGGCAGTTCTACCACTCGACTACGGAAGCGATGTTCGCAAATAACCTTGCCGAATATCTATTTTAAACAAACCTCCGTCCATAAATGAGTATCTACACAAACAGAATCCAATCAGCAGTAAGTGCCAAAGAACTGGTAACTGTCTCAGCTGCAGGTTTACGGGAGTGCCCTTCTCACGAAATGGATAGTTGTCAAAAGATACTTGCAGACACAGATTGAGATTGCAAGCCCCCAAGAGCCGTCAAATGCTGGAGAGACGACCGGAAAATAAAAATAATTAATGTAAGCTATTTTAAAAGTCTCGACATATCTAATTGTGTTGCAAGTATTCAGAAATGATCTTCTTAGGGGATTTTGCACATCTGTCAGTAATGTAATAATAATAATAATAATAATAATATATATATATATATATATATATATATATATATATATATATATATATATATATATATGAAATACAGATATGACGCAGGTTGTAAAATACCGTAAATATAAAGTTTAATTATACCTGAGTGTCAATATTTACTAAACTAAGTATGTTAGAAATTATCATATTTACTCTCACCCCCTCTTAAACTCCTGTTAGTAAAAACAACAATTGTTAAATTCAATATGAGATACAATAATAGAAAATAGTAATGCTATTCTTATATAAGAACTGCTTAGTGTTATTAGTGACACTTATATATAAACAACCGCATTGGTAAATAAAACGTGTTACGTGGACAGACATCTTGCTGCCCAAATCCCCACATAGTACAGCAGTAGACGTTGGCCCGGATAGTAGCCCCCTACACCAAAGGGGCAATATGCCTTGTTTTGGGTCAAAATATAAAAAATATAAAAAGAAGTATTCTTGAGCAACTTATATTGTGTAAAATGACAATATATGAAGTGAACAAATTTTCACACATCTCCTTACGAATTCTAAAACTTGAAAAACATTATAATCAAGTATTTCAAGCCCCAGTCTATAAGATTTTTTTATCTCTATTCGTCAGAATTGTATACATTTCGTTATAGGAAATGTTACGTTTTTTTTTCTCTCAAGTAGCTCACATCAGAATAACTTATCCCTTATTCCAGATTACAATACCTAAACGAACACGTAAACACCGCTATAAATAGGCCATCTATCGATACAAGGAATCCTCGTTTTACATTAAATAAACCCATAACTGAGACACCTTTTTTCTTCTCTCTATCTCTATCTACCTCTCTCCCTATTGTTTTTATTTCATTTAAATGAGGTTAGAGAGAGAGACAGAATGTGTGAGAGAGACAGACTGAGAGAGTCAAATCAAGAGACAAATGACCTTATTTCATTACCACCTCGCGTTTCTTGGTCTAAATAAAGAAAAATACAATACATTATTTCAATGCCGTCCAGGTCTAGTCGTTACCGGGGCCACACAATAACCTACGGATTTCACGTTCCCGTTTACCCAATGTGTTTTTATTTTAAGTTTTAAAATTTAAACAGTGTTACGCCTTGCTATAAATGCGTATAACATTTCCGGTTTTTCTCCACTTTTAAAAGTTATTTTTATCATCGAATTCTAAGAGTTTTATTGATTTTTATTTTTCTTTTTATTATGAAAATGTAATGCACACCTTCCTTTGTTAGAAGGTGCATTTTTTTTTTTGGATTTTGTAACGGTGATAAGTGAAAAATTTAAAACCATAAGTGCAGTAATTAATTAAAAACAACATAAATGATAAAAAACATAAATGATGAATACATCAACCAGAACTTGATCCCATACTTACGAAACTATTTAAGCACTGCCTGAAGGAGAAGTGCTTTCCGACTCCCTCGAAGACCTCATCAGTTTGCCCTGTATTAAAGAATTAAGGTGATAAGTCATCTCCCTCTCAGTACAGACCTATAAGTTTCCTGTGTGTTATGAGTAAGTTGCTGGAATCCATATTAAATTGAGAAATAGTTAACCACCTCAGCAGGAATAACCTTCTTTGTGACACACAATATGGTTTTCTCTCTGCAAGATCTACCGAAGATGTGCTGACGTTTATATCCCACAGGATTAGTTAATCTCTTGACAAAGGCTTCCTATTTAGGGCAATTGCTCTTCACATATCAAAGGCCTTCGACAAGGTATGCCATAATGGTCTACTTAACAAGATTTCCAGCTACGGTATGACTGGAAATATTTTCTCAATCATTAAATCATTTCTCTCCGATAGGCTCATAAGAGTAGTGGTAGAAGGACAAAAATCGGAGACCTGCAATATAAATGCTGGAGTCTCTCAGGGGTCAATCCTGGGCCCAACTCTCTTCCTGATCTACATCAATGACCTCCCAAAACACATACTTAAATCATTCGTTGACATCTATGCTGATGACACGACCATCTACGGCAACACATCAAAGGCTGTAAATGACATACTTCTGTCTGATTCTCTCTCCTCTGATCTCGAGCGCGTGGTTCAGTTGGGGAAGATGTGGCTGGTTACCTTTAATGCATCCAAAACCAAACTCCTATCCTTACATTATCAACGCTCTGATCCCCAGCTGACATCAATTGTGATGGGTGGCTCTCGTCTGGGTGAGGTCCCGTGTGTTGACAAGCTTCTGGGTTTGACCTTTACTCCTGATCTAAAATGGAACACGTACATCAAGTCTGTTGCCAAGGTCGCTGGAAAGATGGTGGGATCCTTCTACCGCTCCAGAAGATATCTCCTTACTGATGCAATTCTCTATCTATATAAAAGCCAAGTACGTCCAAGGATGGAATACTGTTGCCATATCTGGGCAGGAGCTGCTAAAAATAGCCTATCCTGCCTTGAGAGAGTACAAAATAGACTTCGTGGCTTAGTGGGACATGCTCTTTTCTCTACCCTGCAACCTCTCTCCCACAGAAGAGACGTTGCGAGACTATCCTTGTTTTATCGTTATTTCCATTGCAGGTGCTCGTCTGAACTCCAATCTCTGGTCCCCCCTCGCCAATCTTTCACGAAAAACACCCGTCTAGATGAATCCACTGTGAAAAATTTCCCCCAGTCTATATCTGGTCCTAAATCAAAACGCGGATTCCATGAACAAAGTCTCTTTCTTAGAAGTGCACGCCTGTGGAAATCTGTTCCGTCTGCCTGCTTCCCTCCGGACTCAACTTGGATGTGTTCAAGTCCAATGTAAACAAATTCCTAATGAACCGCCCCCTTAAGTAAACACTTCATCAAATCTCCACACTAACGTAATATACTTGCAATAACCTTTATCCCTGAGGGGCTTCCGGGCCTTGATAAGTGGTGATCACTGTGTAAAAAAAAAAACATGAACGGAGTCTGATTCATTACTTTAGGTTTGAACCCCAACTTTTTTTTACTTAAACAAATTTACGTGTCTTAATAGAACTTAGAGACAAAATATTTTTAGTCGTGAAGGTCGGTTAGTAACGAATTAACGTTACAATAGCTTCGACGGCTAAATGAGTTTTTTTTTATCTCTCTTGGCACGGATCCCCTATTGCCTCTATTTTTTTCTTTTTCCTCCTACTGCATTTTTCAACAACTAGTTGTTACTCAGCTACAGCACCGTTTACAACCGTCAACCGGTTGTTTTCATTCCGGTATCCGATCTCTAAATAAGGAGTTTGGAGTGTCTATACCCAAAGTCGTTCGTAGCATGCAAGGATGGTTGTTGGGCAACAACAACAACAATAACAATAACCTAAGCAACAACAACAATAATAGCAACAACAACAACAACAACAACAAAACGCAAAACATGTTTACAGGCCGGGCAGGTTTATACACACACACACACACCCACACACACACACACACACATATACATATATATATATATATATATATATATATATATATATATATATATATATATATCACTAATATATCACACACATATTATTTAATTTTTCTTTTTTACTTTCCCAATCAAAACACGTATGTATACATGTACTTAATCAGTCAAACATACGTACACAAACGCATACACAAGTAAGATGGAGAATAGGTCGGAGATGATATATACACACACATGCGCACACACAATTACACATATACATATATATATGCACACACATACATATACATACATGTATGCACACACACTCACATAAATCCGCAAACGTATGCAGGCACACGCATATATATACACACATGCATAATTATAGAGAGACATAGGCAGACGCTCACACATACGTATACATGCATATACACAGTGACACACACGAATGCATTTGCCCACCCATATATATGCATTCATATATATATACATATATGTATATATATACTTATATATATATATATATATAATTATATATCTACACATATACATATGCGAATGCATCTTTCCACGCATATATATATGGATACACGCACCCGCAATCACACACACACATACATATTCATACACCCATAACTTACATATATATTGGTTGAAGTTTCCTTTCTTTCCTAATCCAAACATATATGCATACATGTATCTAGTCACCCAAACATAAGTGCACGTACACACACACAAACAAGACGGAGGATAGATGATACATACACACACACGTTTACACAATCACACACATACACACATACATACACGCACATATATATACATGTATGTGCACAAACACATACACATACACACGCATAATTTCTAATTGTTTTTTAGGTTAGGGAATGGTATTATACTGGATAGAGATATGCGCGCCCGAGAAAGTGTGCGCGTGCTTTATTGTGCTTGTTTTATTTCGTTTGTGAGGGTGCACATTTACTTAATATGCATGCGTGTAAGTGTATTTTGTGTTTTGGCTATTTATGTTCATTATTATTGAAAGATGTTTAAGGCGGGGTTGAATTTTGCTATTAAGTGTTTTTCTTGTGTTAGTAAGTAGACGTAGTAGTCAATTTTGAAGATGGGCATTATCTCGAATCTGCCTCCACTGCATGTGTGTATATGCCGTGAAACATGCAGGTGTATATTTTCCGCGATTTTGATGTTGGATCGGTGTAGGGCTACTTTATTACTAAGGTTATTTGTAGTGCCTATGTAGGATTTATTATACATTTTATTACATAGACAACATTTTTTTAGGTGTAAATTAGTTTTTTTTTTAAATTTGAATGGTTGTATGGGGTGTGTGAATGTGTGTGGGTTTCCCTCTAATATTATGTTGCAGACTCCACATCGTTGTTTGTGGCATTTTGTGAGTCCTTTTTTTGTGTCTTGATTGAGTTTGGATGAGGTAAGAGTGTGTTTTAAGGTTTTGGGTTGGCGTTTACTTTTTATTATTTTTGTTGTTTTAAGGAAGTTATTTAGTTTGCTGTTTTGGTTAAGTAGGACTAGGTTTTTCGTTACCACTGTGAAAAGCTCTGCGTTATGTGTTTTGTGTGTGGAGACGTATGTTAGGATCTGCTTTTTATTTCGTTCTTTAGGAGTTCTGAAATCTTCTACGGGTATATTTATCGCAAGTTGAATCCCTTTGTCTATAATTTGTGGTGGGTATTTTCTTTTTCTTAGATTTATTCGTAGTTCTTTGAGTCGGATTGTCTGAACGTTTTTGTCCGTGATTATGGTGCAAATTCTACGTGCTAGGGTGTAGGGAATGGCTTTTATGCGGCTTTTAGGGTGGTGATTTTAAAATGTAGGTATTGTTGGGTGTTCGTAGGTTTGCGGTAAATGTCTGTGATAATGTTATTTTCTTTAATCTTCATCTGTATATCTAAGAAGGGTAACTCTGTAGAGTTTGTTCTTTGGTGAATTCAATTTTTTGGTGTAGGTTCTGGAGTATCGTGTGTAAGTCATTCGTGTCCTGCCATGTGGGTTTCCACAGGATGAAGCAGTCGTCAAGGTATCTTTCCAGGATTCAATAAACAGTGTTTTAGTGCTGTGGGCAAATTTTTGTGCTATCTTTTAATATAAGATTCCGTCTAGGTACGCTTATGTAAGGGTTGCGTAAGTCGGTGCCATTTTCGTTCGCATTGCTGTACCTAGTGTGTGAATGTAGTTGCCATTGTTGAATTCGAAGGAATTATTATTTAGGATTAAGTCTATTCTATCGATAATGAATTGATTTGTGAATCTAGGATGTAGTGTTTGTGCGTGTCTGTTTAGCCAAATGTTATTGCTTCTTTTCCTAATTCATGGGTATATTACTATATTACCTGCAAACGTAAAATGTAACTAATAGTTTCCCGTTTTCTACTGTATGTGGTAAGGTAGTAAGGAAGTTAATGTCGTCCCTTATGTGGCTCTTAACTTGATCTGTGAAAGGTTGTAATGAGATGTCTATTAAGTTGCTAAGTCTGCTTGTCGGGCAGGCTTGTCCTGCCACAATGGGTCAAAATGTAAGTCTAGTTTTGTGTATCGATGGCAAGTTTTATTACGTCAAGTTTTGTGTTAATTCTTTTAAAAGATTTGGTTAATACTTTTTTGTTTCTCCCAATCAAAACACGCATGCATACAGTACTTAATCATTCAAATATAAGTACACGCACGCACACACACAAGTAAGATGGAGAATAGGTAGATGATATATACACACATACGCACACACAATCACACACATACATATACATGCACATACATATATGCACATACACACTCACAGACATCTGCATACGTATGCAGGCGCACATATATACATACACACACATGCATATATATATAGAGACATATGAAATCGCTCACCCATTCGCACACATCCATATACACACATACACACACGGATGCATTTAGCCACCCATATATATATATATATATATATACATATATATATATATATATATATATATATATATATATATATATATATATATATATATATATATACCCACACATAGATTTCCCCAATCATCAGTACACTGTATATACAATTTCGAGTCTGTAAACTAAAAATTGTCAGAGTTGTTTGATAGGGAAATATACACGGACAGACACACATACAGCCACCCAGACACGTTCACTTTTATATATATATATATATATATATATATATATATATATATATATATATATGCATATATATATATAGATAGATACATACATACATTTACATATATATATATATATATATATATATATATATATATATAGACTTCTTGATTAAAAAATATATATGTATACATAAATATATAAGGACACGATTTTTGTTTACTGTAAAGATTTCACGTAAATAATAATCAAGTTAAACTCATGTAGAATATCTGCACACATATAATTACTAGTAATAGTTAACTCTAGATGATCATCCCTGAGGAAAATCACCAAAAAACTAATAGGGAATTAATTAAAATGAATGTGTAAAATAATATGCAAATTAGTTAGATCGTTTGCTAGTGAATACTATTCTACAACCCATATATAAGAAAATGGTATTGTCTGTTTAAATAAATATCAATGCACACAAAAGGAACAGGAATTTATATATATATATATATATATATATATATATATATATATATATATATATATATTTATATTTATACTAACGTTCAAATTTACCAATGGTTTATTGTCACTAGGACGTAAGGGACTACTATTTTGGGCATGCTTACGGAAGATTTAAATGATGTTGTTTATGTTAAATTTGAGCCCCCCATATAAATACAGCCAGCCAAGAAGATTACAGATTGCGTTCTCTCTCTCTCTCTCTCTCTCTCTCTCTCTCTATATATATATATATATATATATATATATATATATGTATATATATGCAATTGCTGCAATTTAAATGGTACATAGTATGACATTTGTAAACTAAATATATATACTAATATTAATTTATTGCGGTATTAGATTTCTTATATAAATATATTAAATTATTATTCTTTATATTTGAGTTCGTTTGCAGAACACATTTCAGTAATTAATAAAAGGGCCGTCATTAATATAACTGCAATATCCGCATGAGGAACAGTGAACACCCTTAATTTCTATCCATGATTAGCTGCATAACCGTGGTTAAGTTCCCTTCATATTAATATAATCCAGGAACACGACATGCGGAGGGAATCGATTTTTTAATTATGATATTTCTAGAGCTAACTCACACAAATACGCGAACACACATATATAAATACATGCACACCCCTTTATATATAAAGAGATAGATAGATATATAGATAGATTGATAGATAGATAGATACAAATGGAACCTGCACAATGCTACTGATGAGTTAATATTGCTGGAAGAGCTATTAACCGCAATACATAATAGTTTCTTACGTCTATTTTGCTTCAATTTTAATCTATATATGCCCCTTTTGTCTTTTATTAAAAACATGGAAGATAAAAAAAGACACAGATTTTACGTTTTCGACGACGAAACCAATAATTGTATACTTCTTCGCGTGACACGTTCCGTTTTTTATTTGGGATTTCTTTTCAGCATCTTTTCGTGTTTAATGGGCATTTTCGTAATTGGGTCCATTGTGTGAACAACAGTTCTGTTTTGTTTTCTCTTTTTCGTATAAAATAGAGTTTCTTATCCCGATAACGTTTACTGCCTCTAGAATATATGCGCCGGGATCATAATAACAGGGAAGTGTTGGTTGCAATTCCTGCCTTAAAAACTCTCTGAGGGTACATGGTGGAATATTTGTGAATTTTTT
Organism: Euprymna scolopes; assembly: GCF_053919585.1. Taxonomy (NCBI): domain Eukaryota; kingdom Metazoa; phylum Mollusca; class Cephalopoda; order Sepiida; family Sepiolidae; genus Euprymna; species Euprymna scolopes. Next base: position 21,937,453 of record NC_136485.1, read on the forward strand.
CTATCTACAGCAGAGACATATATCTGTATAGAACATATATATTTTAATTTTGTTGTGTTTAAAAATGACTTATTATGTACAAACTGTATGGTGGTAAAAGAATAACATATTACAGTTTAGTTTTCACTGGAAATAATTAAAAATATACCTGCATGAACACATATATAATAATGTCAAAGGTGGTGTAATTGTAACTATGACTCCGTGTTATTTCAAATTAAAACATTACCGGGGCAAGTGATGCATATAATTTTAGATTTTCCTCACAAATATATGAAAGTGCAAATATGTCCTTCCAGATGTAATTAATTCTTCTATTTCTTATATACTCTATAATATTCTAGTATTATAATTTTAGTAACTACATGCAATGCCGTTTGCGGAATGCCACATATAATTTCCGGTTATAAAACTACCGCACGAAAATCTAAACTCTGAGAAAGTCTACTTAAATATGGCAACACGGGGCAATTATATGATAGTGGCCAACTTTTAATTCAGCCTATTTTTTAAATGACCTTATTGTACTGATGATGATAGATGTAATACTTTTATAAAAGACTCCGTACTAATGCCACGCGAAGTGTTTGTTCATCGACTAGTAAGTACAGCGAAATTTAATTAAAAGATGTATAGTGAAAGAGTATCAGGGATTAACGGAACATTATACTACATTTATGTAATGGCTTGGTATATTTAATTATACACTCTCGATATTTTAATCGTGAGAATGTTATTTTTCTGTAATTAAAATTAAAGAGAAAAAATGGAAGCTATACGAAACGAAAACAATAATTGCTTCATGTACGATGTGAAAAAAATATAAAATAACACCATTTACCTGTGTGCTACTGCGTGTACAATCTATGATCTCTTCACAGAGTCCCAAGTCCTAATAAATTATTATTATTACTATTGTTTATGTTATTGAAATTATTATTATTATTATTATTATTATTATTATTATTATTATTATTATTATTATTATTATTATTATAAATACATTCCATTATATAAATGTATTATTATATAACGCATTATAAAACGAGGAATTATCTTACAACGACGGATGCTTATTGTTTCTTTTTTGTGTACATTTTTCCAAGCCAAATAACTCGTTTCTACCTGAAATCATAATTTAAACCTTAAATTCACGGTTAAAGGAGGAATTGTTTGCACATATGCGGATGTTTCATGTTTTATTTTTTGTGTACATTTTCTCCGGCCAACAGCAACATCATCAGCGGAGTTTAAAAAATAGCAGACGAAATCAGTAACCCTAACTTAAATTATTATTATTATTATTATTATTATCATTATTATTATTATTATTATTATTATTATTATTATTATTATTATTATTATTATTATTATTATTTACTAATAAATATGTTTAAATGTGTGCGTTGTAACCGTTTTCATTGTTTTGAAAAAATACGTGCGGTTTGTAACAGTCTCAGCTTTTGAATTAATACGAAAAGAGAGAAAAAGGGGATCTCCAGACAAGTTGTTTTCCTTTTAAGGATTTGTTTATTTCATATACTCATAAATATGTTTAAATGTGGAAGTTGTCACCGTCATTCTCGTCGGGGAAAAATGCCTAATGTTTGGACCAACACTAAAGTCTTAATTAGTACGAAAACACCGGAAAAGCGACTCTACGGCCAGGTTTTGTGTATGTGATGGAGGTGTTCATCTTTTTTACTCATACACAGGTTAACTATAAACTAAAAAAATAATGAATTAATTAATAAGTTAAAAAAAGGGAAGGAGGGGAAAGACAGGGGGAAATATTTCCTAATAATTTGAAATTATTCAGTATTACTATTATTAATATTATTATTGTTTTTATTATTATTAGTAGTAGTATTATTAGTACTAGTATAAGTATTAGTAGCATGTTTTTTATTATTGTTGTTGTTGTTATTGTTATTGGTGTTGTTGTTGCTGTAATTGCAATTGTGACTGTTACTACTATTATTATTATTACTATCGGTATTAGTGTTACTATTATCATTGTAAATTTTATTTCTGTTGTTGTTGGTGGTGGTAGTGATAATCGATGTGGTGGTGGAGGAGAAAGGTCGGGAGGAGATTATTAACCTTCGTATCGAACCCTCCTAGAAGTGATTCCTCAATAAATCTACCGGTGGTGGTGTAACCTAAAATTCACTTACCCCATTTATGGGAGACTGTAAAATCAAAATATTGAAAATAACGATGTGAATGAGGCTGGACCATCTTGCGATAGTCGCACGCCCGGCAAGTGCCCCACTAGTCAACAAGTGAGAGGCGTGAAACTGAGGAGGAATTAAACCCTATTGTTATAGGAAATGATAAGAAGGAGTTTGAAAGATAAAAGACCGATGAGATTAATTACTCTGTGACAACGGAACCAGTTAAGGAACCAGATGTATGGAGAAGTGGTGATGAAGTTCGAGTTTTGACTTTTGTAGAAAAAGATGTACTTCAGAAGTTAAGAGCTGTGTTTCTTGGAGATGCGATCATAGATATTCCAAACATAAAGAGTAGTGATAGGCGAAAGGTGAAAACCGAGGTAAAAATTATTCTATGAGTAATTCAAAACATCATAAGAAAATATCGTTTACGGAATTTAACAGGCTTCTATATGCAGCGTCATGTGTTGCTGTGAATAGTTTTAGCTTAATACAGAAGAAAAAGTAGGAAATGAAGGATAGAAGGCCATACTGGCAGAGGTGGCTTAAAGAAAGTATTAAACGGTGGCGGAAAGACATTGGTAGAATCGAAAAAATAAGAAAAGGAGTCAAACAAGTACAGAAAGTCAAAGACGAGCCTGAAAGGAGGTATACATTGCTGGAAAAGGGAAGGATGAGAGTTCTTACAATGCTGAAAGAAAAGGTCAATACTGGTGGTATGAAAATTAAGAACTTTGTTGGAAAAAGTGTTGCGTTCCGGCAGAACTACCTTTTCCGGAACAATCAGACACAGCTGCATAAATAATTAAATAGTAGTAAACAGGCGGGAAATAACGACACTCCAAATGCAGATGAAGCCAAGAAGTTCTGGAGTGGGATTTGGTCTGTTGAAACCCAATTAAAGAAGGCTAGTTGGCTTGCAGAGTTCAGACAAAGGCTATAAAGATGCGGCAGATAAAGAACGTTGAGATAACCATTTATGACGTGAAGACTGGCATACGAAGGATGAAAAGCTGGAAGGCACCTGGTCCAGATGGAGTGATGGACTTGTGGCTGAAACAGTTCCAATGTCTTTATTCACTTATAGCTACTGCCCCGCAAAGCGTTGTATAGCCCCTGATAACTTGCTAAGGAAAGGATTAGATTAATTTGGAAAAATTCTGCAAAAGGAACAGTTGCCAGCAATTACATCATCAACATTCTGATCAACATCTGGCATCAATTGAAATGAATGGCTCTCGTCTTCAGGAGGCCTCAAGTTTTGACAAGCTTCTGGGCTTGACCATTACTCCTGATCTTAAATGGAACACGTACATCACATCTGTTGCCAAGGCCGCTGGAAAAATGGTGGGATCTTTCTATAGATCCTATAAATATCTCACTGCTGATGCAATTCTCTATCTATATAAGTGCCAGGTACGTCCAAGTATGGAATACTGCTGCCAAATCTGGGCAGGAGCTGCTAGAAAGGACTTGTCCTGCCTTGATAGAGTCCAAAATAGACTTCGTAGCCTAGTTGGAGATGTCCTTTTCTCTTCCTTGCAACCTCTATCTCACAGAAGAGATGTTGCGAGTTTGTCTCTCATGTATTTTTATTTTCATTGAAAGTGTTCAACTGAGCTTCAATCTATGGTCCCCCCTCGCCAAACTTTCACAAGAAACACTCGTCTATCTGTACACACTATCAATAATTCACCCCCACTCTTTATCTGTGCCTAAACCTAAACGTAGATTCCATGAACAAAGCTTCTTTCTTAGAACTGCACGCCTGTGGAATTGTCTTCCGTTTTTCTTGCTTTCCGGCTGACTACAATATGGTTGTGTTCAAGTCTAACGTAAATAAGTTCTTGATGAGCCGTTCTATATAAGTTATCAAATTTACCAAATTTTCATTATTAATGATTACTATGTTGCCCAATTTCTACTGTACACTCTTTAACCCTTATCCTTGAATGACTTCTTAGCCTTGATAAGTGGTGATGCTTATGTAAGAAATAAATTATAGACCGATTACATGTCTACCACTAATGTGGAAACTGTTAACTGGAAGCTTGACGGAAAAAATGTATGATCATCTTGTGAGTAATAGTGTTTTCCTTGATGAACAGAAAGAGTGTCGGAAAGGCTCGAGGGGTAGCAAGGAGCAATTACTGATTGATAAGGCAATAATGCAGGATGCAAAGAAGAAGAAGAGGAATCTGAGTCCAGCATGGATCGATTACAGAATTGCTTACGACATAGTTCCCCATTCATGGATCCGTGAACCACTATATATATGAAGGTTGCTAGGAACGTGGTAGCGTTTTTGGAGACAGGTAGGGCTCAATTGAAAACGGTGCTGACAGAAAACACAGAAATGGGGAGGCAGGATGGCATTAAACGTGGAACTGAGATTCGTTATTTCCACTTATTTTGGTAATGATAATGATGTGACTAGCAATCCTCATGGAGAGAGAGAAACCGCGGAATAACTTTGGATATGGTGAAAGAGGGATCAAACATCTACTGTTTATGGATGATTTAACGATATTCGGTAGAAATGAAAACGAAATAGAGAGACTGATAGAGTTTGTAGGGAAATACTCGGACGACATCGGGATAGAGTTTACGTAAGTAAATGTGCGGTTCTGGTGACGAAAAGGGAGTAGAGGTTCATTCGAATGGAATAGTACTGTCAGATAGAGAATTTATAGAAAGAAATAGAAGACAGAGAGTATATGCGTTTGGAGGTGTTGGTCGGTGTAGGCATCATAAACAGAGAAATGAAGAAGAAAATCAGGAAGGCGGTCTTAGAAGAGTGAAACTAATTGCGAAGTCGAAATTGTTTTCAGGAAACCTAATGAAAGCGGTGAATGCATGTGCAGTCAGTGCTTTGATATACAGTGCGGGAATTTTAGAATGGTCTGACAAGGAGTTGCATTCCATGAATATCGAAACAGGAATTGCTTTAGCAATGTTTGATATATTTTACATTCGAAGTAGCGTAGCGAGGCTGTATCAAAAAGGAAAGACGGTGGGAGAGGATTAAAAAGTGTAAAAAATGTGTATGACTGAGGAGATGTCATTAAAGGAGCATCTGGTTAGAAGTGAGGAGTGGATGCTTAAGGTTGTGACAAATAAAGTGGAGGTATGTGAGATCAAGGCTGATTATGTGAAACGTATGGATACAGAAAGGGCAGAGAACCTGGATAAGAAGAAATGCACGGTAGGTTCTTCACAAATATAGCAGAAGTAGTTGTTGAAAGATTATGGCAACGACTTGGAGCTTGATATCTGGCTAAGAGTACTGAAGCTTTTGCTTGTGCAGAACAGAAGCAAGCATTAGGGAAACGGTTTTTCAAAAAAGTGGTTCTAGGAGATGAAGTTGCTGCAGAATTCCGGATTTGTGATAAGACACTAGGGTTAATTGCGCACCTTGCAACATGGTGTGGTGGATTAGCCCAGAGTACTGGAAAAGACACGATCGCATGGGGCTCCGGATATACTGTATGAAGGTTGGAATCGAATGTGATGAAAAGTGGTTTAAGGAGGTGCCTGATAAAGTAAGAACACATGAGAATAGCGATGTAGATGTATGCTAGAACAAAAGAGACATAAAACCAAGCAATTTTAACATAATCGTCCGGATTTTTTCGTCATTGAAAAGGTCTAAAAAACTTGCAGATTGTAGACTTCTCAGTACACTGGTACAGGAATGTGAGAGGGAAGAAGAACGAGAAGTGTAGCAATTACGCTCCATTGGCATTGACGATAAGGTGTATACAAGGGGTTAAAATACAAATAATCCCGATCGTAGTAGGGACGCTAGGAGTAGTATCAAGTCGTCTGGAAAGACAATTGAAAAAATACGAACCCCCGATGATTTAGGCGGCATTCAGACTTCTGCTATTGTAGGTACCAACAACATCCTGAGGAAAATGCTTGATGTTTGAAGGCCCTGGTTTGGAGCCGGGATTGAGGGGAATCCTCTAGAAACTAATTCCATCTCTGTTCAGGCAGACGTTGATAAACGAAATTATTATTATTATTATTATTATTATTATTATTATTATTATTATTATTATTGTTGTTATTATTGTTATTATTATTATTATTATTATCATCATCATTATCATCATCATTATCATTATCATTATTATTATTATTATTATTTCTGATATTTCTCCAGCAGCAATCATCCAAAATATCTCTTCGAGATAAAACGACGGTATTCCCGGTATTCTGAATAACAAATAGTTTCCACAGATGTCTAATAAAGTGGAACAGTTTCGATAAGTTTAGCAAATACATTTGCGTTAAGATAATAACCGTTTACTTTTAATTTTTGGTCTGCAATAATAAGTGCTCTTCACTATGATGTGTTTTGCAATGATCCCCTTATAAGAATCTAGTACCCATAGAACGAATCTACTTAAAATACCACAGTGATTTGTTTTCACGTTCAAACAACATTCGATTAACGACTATATAACGCAGGAATATCCACCATTTTATAGAAAAAACAAATATTACTACCAAATTAACTTATCCGATAAAAAACGTCAAATTAAAAAGCATTGGCGAAAAGTCAAAACTTGATAGATACTAATCTATTACAAATAGTAGAATTAACAATTGGAAGTCAGAAAAATCTAAGCCTAAGAAAATTTGCGTAAATTATGTAATAATTACATAGAAAAATGCAATCATGAAAAGTAATATAGTAAAAGTAAAACTTTGAAAGTAAAAGACTAGTTGTAAAAAACTGAAAAGAAAAAATAGTATGCACTAGTAAAAATATAATAAATGTATAACTTAAAATATTACAGCATTTATAATTGATTATATAATGTTGAATTAATTTTTTTTTTAATCATTTTTAACTCTACATTATTTTAATATATAAATTTATGATACTATTAAACAGAATATATATTATTATCCTGCTAAAGTTTAAACGACTAGTTCTTTAACATTGTAAAGTTTAATCTTTACCATACTGCATTTCATACACGAAATTTTCTATGAAATCAATCATTTTTTACCACTTTGTTATGTAAAAATATATTCGCTTTGTGTTCAAAATCAGCTTATATTACCGGCAGGAATTTTTACTCTACACTATAAATTTTGTAAGCATCAAACACTAGGTGATATAAGTCGAAATGAATATCTATATAAATATTTATTAAAAAAAATTAAATTATATGTATATATATATATATATATATATATATATTTCCAGTACAAATTTCACCCTAAAATTATTATTGCCTAAGCATGAAACACTAGAAGATGTAAGTCTAAATAAGAAATCAGAAATAAATAAATAAATAAATATATCTATATATATATATTGATATTTACATATATATTTATATAGTAATAATCTATTATCAGCTATATATATATATATATATATATATATATATATATATATATATATATATATATATATATATAATTACCGTATAATAATATTTCATGCTTACGAAATAATAAGGCTACGTAACAATCACTGCCAATAATAAAGACAGATATACGTTTTTTACTGATATATATATATCAGTAAAAAACGTATACCTGTCTTTATTATTAGCAATGACTGTTACGTAGCCTTATGATGATTACGTTTTTTACTGATAATTATATATATATATATATATATATATATATATATATATATATATTTTACAAAGGCATCACCACATTATCAAGGCCCAGAGGCCACTCAAGGATAAGGGTTAAAGAGTGTACAGTAGAAATTGGTCAATATAGTAATCATCAGTAATGAAAATTTGGTAAATTTAATCACTTATATGGAACGGCTCATCAAGAACTTATTTACTTTAGACTTGAACACTTCCATATTGTAGTCAGCCGGAAAGCAGGAAAACGGAAGACAATTCCACAGGCGTGCAGTTCTAAGAAAGAAGCTTTGTTCTTGGGATCTACGTTTAGGTTTAGGCACAGATAAAGAGTGGGGGAAATTATTGATAGTGTTTACAGCTAGACGAGTGTTTCTTGTGAAAGTTTGGCGAGGGGGGACCATAGATGTAAGCTCAGTTGAACACTTTCCATGAAAATAACGATACATCAGAGACAAACTCGCAACATCTCTTCTGTGAGATAGAGGTTGCAAGGAGGAGAAAAGGACATCTCCTACGAGGCTAGGAAGTCTATTTTGAACTCTATCAAGGCAGGACAATCCCTTTCTAGCAGCTCCTGCCCAGATCTGGCAACAGTATTCCATCCTTGGACGTACCTGGCTCTTATATAGATAGAGAATAGCATCAGCAGTGAGATATCTACTGGATCGATAGAAAGATCCCACCATTTTTCCAGCGGCCTTGGCAACAGATTTGATATACGTGTTCCATTTAAGATCAGGAGTAATGGTCAAGCCCAGAAGCTTGTCAAAACTTGAGGCCTCCTGAAGACGAGAGCCACTCATTTCATTTGATGACAAATGTGGATTAGAATGTTGATGATGTAAAGAGAAAAGCTTGGTTTTAGATGCATTAAAAGTAACCAGCCACTCCTTTCCCCATTGTACTACGTGCTCAAGATCAGAGGAGAGAGAATTGGAGAGAACTTGGTCGTTTACTGTCTTAGATGTGCTACCATAAATGGTAGTGTCGTCAGCATAAATGTCTACAAATGATGTAAGGATATGATTTGGAAGATCATTAATGTAGATCAGGAAAAGAGTTGGGCCCAGGATGGATCCCTGAGGGACACCGGCATTAATACTGTGAGCTTCTGATTTTTGCCCCTCAACTACTACTCTTATGAACCTATCACAAAGAAATGATTTAATAATTGAGAAGACTTTTCCAGCTATACCATAGCTAGCGATCTTATGAAGTAAACCTTTATGCCATACCCTATCAAAGGCTTTAGATATGTCAAGAGCAATTGCCCTAGAAAGATTGCCACCGTCGAGAGATTTGCTAATCCTATGCGATATAACTGTAAGGGCATCTGCTGTAGATCTAGCAGAACGGAAAACATATTGAGTGTCACTAAGAAGGTTATTTTTGTTGAGATGTTTGATTACTTCTGTATTTAACACAGATTCTAGCAACTTACTCACTTATTGGCCTGTAGTGAGAGGGGGATGAGCGATCACCTGAATTCTTACATACAGGGCATACTGATGAGATTTTCCAGGGAGATGGGAAACTATTCTCCTTAAGACAACGTTTAAACAGTTTTGTAAGTATGGGCGCTAATTCAGGTTGAAGTTTTTTGAGTACTATAATTGGAATTCCATCAGGGCCAGTTGCTTTACTCGAATCAAGGTTTTTGATTAGCTTCGCAACATCACGTACAGATATACGTATATCACAAAGCGTGTTTTCTGATAAAGGAGGAAATATTGGGGGTTGGCGGTCTTGGTCGCAAAGGGTAGAATTAGCTGCAAAGTTCTTGACAAAGAGTTTGGCTTTGTCTGATGCTGACGAGATTACCTCAGGTCCATTGATAATAGTTGGGATGGAGCACACGCTTCTGTTCAGGATTCTGTTTGCTATTTGCCAAAACTGGTGGGAACCAAGCCGCTGCTCAGCTACTTTGGACTTAACAGATTGAGCATACCACACTCTTGCGTTCCTTATTACTTTCTTACAATGGTTGCTGGCAGTCCTGAGAACGGCTTTAGTTTCCATACATCTATTACGTTTGAAGCAGTGGAAAAAGTGATTTCTGTGCGCAATGGCAGCAGCACATTCTGGAGAGAACCATGGCTGGCTGTTAGGTTTTTGCTGAAACTTTTTAGAGGGTATGAAATGGTCAATACCTACAATTAACAATTCAGTTAGGCCTAATACTATAGAGGACACATCCTTTTTAAACATGGAATGCAGAGGTATATCAGTTATAAATGTACGGAAGCTATCCCAGTCAGCCTTAGTGTATCGATATACTGTACGATGAAGAGGTACGTCTGGGGACTTATTACATTTCATTTTTATCTTAATTGATACAACAGAGTGGTCGGAAGATCCAAGAGGCGACAGAACAGAAACTGAACATAGTTCAGGGCAAGTTGTGAGAAAAAGGTCTAGTAGGCTCGCATACTGGCCGTCATTATCGGGCACACGGGTAGGTTCCTGAACAATCTGAGTGAGGTCATAGGCAATGGAGAAATCATGACAGAAACTCCCCCTATAATCGGTCTTGTTTGAGTGGGTCAACCATTCGATGTTGTGAACATTGAAGTCTCCACATACGTGAATGTTAGCTGAAGGATAAGTAGAAAGGATTTGGTCAATTTTCTCAGACATGCTTTGAAAGATAGTAACTCCGCTGTTGTGGGGGCGATAGAGAGTAAATATAAATGCAGTAGTGTGAGCTAAAGCACCCCGGAAGCACATATAGGGTAAGTTAGGATCTTCCCTGGAGATTTCCCTCCCACATGGAAAGCTATCTTTAATATAGGCACATATTCCATGCCCATGGCGATCTTGGGGGTCAGATTTAGAAGTTAAGTTAGAGTATCCTGAAATTGCAAACTCATCTAGGGAAATAGCCTGTCCAATGCCAGTTTCACTTAAAATAAAAGGTCTGGTTTAGTCTCCTGTAATTGGGTTTAAACCTCTGGAAGGTTAGAACGAAGACCCCTGATGTTGGAGAAGGAGACATGGTAGTAGGGGTCAACGTTGGAAGTTGGAGAACCGGGTTTAATCGTGTATGTTTTCTTGAAACTTGTCATGATTAAATTTTGGAATTTGTGGACAAGGTCGACAGATTTACTTAGAGCAGGACAGAGAGGGGAAATTAAGAGAGAAAAAGAAACGAAGAATGTTTTTTTTTTATTTGTAGCTAATGATAAGGTAAAGCCGTAACAATTACCCACTAGTATGGCATCGAGAGGCCCCACCAGAAGCTACTGCATGGTCCAGAATCCATTCACCAAATGGCAATACAGCAGCCCCAGTACTTTGCACCTGCTGATAGGACAGCCTCCCTAGTGGTTAATCCAAGGTTCGTGTCCCTGACTATCAGGCGGATAACGTCAGCCCAGACAAAACGTTTACCTCCAGCACCCTTACTAGTGACATGGCTACAAGGATAGACATAGACACAGAAAATGTCCGCCATCTCAGCCAACTGTTGGCAAAAATACTGCCAACCTAGAAAACAGCTTTTTCTTCTCGCTTTGTCCGAAAAATCACTCATTAAAAAAATGAGACCTGAGGGACAAATAAGAAGAAGCGAGAGTAACAGGAACTGCCGATAACGCATCCACAATGCGTTTTCTACTCTCCATTAAAAAAAAACAAAAAAAAACTATTAAGTATTGTACTTAATAAAAGTCCAACAGACGTGTTTAAGGGAAAGTATGGTGATAGATTCCACTCACACGAACTAAAAATGAGTATAATTCGTAATTTTTGCTATCAACTCGGTAGATAAATAAACATATGTACGAGGAAAAAAAAAGCTAGCATTTAATAAAACAGAAATACACAAATTAAATACTGAAATAAAATGGAGTTGTTAATATTTTAAATCTAAAATAAAAAGCATGATTGAAATCACGTATCTCAACAAAAACAATTCCGTCTCCAAATTGCAAACTGTATTGAAAGAAATTCAGTTAGTAGCGTCCAAAACATTTTTTTGAAATTAGCCGTTAAAAGAAAATCGTGATTTTAGTCTGAACTTAAGCTAGTAACGTTTTAAGAAGCTTACGATATAAAAGAAAAGGCTGATGGGGGGGTTCTTCCGAAAGTAAGTTGGTGCCGTTATAAGTAATTTCGAGATAAGATGGAAGCCGATATTGGACTAGAAAAAAACTAGTATTTAATAAAACAGAAATACACAAATTAAATACTGAAATAAAATGGAGTTGTTAATATTTTAAATCTAAAATAAAAAGCATGATTGAAATCACTTATCTCAACAAAAACAATTCCGTCTCCAAATTGCAAACTGTATTGAAAGAAATTCAGTAAGTAGCGTTCAAAACATTTTTGTTTGAAATTAGCCGTTAAAAGAAAATCGTGATTTTATTCTGAATTTAAGCTAGTAACGTTTTAAGAAGCTTACGATATAAAAGAAAAGGCTGATGGGGGGGGTTCTTCCGAAAGTAAGTTGGTGCCGTTATAAGTAATTTCGAGATAAGATGGAAGCCGGTATTGGACTAGAAAAAAGCTAGCATTTAATAAAACAGAAATACACAAATTAAATACTGAAATAAAATGGAGTTGTTAATATTTTAAATCTAAAATAAAAAGCATGATTGAAATCACTATTCTCAACAAAAACAATTCATTAAAAAACGTATACCTGTCTTTATTATTGGCAATTATTGTTACGTAGCCTTATGATTTCGTAAGCAGGAAATATTATTATACGGTAATTTATATATATATATATATATATATATATATATATATATATATATATATATATATATATATATATATATATATATAGCTGATAATAGATTATTACTATATAAATATATATATGTAAATATCAATGAATAAAAACACATATATATTTATATATGTTTTTATCTTATATATATATGTATCTAATATATATATATATATATATATATATATATATATATATATATATATACGGACCTTTACGCACCTGTTTTAATTGTAACAGATAATGGAGTAAACATAAACACTCGTGTATAATAGACCTGAATTTTGAATTATTATTACATTATATATATATATATATATATATATATATATATATATATATACATATATATATTTATTCATATACGTATATGTATACACACATATATATATTATCAAATTATATAAACTGTATATATATATATATATATATATATATATATATATATATATGCATGTCGCCATGAATCCGTACCCTACATTGATGAGTGTCTAACCATGAAATATTACAGTACGTATGTGTAAAATAATTATTGCTATAAAAACATGAATGGACACACCATTAAATACACACGCGCATATATATATATATATATATATATATATATATATATATATATATATATATATATATATATATATATATATATATATATGTGTATATATCTGCGCCACTGATTGTTGCGTAAGTATGAAACGTTAATGCATATGTTCATCGGCAGAACAGTCGCACTTTAAACACACTGAATCCTTTTTAGCTTATTTTTCAACGGAAAATCAGTCTTGGGTTTTACCACAATTAGCTTCTTTTTACTAAATGTTTACAGAAGACGAGTCGGGGCGTGAAAAATGATTACTCTGGCTGACTGTTCATCAGAAAAATAGGAAGGGCTTTAAATACAAGACATCCCGCTTCGTTAATGTTCATAGGGAGTCTAGTCATTGCATAAGACACGCCATCTACTTTGACTGAATGTTTATCGGAACACCAGTCGAGGTTTGAAATATGTGAAGCTCTTTGGACTAATGTTCAAAGGATGACACGACGGGGCTTGAAATATATGAATCTTTGCTGAGATAATGTTTATCACAAAGGCAGTCGGTGTGTGAAACTCAAGAATCTATTTTGGCTATTGTTAATGTTAATAGAAAGAAAAGTCAGTATTTTAAACAGAAGACCCTCTTTTGGCTGAATGTCTACATAAACACAAACATGACTTGAAACTCCTCTAGCTAATCTCCTCCGAAAACATCTGAGGCTTTTTAAACTTGAAGTTCTTTTCCTGAATGTCTAAAACCACTACTAGCTCCTCTGGCTTAAATTGGAGATATTTCTATAGCAACCAACATCCCAATTGAGAAGTCGTATCTCAGAAGAAATCATCTCTATAAAAAGTCAATTTTGAAAGATTATCTAAGGTAACAACAGCATTTGGCTGAATGGTCATTGGAATAGTCAGCCGGGAATTTTAACATAAAAAAGCTTCTTTTACTGAATGTTTATCGAAAGACGAGTAAGGGGGTTAAAACAAGATTCCTTTGGCTGAATGTTCATCGAAATACCGATCAGGGCTTGAAACACGAGATTCCCTTCTGCGGTAATTTAGATAGGAAGACCAATAGGGGCTTGACACACAAAAATATCTGTTTAGCTAAATTTTCACCGGAAGATTAGTTGGGGCTTTAAATACCAGACACTTCCTAGGTTAAATATTCACATGATAACAAGCCACGGCTTGAAACACAAACATCTACTTAGACTGACTCGTTATTGGTAATCCAGTAGAGGCTTCACACACAAGTAGCTCTTCTGGCTTAATGTGTATTTGGAGGGTCTTTTGGGTCTTAAAACAAAAAGCTATCATGACTGAATATTCATTAGAATACAATTCGGTGCTTTAATTACAGGAAGCTCTCCTGGGAGAATGTTCACAGGAAGATTAGTCGGGTATTAAGACATAAGACGCTTCTCTGGCTGAATATTTATCGGGAGACAATCGGGTCATGAAACACAAGAAGCGACTATGGCTGAATATTCATAAGCAGACCAATCGGGTCTTGAAAAACAAGATCGCTTATTTGGATGAATGTCTTTGGAAACACAAGACGCTCCTCTGACTGAAAGTTCATCGGAAGTGCGGCCGAGGCCATAAACACAAAAAAAAGCGTTTCTGGCTGTAAACAGGAAGCCTTGTGTAAGCTTGAAACGCAAGATCCTCTGGCTTAATCTTCATCGAAAGACCAGTCGGGAGTTAAAAAAACAAGAAGCTCGTCTGGCTCAATATCCATCGGGGGACTATTCGGGGCTTGAAAGATAAGGAGCTCCCCTGGGAGAATGTCTATCGGAAAATCAGCGGGTGCTTTAAACACAAGAATATCCTTTGGCTGAATGGAGGAAAAATTGCCATGTTTACCAAGAGGCACTCATAAGAAACGTCTCTTAGTAGAAATTCTATCTATAAAACGTGAATGTTGGAAAAGTTGCTATGAAAACCAACATCCGATAAGAAATAAAAAAAGTCCCTACATTCCTTCCATTTACTAAAAACTTTCGAACACAGTAATATTATTATAACTTTTGTTTTACTGAATGAAAAATTACAATTGTTCAATATATAGCTGAGAAAGTAACCTATACACTTTAAAAATATTTTGAAATCTGGTCGGAAAATGAGTGGGGGTGAAGCGTTATATAGTTCTACATGAGAAAAACTAACACTTACCCATGTATTCAAACATGCAAGGTTTAATTGATGAAAGAATACTCATCCTAAAATTTTAAGAACGTCAACATCCATTAAACTTCAGCAAAGTACGTATACACAAAATAAAATTTAACTTTGAATAACGACACACAAAATAAACAAGAATATATAGTAACAAAACAATAAAAATAATAATAATACTAAATAAAATACATAATCAAGTAAACTAGTATAAAAGGAAATGTAAGTAATGTTTATTAGTTATTAGAACTATATCACTCCAAAACATGAAAAGTGTAATCTGTACCGGACCAAAATAAAGAACGAGTACCCCAGTGAGTTAGAGGTCACATGCAGCCATGCCTGATAAATGCAGTCCCTTTGACTGTGTTTGCGTAAAAAACTAATAACGTGATTGGCTGATCGTGAAAACTAGTAGCACGTAAAGATATACAAACGCAATATTCCGTGCAATAGCTTTACGAATCCTACGCAATTAAGAATATTTAATCTCATTTTGCAACTTACGTATTTTTCTCTCGTCGAGAGAGCAATACTAGGATCTTTTAGTGGAAAATCTTGCACAAATAATATAGAATGAGATTTGTACATTCGGAATTTACCTTTTTCCGTTTGGATTATTACGATTCCCATTGGACTATTTTATGTTTGATTAATATTGTTTTGGTCTGTACCTTATTCTTAAACTTTTCTTTTTGAAGGAAGTCAACTGTTTTTGGCATATTCTATTTACTCATAACTTTCTGTGCTTTTCATTGCAATATAGCAACATTCATAATTTGTATTCATGTGCTAACTAGTAAAATTGTTACCTGAAAAATCAGGAAAATAAGGCATCTTGTAATGCTCTTCCAATGCATCAAATTTTACTTGTCTGCATTCCGTGAAAATAACAAAATTACATAAAAATATTGACCTGCAATAAAGCACGGTTTATCAGAGAGGACGGTGTAATATGAGGTTCTTAATTACCAATATATTCAGCTTTGTGGATCCCGTTCTGGTTCATTCTTAATTTTCCTATCACAGAAGCCAGACCAATATTTATTTACTTCAGCGAAAATAAGATAATTCATATTCATTTGAGCATCGCTTAAAAATCATGTCTTTTCGAAAACCCGATCGTTACCCACTTCGTGTGGCGCTATCATTTTTAAACAACAATAGCATGTGGAAATGTATATTTGATGTGAAAGGAAACATTTCTGAAAAGTTGTTCTGCTACAGCAGTTGCTTCTTCGTAAGATACTTATGCTGACATTACCTTAATGTCAGCGAAAATTAAAACCTCGTTTTAAAATAGGTACCGAAATGATTTCAGCATTTAATATCAAAACAAGAGAGCATGTTTATCATAGGCAAACGTGAAAATAAGTTCGATTACCTGTAAAATCATGGTGTTTCCCCATTGCCTTAATCGAGGAATTCGCGGTAAATGCTAATGTTTTATATTATTTCCTAGTGAAATTGGATTTGTCTTACCTTCTATTTATTGAGATGCTTGAAAACTATACAGAACCGTTAAGAGATACACAATGTTTGTATTTTGTAAATAACAATGATAAATATCCATCAATGTCAATAATACTTTAAAATATGAAATGTAATTTCGAAACCAATGTATAACCTACTTTTATTTGTACAAATCTATGGGAAAATAAGAATTATGCATTTCACATAACTCCTTAATTAAGTTATATATGTAGTGCGAATTTTCATTACGTTCAATTTACAAAAATTTAATGAAATAAAGATAAACAAAAAAATGTAGTCAAATTTTAGATGATATAAAACTCATAGGACGATCACGAATCTACGGTAGTTAGAATATAACACAGCATGCTCATGTTGTAAATGTGCATACGCATTTGGTACTCTTGCTGGTTATTGACTTATGTATATGTTTACCGAAGTGTTAAATTATATATAAGTGTTGTTATATATATTATTTGAACAATGTTAACATATTAAGGACATATTTCTAAAGAATATCCTTGTGAATTCAGGCCGTAAATTAAATTAAAAACAGTATTTCCGTAAACTGTCTTTAATTTAACTGTAATATAAAGCGATATTCTTGCATTCTATGTACGTGCTGAAATAATAATGACATTATTCATAAGCGCATTTTTATATGAGTTTATATCCACCTAAAAAGTTAATAGACAAAATATATTATGAATTATTAATGCAACATGTAATTAAGATTAATTTGCTCCGATTCGACGTCTAGATGTGCATGTCCAGCTTAAACATTTCCGACTACTTGAATCCACTCCAATTATTTCGAATTTTATCGAAATTTACTGATGCTGACTTATATTTGTTTAACTCTTACAACAATGACAGCAAAAATTGAAGTTCTACTTTAAAAATGTCGAAGACTACATTGATATTTTCTGAATTAACCAACTTGCTCGGTCAAAGCCGAGGTACAAGTAAGTTAATGAAGCAAAATGTGACCATGAAAAAAAAACATCAGTTTTCATGTGAAATGAAAATAATAGGTAAATGCCACTTTCGTAAAATATTGTAATATATTATTTTATAATAATGCATTTGCTTTAACTATGTAGAATACATCTAATCTAAATAAGTATATTATTTTAATTGGAATCCAATATTAAAATCAGTATTATTTATTAACATTATTTATTGCGAACTATTATCCTCATATTTTCCTAGTTGTTTCACGACGGTACGGCCAACTATTCTACAATTCCAAGTAGGAATAGTCTGGAGATAGCAGTTTCAGTCCTAAAGAAAGCCGGCTATAGGCTTACTTGGACAAAACGTGGGTAGACGTCAACAACTAGGGAAGGCAGTAATTGCAGTGAATGCCGTCAGGAGATTCAGAATGCCTATCCCGCTGTGGTAAACCATCTGACGAAGGCCAGTAGAATAGTTGGCCGAAAGGTCGTGGAACAACTAAGAAAAGATGAGAAAAATAATCCGAGATAAATAAAATTATGAATTAAAATGTGTATATATCTATAAGCGCATTTAATGTGCTGATCTATTTCCCGTTATAGTTTACAATACTGTATGTGTTTCTATATTATATTGAATACAAAAGCATAATGAAAAGTATCAGTTAAAAGAATGTGAAGACGGTTGTATGCATTTCTCTATACATCCCATAAAACAAGTAGGTTAAACAGCAGATATCGTGATGACAATGATGAAAGTGAGTGTCGGTTATTTTAAATCTACTAGCGAATACATGCAACGGAAAATTACATACTAAATCACAATAAGACGGGAAATAATGCTATGTTTTGGCAAACGTTGACACTGAATTTATTTATTGCTTTTTTTGTTGCCTTTATAAATGACGTGCCTTCGTAGAATTGCCTAGAATCGTGCGAGAAATCGTATAGTAAGTAATCAAAGCGTGCGACAATGGTGCATCAAGATGTTTCTGCTCACGCATGTTAGTCGTTATTTAACACTGAGACTTCAGGAAAAGCAGGCAAACGCATCTGTCTTCCTGCAATGTCGGTCACGACAATGTCAACAACCTCAACGTCGTCTAGGTCTGTTTCATGTATTTGATGCACATCAAATATCAATTACAACAAACCTTGTAGATAGAACACCTCGTATTTGTATTTTCTGTTGTAGCTGCTTACACTAGCTAGGTGTTTCGCATGAAATAATATGAGAGTTACCTTAGCATCTGTGACCATTTATATTAATCGAACATTATAAAATATACTTAATTAACCCCTTCTATCTCTCTACATATATACAAACGAACACAAATAAATGCACAGGCGCACAGAGATTAACACACGCTCACCACCCATATATATATATATATATATATATATATATATATATATATATATATATATATATATATATATATATATATATATATATATATATATGGCGATTGAATCTTAAAGCATCAAACTGGTGGTTTCCAGAATACAGTCTCGGTCACTGGCGACCATGACCGGTATCGGCCTCAAATTGATTAATGGTAGGAATTCTTCTATTTTTGGCGTCTCTTGAATATCTCTTATTTATGAAACTTTGTCCGCTTACCGCTTGGTTTAGATTCATAGCTGCTATGTGTAATTATTATTTTGTTTCATTACTTTAAAGTGTTATTCTCTCCAAATAAACAGCAATAAAATAACAACATGCCACAACCCACCTAACACACAGAGTATCCTATTTTGTCAATAAACTGTAGAAACAGATAAGAAGACGTAACTGAAGAATGGGTGAATCTACAATAGGCTGTACAATTGTCAGGTGAAACCCTTCATTGAACATTATTGTCCGCATACTAAGCCAAATGTATTGTTTTTAGGGTAATAAAATATATATATATATATATATATATATATATATATATATATATATATATATATATATATATATATATATATATATACAGGGTGTTTCAAAAGTCTTGGGAACAGAACAATTTTTAATGTTCCCAAGACTTTTGGAACACCCTGTATATTAATAGAACTGCCCTCAAACTCTATAACTAATTGCTTGTTAGATTAAAATGTCAGATGGAATCGTCACAGCAAGTATAAAATGTAACTTGTAAGGTATCTACTGGGCCTATCGTTGTTTGATGACCACACCCCTTTTTTAGATGAAGTAATAAAGTTCCATAGACTAATTTCGGCGCGATTTGCTTGATCTTAATAGTTAATAGATTTTAGTGTATGGGTCGCTGTTGCTTAAATAACAGAGTTCTCAGGCGGCATGCAAGATACTTTGGCGTTGAATCCTTACTTCGCATCTATCCATCCAACTGAGGAGCAAAAATATAGCTGAAACGAGTTGGCGGTTATGGTCCTTGTGAGATCCGACGTTGATTCACTGCTCATGTACATACATACATACATATATATATATATATATATATATATATATATATATATATATATATATTAAATAAAGCATCTGTGTTGCATAGTTTTCTCTTGAATTACATCAATATATACATATATATATATATATATATATATATATATATATACGCAGGTGATGAATGTATGTGTGTACGTGTGCGAGTATAAGAAAAAGATTATCTTTACTTCTGCTTGTATATATGTATGTACATATATATATATATATATATATATATATATGTATACATATGCATACACTCATACATACACACATATATATATATATATATATATATTTATATATATACACAGAAAATAAATATTACATTTATTTGATTACAAACAAATATTCTAAATGCTCTTTATTTAGAAAAACTATTATAACTTCGTAATGCTCATGTTATTCTGGTTATACAAATCAAAAATCTTCAGCAACACATTCAGTATATTTTTTGAATTTCCATTATATATATATATATATATATATATACATATATATATATATATAAATATGTGTGTATATATATGTATATATATATGTATATATATATATATCACTTTTTTCTAAATGTGTTTTGTTTTTATTAGAAAATATACATTTTAAATTAACGAGATTATAGAAGTTTATTAAGGAGATTTTCATGTAAGAATATTTGTTCGATTTTTGTAAGATTAATTTTTGTTTGGTCATAATTATTCGTAAAAATTCGATATGTTCCCTCACCTTTTTTTTAGTACATGTTTTGCTTATTCTTTCTCTTTTCAGGAATTTTAAAACGATTTTCATAAGATTATAACACCTCATATTATATTCTTATATTAAAATCTCTTTAATAAACTCCTATAATCTCCTTAACTTTAAAATGTATATTTTCTAATATAAGCTAAAAACTGATATGAGATGTTCATTAGGAAGAGTAAAATAAGCTTAGACATGAGTAAAAAAAATGTCAGTAATGTAAATTAATATTACATTTCTCAAATACATGCTTCTCAAATTTACGAGTATGTTTCGTTAATTACATTAGAATCGCAATTGTCCTATAAACACCTTTTAAAAAAACTATGATAGAAATCTATTTTGATTGGTTTTATGTACAAAAATTCTATATTTATACGAGTTAATATCAGCCATATTTGAAGGTTTTCGGACGCTTTTCTGTAGTGTTCATTGATTATTTTCTTTTATTAACTTATTTATATTTATTCAGTCGACTATGATTTGCTAAGAGTTATGTGTGTATATCGCAATTAAAAATTAAGTAAATAACTGGGTAATTGCCTCTTGATGTTCCATTTTAGTTTTCTTTGAAGAGATTCATCGAATTACAGATGCGTGATTTTTTTTGATTTTTTTATTTGTCGGTAAATTGAGAAGATGTAATGTAATAACGGCCAGAAAATAATCAAAGATTTTTTTCGTTCAGTTTTACATGATAAATATACACTATGCAGTAATTAGATATACTATTGCGTAATAGGAAATTTAATAAAGTGTCAAAAATATCGCCACCCACTCTCAGGGATATATTGTTGGGAAAAATACTAAATATAACTAATGCATATATACATCTCTCTCACACTCTCTCTGTACATCAGTATATATACATGATTATATGTATATATCTATAATTATATATATATATATATATATACGTGTGGATATATATATATATGTAAATATGCATATATATATATATGTATTTCCATGTGTGTGTTTTGACATATGCAAATACATATACATATATATATGTATAGATACATCTATACACATATACTCACAAACACACACACACACACACACATATATATATATATATATATATATATATATATATATATATATATATATATTCAAAACAGTAGCCCAAGTGTCTATATAGTTTCTCATCTGTCGGAAAACGTAAAGAAATGTGCTAACATATATAAATATTTACTCATACTTGTATTGTTTATTATAATTTCCATGCTGACAAAAGTGTGTTTTAAAAAAATGTATTTAATAAATATATTTTTAGAGTATTAATATATCCTACACGTGTTTCTGTAAATAGCCGAGTCCACCAAATAACTTACGGGAGCGAAATGTTTGTATTTTATAAAAACAGTTGGTTAGCTTTTTTAGTCGGAAATCTTTATATATATATATATATATATATATATATATATATATATATATATATATATATATATATATATATATATGTATAAATCTGAACGTTCTGTGTATGTTTCTGGTCACGAATAGTCTCCTATATGGTTGACTATTTTAAAAAAAAAACAGATTACATATAATGATAGAAGATGTACCGAGGATCAAGAATGGTTATGTTTGATCTGGCAGAACGGTGGTTCATACAAAAATCCGATTGCAAGGGTTTTTGATACAGATGTAAATAAGAACACTCTAAAATGTATGTTTCAACTTAAATAGGGATGCCATAATAAAATTGTGGGGTCTGTACTCCATGGAATTATGGTACAAACTTTAACAAAGACTTTTCTCATCTATTTGTGTAAGTATACTTTGATAATTATGTTTCAGTTTGAAGAAATATCGTATACTTATTGTGTGTTCGTTCGCGCCTGATGCAATAGAATGTAAATATGTCACAAAGTTTAACAAGGTGTTTTAAACGGGGTGAGGATCCACAATAACACCTTAGCTTTAATCTTAATTCACGTAAGTTTTTATTTATTTTTTTAGAAGAACCATATTGTGTCGAATAAATTCACCCCATAAATTCACGTTCTAATTAAAGTGAAAGCCCCCCAAAATAAGTCGGAACTTTAGACAATTCTCGACAGAAATTTTACATGATTCTATTGTTTTCTTTCTCAACTTGCACGTGGCAGTCTTTCGAAAATAGATAAATAGATAAATGATAATAAATAAGAACGTTACTTGTTATCGTGGCAAAAGAAGGCAAACATCCTGCTCACGGGATTACGTGTCTTTTTAAAAACTTTTACATTACCTTCTTATTTGTATTTATATATCTGTTTAAGCTTTCTTGTAAGTGTGCTAGAAGGAATTAAGTTGATTACAGCCCTTTCTGTGTTTTCTTTGCATTACAATAGTACAACCCTGAATCCGACGCTGCTATACTTCACCGTATAATACTGTAAAACTGAAACGGATTTGTTTAGCTTGGATAGGGCGCGATTTTCTTCTTATTTATATTTATATCGATGATTTGCATTAAAAAACTAAGGTAATTACGTGTTTACTTTTTTAATATCCCATTGTGCTGTTTCGGATTATTTTACTAAAGTAAGTAAAGCTTCATTATTTTTTTAAAAAAATGTATATTTTTCTTTGTTTTTCGATATTTCCTCGATATTATTTAGTAAGAGTGTTTAGCAGAAAAGCCAACAAACGACTACCCGAACAACTAAATATACAAGAAATAAAATGTTACCATAGTACATAAAAGTTCGTTTCATGCTTTTTGTTTAGAAATAGATTTTAATGCATTTTACTTGAAATAATTTCAGCGAACCGAAATTAACACGAAATTTGAGGCGATAACAACTTAAATTAATTTTTATATACATTAAACATGCCATAATCGAATATTCCTCAAGCACAAAAAACAGACAGCATTAAAATATGTTTCTAAATATTCCTTACGTTTACGGAACTCTCTTAAAGTCTTAACACAGTATGCTCAGGTTACCTCCTTGACATTAAAAAGGGTTCTCCATTTAAAAGTCGCCGCTATTTTGATTTATTTTAAACAGGCTCGGTAATTAAAAAGTAATTTGTTTTGCAAGCTACTGAAAAATGCAAACCAATGTACTTTTCTACCGTAAAAGTATTTTTTATTGACTATGGTAACATTTATTTCTTTGATATATATATATATATATATATATATATATATATATATATAACCTTTTCTCTTTGTAAGGAAACATAATTTCGTTAGTCACAATATGTTGTTTGTTACGAATGGAAACAACGTTGATATAACAAAAAAAAATTCGCGAAAATTATCTTTACTTTCATCATATTTTTCTTAGGGTAAAAGTTTTGAGTATCAAAACGTATCTCTACACAACTCCTGCTGTTCATAACCTATCATAGTTTAATCAATCACAGTCCATTTTCTGTAGGCTGTTTTTGAATCCACTAAACGATGGTACGTCTGCTTGTATATATATATATATATATATATATATATATATATATATATATATATATATATACGTGTGTGCGTGGGTGTGTGTATGTATATGAGTGTGGCTAGTATTTGTCTATCTGTGTGGGTCTGTGTATTATATTTGTATAGATTGGTTTTCTAGATTTAAATCTAATACATATATCCAAATATAGAGAGAAAGAGAGAGAAATATAGATAGATAAATAGATATATAGATTGATAGATAGATAGATAGATAGATAGATAGATAGATAGATAGATAGATATTTCTATATCACTGTGTCAGTGTGTAAATAAACGCGTATTTCTGCATATACATAGTACAAATGTTCGGACAGTAGTATTTGTACATTAACGTTTACAAGTAAGGTTGGTCATTCATGTGTTGGAAACCATAATCGTTTCAGGTTAAGTTTGATATTTTCAGTGGCGTGGGGTGTAGGAGAGTATATTTACATTGGATTTAACCAAAAAAATTTGCGCATTATCTCTAGGTTGGGAACCATCATCGTGCCAATGTTGGCCATAGTCGGTCCAGCTGTAGGTTAGTATAGATCCATAGGCTAGGACCTTCTCCTTTAATTTTACCTAGAGATTAATAAACGCCATAGCAAGGTAAGGGCTATCATCGCTGCAGGTTTTGTCATGAGCTGCCCAGTAGTGTTGGCTGTAGGACAGTACATATACACATGTTATGACCTTGAATTTTGCCATTAATCTTGGAGAATTGTATACGCCATTCTTAGGTTAGGGCCATCATCAATAAAGATTTGGTCATGCTCAATGGATTGGGATGTAGAGGGTTTGTAACACGCACATATGTAAGTATACGTGGATTGGGGTATAGGAAAAACCAGAACCTTTATATACTATGGTATTTAGAAGCGTAATGCTTCTCATGAGAAAAGGAGAGGAGATGTAAGGTGACATAGGGATGCAAAGTCTAGGGATGGTTACATTAGGAGCGAAATAAAATATTGAGTTTGTTTTAGGATATCGGACAAATATCGATTTTATTTTATACGCCGTTAGTTATATAGCATATTATTTATTGTTGGTTTTATATATGTTTAAACATATATGATAAACTCTCGGGAAAATATAAAGTACGTTAACAGTAACAAATGCTTATTTAATTACATATATAAAATATTTATCCAAGGAAATGATTTACAAAACATATGGGTTTTATGCAATGTCGGTGTATTTTACAGGGTGTATATGAATTTATTCCAGAAGTTCAAAATATATAAATTGTAATGAATAATATAATAATAAATATGAGGGGCTAAAATATATAGAATACAATATGGAACCATTTAATTAAATTAAATGCAGCATAAACACATTGTAGAATTAGGAGATAAAAATACAAAAAGTAACTGATGAAAATATATAAACCTATACGGATTATATAGTGATAAATCATAATAAAAGTTATAAGATATTTAAAGTTATTAAATATACGAGAATTAAATAGTGAAGTAAAGTGAATAAACAAAATGAATATATTTATTTAAGCTATTAAATATAGGAGAATTAAATAATTAAATAAATTTAATAAACAAAATGAATATAAACAAAATGGATGTAAAAAAACAAAAAAATATATATAGTTTTAAATATACAAATTACACTAACAAAACATGAAATAAAATGTAAATCCGACACTTCAATAAGAAGAATATTAAAATGTTTTATAAAAATATAAATGAAAAATCGAAGTCTCTTTCTTGAGAAATACAGTCTCAGACTAGATTAAAACAATGATTAAAGAGAACATGCCACTTGCCCTACACCCCGATTGATGTAAACATATATTGGTTTAATGATTACATCTCCCTCTCTCTTACTCTCTCTCTCTATCTATCTATCTATCCATCAATATATCTATCTCTGTCCATCCACCTGCAATATATATATATATATATATATATATATATATATGTATACATTAACATACAGTATTGTTTCGCTGTTTCACAGCTCCTCATATCGGCTAGATCGAACCCCCACTGCCCGAATGACAGCCAAGGCTGCTCGCCATTACGCTATACGGGCGACACTAGGTGGGTAATAAAATAACGATGGTTCATATATATATATATATTTTCAGAATGTGAGAGAATGTATATAATACATTCCACAGCCAAACAACGTCGCAGCCCACAAGAGCCATGACAGTCAAAGAACCGGAAGTGCAAGACTCGAGTTTCCCCCTCATTTGGGCTCGTCAGTTAGACACATCCGAACTCAGGATTCGAAACCCGAGCCTCTTGCATGCAAAGCAAGCACTCTACCAACTGAGCAAACGCCCTGCACACAAGAATTTCAATTAACCAACACAGATCAAGCAAACCGCGCCGAAATCCGACTGTGAAACGAACCTACTACGTCTCAACAAGGGACGCGGTCATCCAACCAGCTAATAACCCCAAGCTGATGTCTCACTAGTAGGAGTTTTAAAGCAAGCGATCATTATCAATATACGTTGTTTGGCTGTGGAATTTATTATATACATTCTCTCACATTCTGAAAATCATATCATAAGTTGCTCGCTTGGTTAGTATTGCTGGATGACATCGTCCTTTCGAGTTAAAACTCCTACTAGTGAGACATCAGCTTGGGGTTATTAGCTGGTTGGATGACCGCGTCCCTTGTTGAGACGTAGTAGTTTCATTTCACAGTCGGATTTTGGCGCGGTTTGCTTGATCTGTGTTGGTTAATTGAAATTCTTGTGTGCAGGGCGTTTGCTCAGTTGGTAGAGTGCTTGCTTTGCATGCAAGAGGCCTGGGTTTCGAATCCTGAGTTCGGATGTGTCTAACTGACGAGCCCAAATGAGGGCGACACTCGAGTCTTGGACTTCCGGTTCTTTGAGTGTCATGGCTCTTGTGGGCTGCGACGTTGTTTGGCTGTGGAATTTATTATATATATATATATATATATATATATATGTATATATATATATATATATATTATTTCTAAAAAATAATCATCCACTGACACGTATTTCAACAAGCATTTACGTAAAGATGCACTTTCGTATAAATACTTTAATTCATTCAAGAAAGTATCGCTGACAAAAAACAAATAGGGACATCTATATATATATATACAGTGATGATCATATTTATTGGCACGGTAAAGAAAAGTTAAATTTTGTCTAATATATTCTAAAAAAGGGATTAAATTAAAGAAAATAACAAAGTATATTATGTATTTTTAACTGCCCTTTCCGATGCAGCAATCGAATTTTAGAAAAAATAAATAACAAAGGAACAACACACATAATTGCAAAAAACGCTTGTTCAAAATTTTTGGCACGATTTATTTAATAATCAATTGTATAGCTTTTGGCCTTGATTACTTTCCTCAGTCGCTTTTCATAGTTTACAACCAAGTTGTTGCACTCTTCAGTAGTAATTTTAGCCATACAGTGATGATCATATTTATTGGCACGGTAAAGAAAAGTTAAATTTTGTCTAATATATTCTAAAAAAGGGATTAAATTAAAGAAAATAACAAAGTATATTATGTATTTTTAACTGCCCTTTCCGATGCAGCAATCGAATTTTAGAAAAAATAAAGCCATACAGTGATGATCATATTTGTTGCACTCTTCAGTAGAAATTTTAGTCATACAGTGATGATCATATTTATTGGCACGGTAAAGAAAAGTTAAATTTTGTCTAATATATTCTAAAAAAGGGATTAAATTAAAGAAAATAACAAAGTATATTATGTATTTTTAACTGCCCTTTCCGATGCAGCAATCGAATTTTAGAAAAAATAAATAACAAAGGAACAACACACATAATTGCAAAAAACGCTTGTTCAAAATTTTTGGCACGATTTATTTAATAATCAATTGTATAGCTTTTGGCCTTGATTACTTTCCTCAGTCGCTTTTCATAGTTTACAACCAAGTTGTTGCACTCTTCAGTAGTAATTTTAGCCCACTCTTCCTGACAATAATCCTCCAATTGAATAAGATTCTTAGGCTTCCGTTGCATTACCCTCAATTTTATGTTCTCCATAAATTTTCAATTGGATTAAGGTCTGGGCTTTGTGATGGCCACTCCAAAACATTAATATGATTGCCCTCAAGCCATTTCTTAGTCAGTTTAGCCGAATGCTTTGGGTCATTATCTTGCATGAACCACCAACGACGACCAAGTGAGAGCTCTTTAGCAGAGTCTTTCAGGTTTTCATCAAATATTTTAACATAATCTTCCTTTTTTATGCTACCTGTGACCTTAACAAGTCGCCCTGGTCCAGAGGCAGCAAAGGATCCCCAAAACATCAGACTGCCTCCACCGTGCTTCACTGTGGGTATGGTGTTCTTAGGCAGGAAAGCTTCGCCAGATTTTCTGTAAATATAAGACACTTTATTATGGCCAAATAACTCTATTTTCGTTTCGTCAGTCCATAGAACACGTTTCCAGAATGCAACATCTTTATCAATATGACGTTTTGCAAAGGCTAGCCTTGCTTTCAGGTGCATAGGCTTCAATAAGGGAGTCTTTCTCGGACGACATGCTTTTAAACCAGCTCTCTTCAAAACTCTACCAACCGTATGTCGAGATACATTCACTCCAGAGGTGCTCTGTTCATCAACAATCTCCCCAAGAGAGATCCTTGGGTTTTGTTTTAGTTGTCGAACAATTTTCCGTTCATCTCTTGGGGAAAGAATCCTTTTTCTCCCTCTGCCCTCTAAACTCATAACGTGACCTTGCGATTTGACCTTGTTTATTGTGGCTCTAACAGTGGATTTGGGAAGGTTTAGCTTCTTTGAAATCTTATCCTAGCCCTCCCCATTGGTATGGCATGCTACAACAAGCTTCCTGACGTCTTCGCTGTGTTCCTTAGTTTTAACCATGGCGATTGAAAATTATAATTTAGTCACTTATAATAGTTTAAATAAATCGCTATCTAAAAATTATCTGAAAAAAATGATTCACTGAATTAGCGTTAAACAAGCATAATATGGCTATAAAAAAGTTCAGAAAGCACGTAAACCGGAAATTGATTGATATTATACTGATACTAAAAGAAAAACAAAGCCGTGCCAATAATTTTGAACAAGGGTTTTTTGCAATTATGTTTGTTGTTCCTTTGTTATTTATTTTTTCTAAAATCCGATTGCTGCATCGGAAAGGCCAGTTAAAAATACATAATATACTTTGTTATTTTCTTTAATTTAATCCCTTTTTTAGAATATATAAGACAAAATTTAACTTTTATTTTACCGTGCCAATAAATATGATCATCACTATATATATATATATATATATATATATATATATATATATAAACTAACGAATAATCGATGTTTTTGAGAGATTACACATGCCTCCGCTAAATTTGTTTAGTCAAAGGGCGTCGCTTAATTAGCTGTTGACAGTTTGTATATCACTTCCTAATATGCTCAAACCAGGATAGGGAGCATTATAGTCATCCGCATACGGTACTATTTCGCTGTTTTACAGCTCATCAATGCGCTAGGACAAGTACCTACCTCAAGTCAGGATCGAACCCGACCGCTAAGTGGGTAATGAATTACCGATCTTTTTGACATCATCCAAATGTTTCCGCTCGATTGTTTACACAATATATATATATATATATATATATATATATATATATATATATATATATATATTACTGTATTGTTTTATATCGTCATTTCCCTTCTTTATTGATTTATACATACATACATAATACATACATACATACATACATATATATATTGATTTATACATACATACATAATACATACATACCTACATACATATATATATATATATATATATATATATATATATATATATATATATATATATATATGCGTGCGTGTGTGTGGGTGTGTGGGTGTGGGTGTGTGTTTTCTATGTATATGCACTTATTAATGTACTCTACAGAGTATATATTTTGCTTAACTTTTCCAAAAACTAGATGCCAGAAAACAGCAGGATCCGACAACATTGAGAACATACTGCTTAAATAAAATCTAATCATACAACTTCTGCAAAACTATTTAATGTAAATAGACACATTATATCAGTCATCGTCTACTCAGTAAAGAGCAATCGGTTTCAGTTGCGTGCAAAATAACAGTGCTTGAAGATGTGACAAATAAAGATGTTGTCAATCATCTCCGTAATATGAACTAAATTGGTGACAAGTGGATGATTTCCGTATTGCAATATATAAAGCTAATTGGTTGAGTGCAATATGATACATGATATCTGAATCTATTCGCGCAGACTTTATTTTGATGACAATATATTTGCTTTGTTGTTTGATGATGTTTGGAGCAAATGTTTAATTCAATATGAATACAATCAATACAGACAATTACTAGCATTAAGATTACATAAAATTTTAAGGATATATTAGTCCCCGCGAGAAAGAGCAGGAGACACGATGTTTTAAATAATAATAATAATAATAATAATAATAATAATAATAATAATAATAATAATAATAATAATAATAATAATAAAAATACTACTAATAATAATAGAATAACAATAACAAAGACTTTCGCTGGCGACGAGTATTTTTGATCGTAACCAGTTATATAGTCCTTTTGAATAATCATCTCTATTTTTCTCATTACGTACTAAATATTTGTTAATGAAACCTATATGAAATGTGTTTCTTATTAAATTTTAAAGAGTATCTATTCTGAAAGAATTTTAAAAAAAGTAAATCTACAATAATTCATTTTAAAGTTTTTGTTAAAAAAATGCCGATTTTTTCATTATTTAAACCTGTATTACAAAGAGAGGGTTGCAAAAAATGAGTCGTTGTCTGAGGAGAAATACAAACTGAAACAGAGAGAATATTCAGACCTGTAATAATACAAATGTGGGGAGTGTACAAATGAGTCGTAGTGTGAGGAGTGATACAAACTGAAACAGAAAGAATATTCAGACCTGTAATTATACAAAGAGGGTGTTGCACAAATGAGGCTTGGTGTAGGGAGAAATAGAAACTGAAATAGAGAGATGTTGAGTTTTACATTATAATCTTAAAAATATAAGATACAAGTAGGGAAGCACTTCATTCAAGGCATGAAAATTGTTAAAGAAAATGTTTTACCTATAGGCTTTAAAAATAAAGGTACAAGATAACATTTGACATTTATTCATCTTCAAAGTGCACTTTTATAAATTTTACAAAGTAAGGTATAAAATTTAATTTAAACTGAATCAAAGAATTACCTTGAATTTATTTTATGTAATGCACATTCTGTTGCTATTTAAAAACATTATCTTTCATTTAGCAATTAATGATATAGATATACATTTTTAATGATTTGTTTTAAGTACAACAGAATATACGTTAAATAAAATAAATATAATATATATATATATATATATATATATATATATATATATATATATATATATATATACGCAGATAGAACCGGGTGCATTTTTACATATTTATACACACATATACACATAGAGTAAGAGCTAGAAAGAGAGGGGAAAAGAAACAGAAATTTATATGCACATATACTTATGTATATAAAAATATGTTTATATATATGTATCTATATATATATATATATATATATATACATCTATATATTTATACATATACCTATATAGCCTATAAATGTATGCATATATGCTCACTTATACAATCTCGTATCTCCACATATACATGCATATATATATATATATATATATATATATATATATATATATATATATATCGTCGTTTCCTCACGAGTAATTTCCGACCTATCGATCACTACCTTTGTTCCCAGTTTCAACGATTCTTCCCATGGGTACATAGGCGTCTTATTAATCCAACGGAGATTTTCCTGGCTTTTGGAAAAAGAAAACATAAAACTAAGTTTCTTTTTCCGGTATAGCGGCTTGGCTTATTGAATATGCTCTTTATAATCAGGTATTTTTTCACAAACCCATAACATTTTTTCCACTTGCATATAACACCAATAGTGTATAATACACTACTTAAATCAAACTTGGTTCCCTATTATTATCGACTTATTGTTTCAGAATAACATCACGTTACCAATATTTTGAAAGAATTTATGGAATTATTCCATTGTAGTACAACCTATAGACCTGTACTTCATTTCAGTTATCTATGCTCGTATTACTTTTCTTGTGATTCATCATCCTAATCGATATACCACGCATTTCTTTCTGTGTTTTTAATGCGTGTGTCATCAGGAACATTATTTTTTTATTTTATATTTAGGTTATTATCTCATTCAAGCTTTTAGTGCATACTTGCATTCAACAGTTTTTGCAACATTCAATCGTCAGACAGAGAAGATATTAGTGCTTGTCCCATTTAGACACTTAACGTTGTGTACCTCTAGTGTAAGTACTTCGGGCCATCATTTGTATTCTCGGGTATAAGTTCCGAGGCAATTATGCAATGTTTTGAATTACTGCAGGTTATTGTGAAGGATGCTGCCAAATTAACTAGGGTGTTTCTTGAACATATTTGGAATATTACTATTGTAATTTTGAAGATAACTTTTTAGCACATGATACCAGCATCTGTAACAATCTAAATGCATGGATATCATTCTCCAATTGATTATGCACCAAATTCTAAATTTTTCTCAGGGACATAAAATGGACTCTAGAAGCAAAAATGCATCAGTAGAAGAAAGCTGGGATTTGATTACGTTAAATGATTTGTGCATTAGTAATAACCGCGTTAGTTATCTTTAACGGTAATGTAGTAGTCAACCAATTATCTGCATGTCGTTTTTTTAGAGGGCGGTACAAAAAAACAACAACTTAAGCATGAACTAACTGGAGAATTTGTTTGTAGAAATTATTATACTATGCGTTACAAATTATTATAGGAAGTTGTAAAAACAACATATTCGAATCTTACAATGAACACATGTATTCATGCACTTATATTCACTATCTTTTAGCACAGACGACAAAAGTAGTTATATATTTATATTAAAAATATGTAGGTAATATAATTCATATTTTAGCGTAAGAGAGATTATTGTGTTGACATTGAAAGGGATAATTATGCTTTTTAATTCTGTGGCATCTTATTAAATAGTAATCCTAAAAGAATTATTTATCAGCGTAAAAATAATTCTTTACCATGTAAGAAAATTTTCGAGTTATCTGGGTTTCTTTTTGTCTTTTTCTTAAATAAAGAATATCGTTTATTATCATCATGTAAACAATTTCAAGAAATCACTCATGTAATAATTGACAAAACCCTATCAAGAACAACTATACAACAATTTGACAACCTGTATTTGTTACATAGTAGTTTATATATATATATATATATATATATATATATATGTATATATATGCATATATACATACATATATATGTATATATACATATATATATATATATATATCAGAGAAAATTGTTTATGCTAAATGCTACATCAGGACAGAGAGTCATACGCTTGCTCATATATTGTAATCGAAAAATAAAAGAAATCTAACGATTCTAGCAATTGCTTTAAACTTTCTGGCCTTTCTCAACCATCGGTTTTTAAATCTTTCAGGCGATTTCTAGAATTATGGAGATGCTCCGAAAAATGTCAGTTTATTTCATAAGCCTTTCGTAGTTTCCTTTTTTTACTTCTTATTTCTGATTATCTCCTTGTGTGATCTATAACATTTTAGTTTTGATACATGTTGCCTTCAATAAGTCTCCAGATTTTTGTAATATTGCGATCTTTATTGATAATACACACATTACCCTACATTCCTTTCAAAGTAATCTTCTCCGGATGATATACAATCTTTGTAAATTCTCAGCATTCATGGAAGGACCCATGGTAGTCATCTTTTTCGAGCGTGTGAATGACGCTCGGTATATATTGTATCTCCTCAATTGTCTCATAACAGCAGTCTTACATATTTTCCTTGAGTTTAGGGAATAATCAAACGGCATATGCACAATGGTCTGTACAAGGGAAGGTGTGAAAATGTCTTACTGTCCATGTTGATCAAGGATAGAGATTTCTTGGGACAACCTGACGTAAATCTTAAGCATCTTCACTTCCTGGCGAATAATTGTGTACAGTTCTTATACTAAGATTAAACTGTTATTTATTGTCTCTATAGATACGTGAGGGTCGTTATTCATGAACTATATTATTTGGTCAATCAACACTTACGTCTTTATCATGCACTACAATATATTTGCTTTCATTGAATCTCTTATGTCACTCAAGTGGCATTGTTCTAAGTTTAACAAATACTTTTTCGCATACAATTCTTTTACAGCGCCCTCACGTCCAGATGTCATTTTCAAAATTCGCTATCTGTGACAATCAATATTGAGTATGTAAATATAAAAACATTAGCCACCCATCTAATTTCTTATGTAGCTATAAATTTCTTATGTAGCTATAACCACATTAGTCATCCATCTAAAAATACCTATATCAATAACATACTCTATTTTATCTGGCTACGACAATTTTAAAAGCCTGTACAAAAGAAGGCTGGAAAATAATTAAAAGGGATATAATAGCTCCTATTTAAATATGTATATATTTAAATTATACTTTTTACGTTTTATATTATATTTTCTCCAGCACTAATTACATTTTTTGATATTAAAAATTACACAGGTTAATATTATTAAATGAAGCTAAGATGTGCGTAAAACATGGAAGAACATTTCAACTCGACTGTCGAGGCAAGACTAAATTAAGAAAAAAAAAGTGAGGAAGAGTAAATATTATTGCAATTATTTCCCTTTCCTTGTACCTATTTGTGAATTATTCCACGGAGTTTTGCCTTTTGGATTACTTTCAATTGCGCGATTCCCTTGCATTCTACCTGGGCGAATGGAAATTTAACCATTTTTCTTGGATTATGCATTTTTGGATTTTATCGTCATTGGATACTTTACTCTTCACCAGACTATACATTAAAGTAAAATCCCTTTTTTATTCACCCTATCGCCCCTGTTTCAGTTTTGTTATCAAGTAAAATCTATGACTTAAGTTAGTTTCATAAAATACTTTTGCTATCAAAATCCGATCCGCATTTTGCTAAGTCATACCCTTTTGTGAGAAGAAAAACATTTCTTCGAAACTCCGCGGAGTAAGGACTATCCACTTATTAAGTGTTTCCTTTTTAAGATTAAATATAATTTTATCTCTTTTTCAAAGTATTTTTAAAATGTTTTATTACGTACTTGTTTATATATATATATATATATATATATATATATATATTACATATATATATATATATATACATATACTGATTTACGATTATAGAATTATTCATTTTTAAAACTGAATTTTATTCGTAAATTTTTCTTATATTTCCAAAACAACGTTACTTATTTACCCATACAGCAGAAGCCGTATAGCGCAATGGCAAGAAGCCTTGACTGTAATTTGGGCGATCGGATTTCTATGCTGGCTTGAGATAATTGTCTGTCTATCCGCACCGATTAGCTGTGATCCAGCGGAGCAGTACTATATGTGAATGACAATATATATGTATATATATATATATATATATATATATATATATATATATATATATATATATATATATATATATATATATATTATTCCTTAATTGGAATTCATTGTTTTGAGATGAGCATTAATATAAATATCTCTCTCTCTCTCTCTCTCTCTCTATATATATATAGATATATCTATATATATGCATATATATATATATATATATAAATATATATTGTATATATATATATATATATATATATATACATACATACATACATTAAATGTTAAATTGCAAATGCCAAATGTCATAATACGGTTTTATCTCTAAACAGAAAACTTCATTTCCAGCGTGCCTTTGTCATATCAATTAAGATACTGCTATTGTATATGTTGTTCTTTTGCTGTGTATGCTGTGGTAAAACACTTCTGATGTAAGGTTGAAATGTTTTAACTTTGATCAATATCGGAATATTATTTCTTGTTCTTGATTGTCGATTATTGATACTTATCGTATTCAATTCGATACCATCCTACGAAAACAAGCCTTCGGCATATCAAGTAACTTCGTATGCAGTGACAGAAATGACAGTTTAGCAGTTTACAATTCCATAACGAAGGCTGACTGAAAAGTCAAAATTAAAGTATCTTTGATATAATGGTACACCCACACACACACACACACACACACCCACACACACACACACACCCATATGTATATATATATATATATATATATATATATATATATATATATATATATATTAGGCACCGCCAAAACTGGGGGGGCAGGTCAGTACTTTTTGACGGACCGTCTTTTTAAAAATCTACCAAAAATCAGGTAATTATCCGATCAATACGAAATTTTCAGCGATGATTAGGAGAAGAATGAACTTTATAACAGTGTACTTATTTTTCATAAACGATATTTATATATATATATTTTTTTGCTTACAAACCCCCCCCCCCTTGTTTTGAAGTGGGAACAAATATGCTTAAAATAATCATCTGAGACTGAAATCAACATATTGTGTTGTAAGGGACAGAATTATAGATTCAAAAAAAAAAAAAAAAATTGTTTGCATACCTTATTTTGACGTCTGAATATCAGAACTTCGATTGTGTTTAATTATCCAGCTTTTGAGTTTTGAAGTGTGAAATTCGGTGAATATGTTAAGTAAAATAATTAATTTAAGTTAAGCAAAACAAAAAAAAAATTTTTTTAATATTTATACGAAAAAAGCTATTTTAAAATTTTTGATAAATAAATTAACAATTTTTTTTTTAGCGAGCCGAATAATGCATGACCATTATTAAACAGGGCATGCTTTGAATAATCGATACCCCCCAAAAAAATTCGATAAATATTGTGCCCTTTGTGTTAAAAAATAGCATCTTTTTTTTCGATCCCGTTTGAAAACGTTTGCCGCCTTTGACTATGGTGGACCAAACGCGCTGCAATAATTTTTTTTTATTCTGCTTTAAATTGCCCCCCCCCATTTTGGGGAGTCTGGCCCCCACACACATACACATTAAAAACCAAACGCATACAAATGGTCACCCATCTGGTACTGGCCAGCCTCAGCTTAATAATACATTGAAATTTTCGTCACTGAAAAATAAGTTTTTTTTGGCCTGTTTGGTCTTCCATAGTTTGCTTTGTTTCAGACGAAAACGTAAACAGAGTCGATCTGAACTCTACGTCAACGCGAATATCTGGTTACCTATATGAATAAGTGGAATTATTTGAAATTCAGGTACTTATATTATAATATTTTTGCATATTCTCTTAGAAAATCATCCTAAATCTTAGTTAGACAATAAATAAATTAATTAATTATTTCAAAAACCCTTTTTTTTAATATTTAAGTACGTTTTTTGTGCAAGACAAAAAATGTCAATTGTTAACTTTTTGGGAAAATTTAACATTTAAAATTGAATTAAAAATAGTAGAAAAAGTTTTACATTATTCTGTTTTCTATATGATAAAATTCAGGGTTTTATCTTTCTGGAAAAAAAAAGTTACTCAGAAATAATGGATTTTAATAAACGTAATTTCGTTTTAAAAAACAACAACAACTTGATTTTGCGGCCATTTTTGGCGGTGCCTAATATATATATATATATAACCAGAGAGCTGCATTAAGGTCGACTGACTTGAAACTGCAAGATGGTCAAGCATCAAACATTTTTATAGATTATAGAATATTATATCTTCATGATAAAAATATATTCCGGAAAGAATAGGGATTTCGATTTCAAATTGATCGTTATTTCACGTCAATACAAGTTATGTATATATGATTGAAGACGAAATTTTGGAAAAAAAAAGTGTCGCAAATAACTCGACAACTTGGGTTAATTTTTCGCGTCGTTTTTTCGCAAATTCTAATTTTACACCTAATAACGTCATAAGGACTCATTATCCCGTGAGCAAATGCGTTTGCACGTAACTCTTTCATTATTTTTTCTGTTTCATGGCTCCTTTATTGCGATCGAAAGGGCTCCCGCTGCTATTTTGATGGAAACAATTAATTTATTAAAAAATTACTGGGTTTCGCGCGCATCGTCAACAAAAATGCTCAATATCTGGAGAAAACATTTTTTTTGTGTCGTATCCTTTCTGCCCAACATCTAGTAGGGGAGGGCGACGATACCGTTCTATTATATTTTAAATTGTTGTGGGGTTATTGATGAAAGTGCTCAATATTCCTAGGATAAAGTTTGTATCTAAACTTAAATTTATGTCCATCTGCTCAGCATTATATGTAAGCACGCACATATCTCTTTCTTTGTTAATCTTTTTTTCTTTCATCTGTGGTTTCTGACCCCACGTTATTCCCTCTTTTTTTCTATATTTTATTACAGACCATAATGACCTTATCTTATGCTCTTTACATAACCTTCATTGCATTTCTTTGCTCTATGTTAAACAGCATGTGGCACGGCCTTTTGATTAAAATTCCATATGACGCTTAAGACGTGATTTTTTTTTTATTACTAACGTTGCTTTCGTATAAGTGGTATCACCTGAATAGTTCCCTCGTTGCTAGTAACTATATTACTGGAACACGCTGATTAATGGGTAGCGACATATTATTGCTTATGTCACAATAAATAGAACGCACATCTTGCCCTACTTCTGTATGAAGTAATCTTTAATAACCTTGTAAAACTTCATTGATAAATTTATCTCTAGAAAATATAAACATTAGATTATATAGGGTGCCCAAATTGTAACTGGAAGGGTTTGGAACGTAATCATATTTTTTATTGTTGACGATATCTTTGACTAAGATATTGGGAAATTTTTTAATAAAATCCAAACTCCGAACGATCTATATTCATGAAATATAATTTATTTTAAAAATTGCCCATTTTTAGCTTCGCATAAGTGTGCTCTTTCAAAAACATTATTCATAACAAATTGAATAATCACTGGATTGCGATTTTACTTCCGTATTTCGTTCTTGGTGATTTAGTTCAGTTCATGCAGGTTTTGGGGTTTAACATTTTGAGGTCTGCCTGTTCGGGGAACGAAATAAGTGAGTTTAATCGCCACCCACATATTCTTCAAACTGTCATGCAAAATGTTTTGGAAAGAACACAATATGTGAAGGTAATTTATCAGAAGAAAATAAAGGATCTATTTAGGTTGAATAGATTTACACCACACACACACACACACATATATATGCATATATATATACGTGTGTGTGTGTAGTCATCCGCATACAGTACTGCTTCGCAGCTCACCAGTACGGCTAGACAAGCAACTACCTCAAGCCAGGATTGAAACCCGACCGTTTGTACGACAATCAAGGTTCCTAACCACTATGCTATCGGCGGCTGCTGTATGAGTCATGTATTTAAAGAGGTTTTGACATCGTCCGGACTATCCAAGCTCAATTTGTTTACACAAATATCATTGATTTATACGCTAATGGTCATTCGTGTATCAATTCTCAATATGCTCAACTCAAGATGAGGATCATTATATGCATATATATGTCTGTGTGTGTGTGCCTTATCTTCTAGCATATTTAAAATGGGGTCACCACATCTCGAGACTTTAAGGCGACTATAGGATAAGGGATAATGAGTGGCAGCTTGTCATTGAGACAATAGCGTAACCATCATTATTGATGAGAATTGGGTAGACTTTAATTATTTAAGATCACAGTTCAACAAGAAATCTTTACAGTGCACTTGAAAACGGGCATGTTGTCTTCAGTTTGTAGACTTCCACAATCGGGCACATCTAGAAAAAAAAAGCTTTGTTTATGGAATTTGCGTTGACATCGAAGCACAAATACCACAAATAGTAAGTAAGGGAATTGTTGCCAGGAGTCGTAGCGTATATTTAGTCGATACTTTTGATTATAATCTAAAATCCTCTATAAGCAATATTGCCTGAATGTGTCTCTAGTTACTTGCAGTCTATCTGATAGACTAAATATTGCATGAAGACTATCGAATTAATAGGCTCGTCGTTACTTGTATCTGACTGACACAACCATGCATGAAAGTATACCGACATATTAATGCTTATGTAAAACAAATATAAGCATATGTAAAAGTCACTACCGTTAAATTTACCAGACTGATTCCGTTTTCATCTTTTGATCTGTTTTACTTTTGAAATTGCTCCAGACAAGGCGTCAAGTTACTTGATGTAAGGCGGTTAGAACATTGACATATTGCCATTAAAAATACATATGCATTCTTATTGCTCTTATTTTTGTTAAAGACTAAGTAAGTAGGTTAGAAAAACAGTGAACACTTAATATGAAGTCACTACCGTTAAATTTACCAGACTGATTCCCTGTTTTCAGCTTTTTATCTGTTTTACTTTTGAAATTGCTCCAGACAAGGCGTCAAGTTACTTGATGTAAGGCGGTTAGAACATTGACAGATTGCCATTAATAATACATATGAATTCTTAGTGGTCTTATTTTTGTTAAAGACTAAGTAAGTAGGTTAGAAAAACAGTGAACAATTAATATTTCGCACACGATTATGTGACGTTTCAATATTTTAATTGAATCAGGTGAAAGCATACTTTTCTCATCTTATTAGGATACGTTTGGTGTGTAAATGAATATGTCAAGTGAAACAGACAGTTTCTATACACATTTCCACATGGTATAACAAAGTTGGCGCAACGTGCTGGCCTTTTGTCCGTGTTAAATTGAAACATTGTCTAGATGCCAGCTTGCCTGTCAGCTTTAACAGCTAAAGGAGTCAAGCTGTCCACCTCAAACTATCTGTTCCTCTTCGTCTTTCGCGATCATTTGCTAATAGGCTTCAACAGAGATACGTATCATTGCTTAATCAACAATCTCGGACGGCATCACGGAGGTTTAGCTAAAACGCGAATAAAAGTGAAATAGTTAATATGACGTGAAAAGAAACACCCGCACGAACTTTGCTGTCATTTTATTTTGTATTTACAATGATATTCTACCATTGTTTGTTGTTTATTAAATTATATCGGTCGAATCGGAGACATTACATTTCGCTATGGGAAATGTACATCAGTGTCTATATAGACCAAAAGACTCAAACATTCAAGAGTTCTTATGTATAAGACTAAATGTAAACTCACATACACACAATCAGAGGCACACACATAATCACTCACAAACACATACACATTATATATATATATATATATGCATATATATATATACACTTCCATATATATAGCAGTGTAATATATATATATATATATATATATATATATATATATATATATATATATATATATCAGTCTGTATATAAATATATACATATATGTACATATACGGACATGTATGAATTGCAATTGAAATTTATCTGTAAAAGACATACCTGATTTGCGTATTCTTTCAAAAATTCATTTTAATTAATGTCCTATGGAGTTTTTTTTTTAATTTTCTCATTAAATAATTATCTTACTTTACGCGTACGTGTAATTTATATTTATTGGGATATTCTTAATGATCTATATTTGCGTAACATTTGGATAAGCAAGTAAATCCTAATCGAAATATTTTGGTTTCGATTCTCGGTGGTGGGGAACGTGTTCATATTTTTTTAATCATAAATAATTACTATATATTGGGCCCAATAAAGTATTATAATAATACGGAATCTGCATTGATCATTATATCATATTTAAGTGTACTTAACGATGGGAAAACGCCTGGCGGTCTGCGTATACGTATATATATATATATATATATATATATATATATATATATATATATATATATATATATATATACCTATATATATATATACATATATACACACACATATATATATATACATATATATACACACATATCTATATATATATATATATATATATATATATATATATATATATATATATATATGACAAATAATTAATTTTGAAAAGGAAACACTAAATAAGTGGATAGTCCTTAATCTGGGGATTTTCGAAGAAATAGTTTCCTTCGCATCACAGGGTAGAAATTAGCAAAATGCTGGATCGGATTTTGCATGCAAAAGTATTTGATGAAACTACAAGTAAGTCAAATATCTTACTTGATAAGAAAAAGTGGAGCATAGGGAACAGAGTGAAGAAAAAGTGATTTCACGTGAATAGATAGTCTGGTGAAAGGTAAAGTATCCAATGAGAGTAAAATCCAGAAATGTTCATCCAAGAAAGTTAATTAAATTTCCATTCAGACAATAAAAATCCAAGGAAATAACGTAATTGGAAGATGGTCCAAAATAATCTAAAAGGCCAACATCCGTGGAATAATTCACATATAGGTACAAGGGAAAAGGGAAGAATTCGAATACTATTATTAAAAGAAAAATAAGATATGGGCTATCTCGGCTGCCGAGACAAGGTGTAATTAAGAAAAATGGATTAAGAAGAAGGGAGAAAAAATGAGT
The DNA here is from genome assembly GCF_053919585.1 of Euprymna scolopes. NCBI lineage: Eukaryota > Metazoa > Mollusca > Cephalopoda > Sepiida > Sepiolidae > Euprymna > Euprymna scolopes. The sequence goes on from NC_136485.1 coordinate 21,980,166, forward strand.
AGAAAAAGAACAAGAGAAAACATATTTAATGGTGTTAGAATTAATATAGAATAGAAAAACAAATGTCAAAATTACCCAGACAAAACGACGTTAAAAGGCGCCAAAAATATAGGGCAAAATATGTCGACTGAAAGGTACAAATTTATTACTTAATAAAATAATAGTATACGTTATTAAAAGGCACTAAAAATTATTAAAGGGAGAAGATTGCCTGTATCTGCAAATTGGTGATAAAGCAAATAAGTATGTAAGTAAATGCATATAGAAAAATATAAGTAAATGTAAGCAAATATATAGAAGATATGCCAGTGTAGGTAGATTCATATATTTGATACACAGACATATTTAAACGCCAAAACGGAAATTGAAGAATTCACCCATGTATGGAGTATTGCTGTCATATTTGGGCTGGTTCATCGGCTACTACTCTCTCGCTCCTTGACAAGGATCAAAAGAAAGTCGCAAATCTGGCATCTTAGCTTCAGCCTCTGCCCCATCGACGAAACGTTGCATCCCTCTGCCTGTTCTACAAGTATTTTAATTGTGAATGTTCTGATTAACTGCAAGCACTTGTGCCCCCACGACGTGAACACCCTCGACATGCCCTACAAGCTGCAAAATCGCACCCCCACACTGTAGAGATCCCTAGATGTAAAAGATCCTTATGCTGCAGTAGTTTCTTCGCCAGAACCGCTAGACTTTGAGATTTCTTTCCGGGTCACTGTTTCCCCATCTGTACTGACATTCATAAGTTCAAGTGCAACGTGACCCAACATCTCGCTGCCCAAATCCCTACACAGTAGTGCTTGCCCCCTGATAGTAGCCGCCTACACCAAAGTTGCAATGTGCCGTGTTTGGGGTGAAAATGTAATAAAAAAACGGCCAAACAAGGAAGAAATAACGAATTAAAATAAAGGATTATTAAGTTAAGAAAATATGTAGAAGAAACGATAATGTTAAAGAAAAATGTATATACATCTAAAAGGATAAAGTAATAGATATGTAATTTTAAAATTACCATAATTAAATTTGAACTTATGTTAACAGAAAGAGTTCAGTTCGTTTTTAGAGTTTATTATATTGATACCTTGAGGGAAAGCAATGATAGTTATAGCTTCGGTTGTGCATAGGCGACATGACTTACAGTCTGGAGTATAAGACTTAACTTTTTTATGATAGTCCCTTTGATGGAGAAGGCGGTATTAGAATTAATATTTTAGAGAAGTTCATTGGTTATTATTAGAATTATGGTTGTTAAAAGAAGAAATGCAGTTTGATATTAATTTACTTATACATGTTGAAGTAGCACGGATATATGTATGCATTTTATTAAAAGCTACATGTCTGAAATCAATATTAATTTGCCGATTTGTATTAGGGAAATAGTTTGAATTTTGTTCATTGTGTTCAACAAAGGCTGGGACAATGATTATAGGACAACTGTTTTAGAGGGGAAAATAAGTAGTGTTAGTTTTAGGATGGGTGTTAGGAGAAATATCATTATTCTCATAAATATTATTATTATTATTATTGTTAGTTGTATGATTGAAAATGGGGGGGCTGCTCCAGTGGTATATTGGATTATTGGAGTTTTATTATATATATAATATATAGTATATATATAGTATATATATTATATATAATATATTTATATTTATTTAATATATAAATATGTACATGCATACATATATAGATATGTTCATAATATGTATATATACATATATATTAATTCATAATATATATATATATATATATATATATATATATATATATATATATATGCATAAAGAGATACGGAGAGATACAGAGAGAGAGAGAGAGAGAAAAGGAAAGAGAGAAAGTGAGACGTAGAAAGATAGATGAATAACCTCGTTAGAACTATCCGTACTTCTGAGAAGTTGGCTTTACCAAAATGTTGGGTATATGTTAGGACTATGGACTTACAATTGATAAATAAACCATTGGCAAATATAAGTTAACTTCATATTAATGCACACATATACATTTATACATTAATTCGGTCAATCATTAATGTTTTGATTTGTTAGTGATGTAGATGATACAGAATAATTTTTAGACAATAGATATTTTGGTTTTGATACGAACTTAGTCATTCTGTTTGCACTATTTTAATCCCTACTACATATCTATTAAAATACTGTAATTAATATATTATTGTTACTATAGCAAGAAAGACAAATAATCTTGATCAAAATGATATTTACGATGCTTTTATCACCTTTTATTACGTACCAGTGCCCTAAATTCTTCACTCTCAAACGTATACCATCGACCATTAATTACCCAGAACTAACACCTAACAATAAATGGACAAATCCCAGCAAATGTGATAGAAAATAAATGTTTGCCTAAAAAAGTATTTAATTTCACAACGAATCATACTCCATTCATGTCGATCAATAATAACATGTTGTTGCATGTAGTTATTGAATCTGTCTATTAATTTGTTGTTGATAGATTATACGTTTATTTGAATGAACAAAAATAATTTCCAACGTTGAAATTAAATAACTTTGTTAAATCATATTAATATAACTATTTATTATTTTTAGCAAGTTTCCATTGAATAGCCGCAAAAATACTTTTCTAGATTTTTACAATGTTGCATCAGATGAAATCAATAAGGCGAGGTACTACATGTCGAAATAAAACAAAATGGTTCGTACAACGAATGTATTAGTCATATGAAATAAAAATTAATAGGTTCATATGACTATAAAACTAAATATTTATTCTAACACAATTACTATCTACTTGAAAGAGGTTTTTGATATGCGTATTACTAATAACAATGATAGTTATGTAAATTGTGAATTTCTGTTATTCAATTTACATTAAAATGTGTGTGCATGCGCTCTAGTAGCCTTGGCTAGTATAAAAGTGTATTATAATTAGTAATAATAATATTGATTGTAAAATCGGAAAATATTGCAATCGAGAGCAGAGTTATACACAAAGTTGTTCTTATGTGGGAAAATTCTTTTGACAAAAATAGAATGAAATAAAGTGGGGAACATACGGCCAGACAAGATAAAACATTAGCAACAAATCATTCAGAGAATCGGTACCATAGAACATACATTATTGCTTTCCTAAAACTTAGTCATGTATTTTTCTCGTAATCTTATTTTTATAAATTATTCCATTATTTGTTCGATATTAATAAATAATCTTATATTCACAATTGAATAGCTATAACCCCGAAGAGGAACACAGGTTTAAATACCAGAATTATAGAAATATATATTTTTTAATTCCAAAAGTATTTACTAGTATTTTATTACCACATATAATATTTTGACTGCATCGATTTTCCTCTGAACCAACGTGCGTAGGTTTGCAACAACACATGCCACATTTAAATGCATTATGTCCAGACTGTGAGCCACTATCCTATGTAAGTAAAGACCCACATTCTAGACATATTTTGTCGTTATTATAAAATCCTACATTTGCATTCTAGGAGCCAGAGAAAAAACAATCGCATCATCATTTGAGGAAATAGTTCCCCCCTCTTAAAATAACGTCATCTTACTTCCACCATTCATTGCCGGGAGGAAACATACACATTCTTCAGATATTGTGCTTTGACCTTTGTAACTGGATAATAAATTCAAAGACATAGCATAATCCTTCCATTTATCGATCCAAAAATAATAGATTCTCCCGACTCAAATTCCGGCCATTCCTTCTCTCATACACACACACATACATACACACACACATACACACACGACATACACACACATACATATTTCGAAAATGAATATTTTAAAGTGAGTAATCTATTAAAATGAAAGCCAGTATGAATATCAAAATAAAACATGTATTTATAGTATAACCCTAAACAATTTTTTATACTTCATATATGGGTATGATTTATGCTACAAATAGGAAAAACTGAATTTTGGAAACAATCAATAAAAATTAAAGCATCGATTACAACGGTCACTCTTTAATACAAGGCATACAGACGAAAAATACCTTACTCTATAAATGTTCACATATGTATTTTTCTGCAGATGAATTATTTGAAACTTTAATTTCATTAATTGAAACGTATTTATAACAGTTTTATTATTTGAAATAAGGGAAATATATTTTGTATCCCTTTTATCGAACAATAAATGTTGCAATACTTACATTACATTTGTTGTTATCAAGATTATGGGTGAACACGAGTTTCCACAGGATTCCAGTAATATGATGTTCATTCGATAGCCTATGTAAACCGATTTGCTCTATAGCTACATCGCATTTTTCCGACGGGAAAAACTGTTTATCTCCTATAATAGTTGGGTCACAACGAACCTTTATTAGGTTCTAGATGTTTTTGTACTCATAATATTACGAGTTAGGTTAAGTTTATGGCCACGCCTGTTTTATCCTAGTTTACTGTTCACTTCTCAATTTTATTATTTAGGATTGTAGTTAACTTACAATTATATTTTTCCAACGTCTTTGTTCAATGATGTGCTACTTTGTATTTTTTTTTTAATTCAGTTGCAGTGTTTATTAAAGCTTTTAGTGCTTATAGCCCACGTAAGTTTCTGCATTAGGTAGTTTGTTTTCATCTCAATCTCCCTCATTCACACCGATTTTTCCCAGACGTTTTCAAGTTCTTTGGAACTATGACTTAGGCATTGGGACTGTATGTCTCCGTTCTCTGGCAAATTCTTCAAACGTCTTCGTTTTATCAGTCTATTGGATCTTGAACACGTGGGTTATTGAATTGTTAATATAACATTTAGCAGTATCTTTTCTTCTGTTTTGATTATTATAATGTGAACATCATAGCTTGGATTGATTTAGGCGTTTTGTACCTTCATGTTCTTCTTCTTCTTCTTCTTCTTCTTATTATTATTATTATTATTATTATTATTATTATTATTATTATTATTATTATTATTATTATTACTGATTGCATTCTCATACTTGATTATACCATGATTATTGTGATGTATAAGTATATTCAATAATTTCTTTAAAATCACGCCGTACGGAAGTGTTGTGTTGTAATATTAAATGTACATAGAACTATTTAGCAAACAGGAGATTTTTAATGAATTCAACTATATTTTTAGTTCATGCATGGAGCTTACTTGGAACGTACATACCATTCTTCTTCTTGTTATTATTGTTATTATTATTATTATTATTATTATTATTATTATTATTATTATTATTATTCTGCCTCTCTCTCTTTATATATATATATATATATATATATATATATATATATATATATATATAGGAGAGAGATAGAGAGTGAGAGAGATGGCAAAAAGAAAGTCCGCACTTTTATCCTTTTCAAAAACTGGAAATTTAAGCCAAATTTAATGTAACTGTTTAAACACCCCATATCCCATTCGATTCCTCTTTTATTCCTCTATAAGTGTACCTGCTCATGTTTTACTTTTAATTGAAATATTCTTGTATTTACGTCAATTAAAAAATAATTCAAATTTAAGAAGCAAAATGAAAGTCCGCAATTACAAATTCGCTTACAACCAGCTTAAATTATCGCCCCTAAATCAGTTTAAAAGATAACCCAACAAGAAACAAAGCATCTCCAATTGTAATTCGTAGTGTTCAAGGTTATACAACATAACATTTCGTCCATATGCCACGACTTTGTATTTGTGATCATTAGGAGTTCGACCTTTCTTGTTCATCCAATCGAGAAATCGGTCGCAGATTTAAATGTGATGAGAAAACTGTACGAAACACGGTGCAAAAGCACCTAACACCGGCAGTGTTCGTGATACCCCTAAATCATGCCATAGTAGAGTTACTTCTTACAGGCCAGATGTCTTTTAATGGAGAGTATAAAACGTATTGTGTATGCTCTCGGCTCTCTTTCTTTGCCCCCCACCAGTCCTCATTTTTTTATGACAGATTTTTCTGACAAAGGGAAAATAAAAAGCTGTATTCAATGTTGGCAATATTTTTCGCGAACAGTGGGCAGAGGGGCGGAAATTTTCTGTGTCTATGTCTATCGTTGTAGTCTAGTAAGGGTGATGGAGGTAAACGTTTTATCTGGGTTTATGTTATCTGCCTGATAGTCACAGACCCGAAACTTGGATTAACCACTAAGGAGGCTGACCTACCAGCAGGTGTAAAGTACGTGCGCTGCTGTATTGCCATTTTGTGAATGGATTCAGGACCATGCAGTATCTTCTGGTGGGGCCTCTCGATGTCATATTAGTGGGTAATTGTTACGACTTTACCTTATCATGTTCTACAAAAAACCATGTCTTCCTTTTATTTATCTCTTAGTTCCCCTATTTTCCTGCTCTAAGCATGTCTGACGAACTAGTCCACAAATTCTAAAATTCCATCATGAAAAGTTTCAAGACAAAATACACGATTAAACACGGATCTCCAACTTTCAAGGCAGACCCCCATTACCTTCTCGAACATCAGGGATCTACGTTCTAACCTTCTAGAGGTTTAAACCGAATTACATGAAACTAAGCCTGACTGTTTTATTTTTAAGCGAAACTGAGATTGGAGAGGCTATTACACTAGAAAATTCGTAATTAAAGGATACTCTAATTATACTTCTATATCTGACCCCCAACATCCTCATGGACATGGAATATGTGCCTATATTAAATATTGCTTTCTATGTGTTGAGCGGCATCTCAGGAGAAGTTTCTAACTTACCCTATATGTGCTTCGGGGTTGAACTAGCTCACACTACTGCAGTTCTATTTACTCTCTAACGTCCTCACACCAGCGAAGTTACTATCTTTAAAAACATATCTGAGAAAATTGACCAAGTCCTATCTGCTTATCCTTCAGCTGACATTAACGTATGTAAAACTTCAATGTTAACAACATGGAATAATTGACCCACTCAAACAAGACCGATGATAAGTGGAGGTGCTGTCATGATTTCTCAATTGCTTATGACCTCACTCAGATCGTTCATGAACCCACCCTGTGCCGACAAGGACGGCCAGTATGCGAGTCTACAATACCTTTTTCTTACAACTTGCCCTAAACTATGTTCAGTTTCTGTTCTGTCTCCTTTTAGATCTTCTAACCACTCTGTTGTATCAATTAAGATAAAAATGAAATATAATAAGTACCCAGACCTACCTCCTTATCGTACACTATATCCATACGCTATGGCTTACTGGGATGGCTTCCGTACATTGATATCGGATCTACCTCTGCATTACATGTTTAAAAGTGATGTGTCCTCAATAGTATCAACCTAAAGGGAATCATTAATTGTAGGTATAGACCGTGTCATACCCTCGTAACAGTTCCAGCAAAAAACTAACAGTCAGCCATGTGTCTCTTCAGAATGTACTGCTGCCATTGCACACAGAAATCACTTTTTCCACTGCTTCCAACGTAACAGATTTATGGAAATTAAAACCGCTTTCAGGACTGTCAACAACCATTGTAAGAATGTAATAACGAACGCAGGAGAGTTGTATGCTCAGTTCGTCAAGTCCAAAGTAGCTAAGCAGCGGTTTGGTTCCCAACAGCAAACAACATTCTGAACAGCAGCGTGTACTCTATCCCAACTATCATCAATGGACGTGAGGTAATCTCTTCAGCATCAGGCAAAACCAAACTCTTTGCCAAGTACTTTGCAGCTAATTCTACTCCTTGCGACCAAGGCCGCAAACCTCCAATATTCTCTCCTGTATTAGAAAATACGCTATGTGATATACATATATCTGTACGTGATGTTGCCAAGCAGATAAAAAAACTTGATTTTAGTAAAGCAACCGGCCCTGATGGTATTTCAATTAAAGTATCAAAAAAAAACTTCAACAAGGACTTGCGCCCATACTTACAACACTGTTTAAACGTTGCCTTAAATGAATTGCGTCCCATCACCCAGGAAAATCTCATCAGCATGTCCTGCATGTAAGAATTCACGTGATCGCTCACCCCCTATCAGTACAGACCAATAAGTTTCCTGTGCGTCATGATTAAGTTGCTGGAATCTGTTTTAAATAGAGAAGTAAGTAACCATCTCAGCAAAAATAACCTTCTTAGTGACACTCAATATGGGTTCCGTTCTGCTAGAGCTAGAACAGATGTTCTTATAGTTATATCTCATAGGATTAGCGAATCTCTCGACAGAGGCAACCTTTCTAGGGCAATTTATCTTAACATATCTAAGGCCTTTGATGCGGTATGATATGAATGTTTACTTCAAAAGATCTCTAGTTATGGTATAGCTAGAAATGTCTTCTCAATTATTAAACCATTTCTTTCTGACATGTTCCTAAGGGTAGTAGACATTTAACTGATGGCACTACCATCTATATAAGCACATCACAGTTAGTAAACGACCAAGTACACTCCGATTCTCTCTCCTCTGATCTTGAGCACGTGGTACAACAGAGAAAGGAGTGGATGGTTACTTTTAATGCATTTCAAACCAAACTTCTCTCTTTACATTATCATCTTACTGACCCCTATCTGGCATCAGTTGAAATGAATGGCTCTTGTCTGGAGGAGGTGTTCTGGACTTGACTTTTAATTCTGATCTTAAATGGAACACGTACATCAACTCGGTTGACAAGGCCACTGGAAACATGGTCAGATCCTTTTATCGATCCAGTAGATATCTCACTGCTGCTGCAATTCCCTATCTATATAAGAGCCAGGTACGTCTAAGGATTGAGTACTGTTGCCACATCTGGGCAGGAACTGCTAGAAAGACTTGCCATGCCTTGATAGAGTTCAAAATAGACATTGTAGTCTCGTAGGAGATATCCTTTGCTCTTCCCTCCAACTTCTCTCTCACAGAAGAGATGTTGCGAGTTGGTCTCTGCTTTATCGTTATTTTTATCGCAAGTGCTCGACTGAGCTTCAATCTATCGTCCACCCTCGCAAAACTTTCACAAGAAACACTCGTCTAGCTGAAAACGCTATCAATAATTTCCCACACTCTTTATCTGTGCCTAAACGTAAACGTAGATCCCATGAACAAAGCTTCTTTCTTAGAACTGCCCGCTTGTGGAATTGTCTTCCGTTTTCCTTCTTTCCAGCTGACTACAATATGGTTGTTTCAAGTCTAACGTAAACAAGTTCTTGATGAGCCGACCCACTTGTTAACAGATTTATCAAATTTCCATTACTAACGATTACTATATTTTTCAATTTCTACTGTACCATCTTTAACCCTTATACTGTTATACTTGAGTGGTCTCTTGACCTTGATAAGTGGTCATGCCTGCGTTATATATATATATGTATGTATATATAACTGTGTATATATATATATATGTATATATATAAATATATATATACATATATATATATATTGTAACAATATTTTTGCACAATAATGGGGTAAACATCTATTTTTGTAAAAATATAAATACAATTTAAGAAACATTTGGCACAAGGCCGAACATGGGGGAACGGAGAGCGGTCTTTGCTGTGTAATGCTAACTAATCTTACCTTAATAGTTCCTACTTTCACTCTACTTCATCCCCCAGTACCACATCCATGCTATACACCCATCAGCGTATAAATCCTTCGTCAAACATACCATGTTAATCCAAGTAAAACCTACAAGAAAAACGGGGGTTGGGATATAAACATTTTATTTTACAAAATAGAGATTGAATATTTACAATGTTAGTAACAAAAGACCCACCTGTAAAAAAAACTGTAGCAGATGCGCTGATTCGCCAGTCGAAAATTTGATGCGGGTCGAAACGCTTTATTTTAAACACCTATAACAAAAACTTCAAAAGGGAACTCGAATCTCTGCCGAATCGAGCGATCTGTCACCTTATTGGGAGGGGCATGGGGCTGAAAAAAGAGGACAAACTAAAAACGGGGTCTAATGATCGCTATCACACACACGTCTGGTAATGAACACAAAGGTCTACAAAAACTGGACTTGCTCTATTCTAGTGTTCTTGACTTAAAAACGTGTCAAGGCTGCCGTTCGTTTTTGGGTCTCAAAATTCTTTGCCTAACGCACATCCAAGTACCAGTCAATGCTTGCTCCTCTCACACTGCAGACACACGCAAATGACACCCACTTTTCAAAAAGTCTGACGAACAGAGTCTAACTCTCTCGACTTAATACGAACCTTCAAATGATAACGGAAGATTTGTATAAGGTCGTGGTGAGCGAGTCCTAAGATCCGTAAACCACTCTTATGCGTGTGTTCCAGATAACATCTCTCATCACTGCTAGCAAGGTTAAATACAACTCTTTTCTAAGCCTATCTTTTCTCGGTGCCTAATTGTTACAGACATGGACAGGAACCAAAGTTAATGACGGTGTGTTCGGTATGCGAACCATGAGACCTGTAACAAACTATATAAGCGGCACCACGATGCGACAATAAACGAATGTGTCACATAATGTCTCGACCTCATCGCAGTAACATTTGCAGATAGGCGAAGTCGCCAAGCCAGCTTAGTGAAGTCTCTTACTTACCCAGAGAGGATCAGGAATTACCAGCAAGGTCAAGGAGGCCTCGCCATTAGTGAGGCATCCCGACCCAGGCATTCAAGGCTAGATTGAGCAAAGCTGCTCCTATGTCAAAGGAGTCCCCTCACCGATAACATCCCTTACGGATCCCCTCACTAAAGTCCGATATAATTCCTTTCGGGACAACAGCAGTCCGTTGAAGAAGATTCCTTAACACCTAAGAGGAACTTCAGCATGCCCCGGCTCTCTTGGTAGAATGGGCATCTACCTCGGCGCAACCTGTGTGTCTCCCCAACGGACTTCTGCACCCTTCTCAAAGCTGGAAAGGCCTTCTTGGTGTCCATATCCAGAGACCATCGTATTAGCTATCTTGTGTGCACATTCGATCTGGGTAGTAGACCCTTAGCGTGTGGAGCCGAATCTCCATGTTGTGCATACCTAGACCGCCTTCAGACGGATTTAGATAGCTAACATCGCGACAGATCATAGGCGCCTTTCCAAGCCATAACACGTTGAAAAGAGCCCTCTGCAAATATAGCAGTGTATCTGACGGGATTGGAAGCACTGATAGACGATAAATAAAGATTGGATAGATGTGGGTATTACACACCTCCGCTCCTCCCTTTAATGAAAGGTGTCTACTGATTCACTGCGGACCGTACCGTTTCAGACCCTCAAACTAAGTTTTCTCCAGCTGGAGGTCAGGACCAAACCAAACGCTGAGTATCTTGCAAGGCCCGTCGCTCCAACTAAAGTGTCCCTGAAGGGGCATACACCTCCAGGCACCGATGCGCATACACGAAGACTTGTCGCAGTTAAATTTGGCCGCTGTTACCGTTTCATACAATCTGATTTCTACACCGACGACATAATCTCAGCACTACTCGTTACAAGCATAGTTACGTCGTCTGCATAGGCGGAGTACTTTACCTGGACATCCGCACCTGGTAAAGTGATTCCGCGTAGGACAGGCTTCACCCATAGCTTGCGCAAAAACTGCTCGATCGCAAGCACATAGAGAATGTGAAATATCGGGCACCCTTGACGAGGTAATCGTTGCAAACTGAAAAACTCGACCTCTTCCCATTAACTTCTACCTTTCCGCGGGATTAGCATAGGTTAATTTCAATAGGTTAATTTCCCTACCCTATGCATTGTAACAGGGACCCTCCCAACACAAATTGTTTTTTTTTATTTCTTATGTCAGCGTCCTTCAATACAGTTAGAGGTGTAGAAATGGCAAAAGTGCTGTTGGCTTCTTCGAGTATTGCCCATAGCTTTCTAGCTTCCTCCCTTTTCCGAATAGCAGTTAGAATGCGTTTTGCATTAGGGAAGTGCGCAGGATTGCTTATACTGTAACCAGTCATATCCCTGAAGTCTACTAGTTTCGACATATTACCTCCTTTAAAATAAAATGCGACTGTCTTTGTTGGTTAGGTACATCTTTTTTTTCTTTTTGTCTAAGGAAGGGCTTTTATCATATATAGGGTTTTCCGCATCCATCGAGGTGTGTGGAACAGGTGATGCTTTTGTAGGGGATACAGGGGGTATTATGGGAGTATTAGGAGTGGACGGCATAGGAGAATTGTGGGGGCCCTTTTTATCGGGCTAAGCGGAATTATTTTCGGCATTTTGTGGGGACGTGGGAGGTTACAGGAGGAGGAATAGCTTTTGATGGTGAAAGGGTCTTAGTTTTTATTGGAGACTGTGTGATGAGGTTCTGCGTTGCAAGTTGTTTTGAATTTTTTTTTGGGGGGAAGGGGGTTGAGATGTTGGGCGATTTTGGTGTGGTTGATCATTTAGCGTCCAGTTTCTGTTTCAAATTAACCATTTCCACGGACTTTGCTCTGCCTGGGGTTCTTTCCAGCATGGCTTTTTCCCTCATTTTATCTAGGTTCAAACGACCAGGGTTTTTTTTCGTGTACTATTTGCCAACGTTCTTTTTCTTTTAAGCCGTCACCCTTCGTTGTTTCTTGTGGGAGGGGGGGAAATCTTTCATGACATCTGTATTCCCAGATGTAGTCCTATTCTAGATTTAGGGTTTGTTGGAGGGTTTTTTTTTCTGTGGACAGTCTTACGTAAGATGGCCAATGTTGTCACAATTCCAGCAGGTTGCCGCCTGCTTTCTACAATTATTGGGAGCCTTTCCACCCCTACTGCCAGAAACAAGGTGACGTTCATTATTCTTTCCTTATCAAGTATATATTATTATATTATAAGTTTTCCTTATCAAGAAATATGTCGAACGACCAAATTCCGTGGAATTCATTGCATTGGACGGAGAGAATTTCACCGAATTTTACTAGAAAGCGCAAATGTGCTAACCTTCAACATGGTGTCGGACATGGAACGCTGAAACCGTGGTTCTTCTTAGTTTCTTCTTCGCTTCTAAGGATATTGTTTGTTGTGATTATTTCTTCATAGGAAATTGACAGACAAGCATACATTGAGCTTAACAGGACACTCCCTGCATTATAGACTTTACCTTTATTTACGCGCTGGGGTTTTACACCGATTGTTGCCAATAAATTAATAATTATTTCCGAAGTAGGTCTTATAACTTTTTTGGATTTTCGGTCTACGACACAAAGTAGTAAGCATCTGTTTGGATGTCTTCCAGTGTTGGAATATCCACGATTAGTTCGATATCAGTAACAAAATGAAGGCATTGTTTTGCCATTGCTAGTAACTCTGTGACGTTTATTTCCACTTTGGGTGGATTGCTCCAAGTGTTGCTGTCTGGTTAAGCTTCTTCCGACTCGATGTGGTTCATTTCAGTAGGCATCTGGCTGCAGGAGGCAGCCATAGCGACACCCTTAAAAACGGTAAAGACAGTCCAAAAGGATAAAACTTTAAATTAACAGTGAAAAAATATGGGGTAAAAAAAATCGGCGTTGAAGATGAGACAGCAAAAATAACAGCAACAATTATAAGAATATGCAGCACAAAAGAGAAAAACCGTGCCAAAAAGCGAATTGATGTCGTATGACGGGATATTACACCATAATGGGGTATAGTCCCGAATAGTAGGGAGATCCTATTAATGAACGATGCTGCTAGGAACTGACGAATCGAATTAATTCACGTTCTGCTACCAACCAATCAGAAACCAGAATTCCGCTATAAATATAAAACTTTTCTGTAGCAATTTCGCATATGTTTTTGCCATCTTGACACGTGAAGAATATTTTGCTCTGTGGATTCCAACTCGAGAATTGTCTACTGCAAACCAGTAACCTCTCAGGACTTGTGTATAAAAATGAACCATCGGAAACTGTTCTGAAACTAAACATGGCTTACACTTACGTATTGCCTCCTAGCCTCTTTTCGATATATTTGTTTCATGGCAATTTTTCTAGTATAATCAATGGATTTACACATATTAAAAATAATATTTAATTTCCAAACAGCAAATATGTTTTTCGTCTGACTAAATGACACACACCGTAACAAAATGTTTAAAGCAGGATCAATGACGGCTGTCAGAGAAACAAAAATATTATCCGGTGTTTAACCATTGACTATTATGGTTAATTATTGCATATTGGTAACCGACTGATAATTGAGATTAGATCGTAAGCTATGTTACTATGAAGTTATGTGATTTCTCAGACAAATCTTCTATCCGCAGAACAAGAGAACTATGTTTAAACTATTTATATTTTCGGACTAAGATAATATATAATAAAGATAATAGACGAATATGGTTGAATTACAAATAAGTATGAATTACAAAGTTCATTTGTCTTTATTGTGGCTATGCTCAAGTCATTTCTTCAACTACTGCTTTTCGGGTGAACTATCAACAAAATTAATACAGAACTGCAACACGTAATATATTAGAAAATATTACGAGCGTCTTATAGATTAAGAGTTTCACGGTGTATTCCCTTCTATAGTTAATACGTAGTATTATTTGATTCTACATACTACTGTTCTCATCGGGAGAATTACTTCCCACATATTTTTCGCCTTTGTTAACTCCGACTTTCGTAAGTTGTATCCTGTCGGAATTGCTTATCCTTTTATAGAACCATGCGCCTTACTATCACTTTCAAGCGTCAATTATCGGAGTATATAAAACTTTACCGTTTGCTAACAGGTTGCCCGAGATTGATTGGTGGTAAATACGTATAAATATTATATTTTAATTAATGCAGTTTTATTTATATATTTATTATAAGCAGAAATACAAGTTACTTAAGCCTGGACATACCCAGCACCGCTACATAGACACTATTCGTCCATGCATGGAGTACTTCTGTCACATTTGGGCTACTACAACCGCTATCGGTCTCTCTTTCCTAGACAGAGTTTAAAAGAGAGTCGCCAACCTCATAGGTCCTGGACATTCATCTCAGCTTCAGCCTCTGTCCCATCGAGGAAATGCCGCATCCCTCTGCCTGTTTTAGAAATATTTTAATGGTGGACGCTATACCGAACTACATCCCTTGTAAGATCCCGAAAAAAATACCTCCGACAAACCCGACAAGCAGGGAAGTCCCACTCCTACACAGTAGAGATCTATTGATCTAAAAAAAGGATTCTACTCTAATAAATTCTATCCCAAAGCCCCTACACTTTAGAATTCTGTTCCGGGTTCCTGCTTCCCCAACACTACTGCCATAGTTGTTTATGTGTAATGTGAATAGACATCTTGTTGCTAAACTCCCTACATCGTACCCCTGCACTTTAGGTCCCTTATAGTTGCCCCCTACATCAAAGTTGCAATGCACATTGTTTGAGGTGAAAATGTAATTTTTGTTAATATCCTGTAAAAATTAAAGCATGAAAACAGACATAACTGAGAGATGTGCATGACAGTTTCTTTCCTAAACAGTTATTATAATTCTTGTAATAAGAAATAAACACTCGAACTGAGATAAAAAAAACAGAACAAAAAGTATGAGTCATGTTCTTTAAACAATGTTTTAAAGTCTACTTATTCTTAACGAAATGAACGTGTTATGTGAGCGATTCTCTCATGCGTATCGCTGAAGCTGTTCAAATTAAACTCCGATGACGTGCACGTAGCAAATTACCAATATTTAACCGTTTATTGGTCCGATTTTCCGGATGAAAACCAATTAGAAAGTTTCGCACCTGTATAAATACACTATATACAAAATTTGTAGTCTGTAGATGAGAAGTTCCTTTTAAAAGTGTATTAACACACACACACGTTCTCATTTTCATAGATGCATGCATTCTTTCGTTACTCATAGATAACAGAAGTTTACAATTGGATTCGAATTTATTTTCATGCTAAACAAGTAGATATTTAGCGCAGACTGTGTGTTGAACTCATTTGTAAACACGTATCAAAATCACTTTCGTTGCTTCAACAACTTGCAATTTGTTTCGGAATAAACAGCAATATTCCACCTACCCACATTTGAGAGTAAACAAAGCCCACTTTCACAAATGTACGAAACACTTATTTAAATCGTCGAATAATCATGAAAACATTCCAAACCTTAACATATAAAAGAAAATAGTCTAAAACTAATTTTTTTGTAAATTTTAAATAGTTTCAAAACTACTTGCTGAAACTAAGCGAGTCAAGTTACTCAAAAACACACTAAAAATGAGATCAATCTAAAGAAATAAGCCAACCTATTAAAATTGCATATGCAATTATCTGTTTGCGGGCAAAAAGCAACATTTCCACTCATGCAATTAAGAAAAAATTAATTTAAATAAAATGTGTAAATATTGTAGAACATGAAAAAAAATATAATGGCTGGTTGCGTGATTTTTAAGCGTTTCGTAGAAGCTAGTATTTTGCGAAGAAACCAATTTACGATTTTTTCCCGTAGCGACGCTAATGCAATGTACAAAAATTAAATTCTGTTTAAATAAAATCAATAAAATAAACGAAAAAAATAGCAGGTAATTACGAGTAAAAACACATTGAAATACTAATGTGCATACAAAATTTCAGTAGATTTATTCATTTAGAAATGCAACATCTATGAATGGGGCATACGTGAATGGAGACATTGCTTATCTCTATTAGGCATATGAACATTTGGATGAAACTTGTCTTAAATTTGTTGCCTTTTTTACCCAATATTAGAAGGAAATTATTAAATCTATTTAGGAACATGTATTATTATATTTTTCTACTAAATCTAATCAGACAAAATAAACAGGACAGTCAATGTGATGAGCTGTCTGATTTATAGTATAATTTTTATAAAGGTATAGTATGGCAAGATGTTTGTTCACATTACAAATACAATTTAACAGTATTGTATAGTAAGAAAAAACGAGGGCTAAAAACAAATTAACAAACACAACTGCATATAAAAGTAATGATAGAGTAAATATTAAGTTGGAGCAGAAACAATATCGGTTTCTTACATTTGTTACTTTTATATATGACTAGCAAAAGTACCCGTCGTTGACTGGGTTCAAAACAGCCTACAGAAAATGAACTCTGATTGATGAAAGTAGTAGCAGGGGTTGTCTGGCGTTCCCCGGGTGTTTGGAAGTGTACGATAAAACTCCGGGGGTGGGGGTGAGGTGGGGGTAAAAAAAGTAAGTATGAGGATCGAACCCGATCCCTTGAGGCAAAGTTGTAAATTAAAGTGTGAAAAAAAAAACGTGCGACGTTAACAATTGACCCGCCGCGAGATGCTAACGGAAACACGTTGGAATTTATTTAATTACTTGGATTTAGCAGGTGCCCGTTTTAATGAGTTAATGAGGTCAAGTTTGACTGCGGGATTTTATTTACTGCTGAACGCTTTTTTCCCCCACAAGATGTTATAGAAAAAAGACTAACCCACATGCGGCGAGCGACAAATATTGAGTATTTATCTTCCCCAAATCGAGCAAAATAAATAGACAGGACAACTTCGTTGTTAACTGCGAGCTATTACTTATATGTGATATAAAAAGTTTTTAAAAATTGTGAAGCGAGCGATCGCTTCTCTGAAAAAAGCATTTTGTAGACACACAGAAAAAGCGAACACACATACATACACACATACATTTTCGCTTTTATATTTATAGACTAGGGAGGGGTGTACGGCATTGCCCGGGTGGATGGAGGTATGTGTGGTGTTAAATAAAAAAAACAACCCGGGGCAGATAGCATCGAAGCCGAAGCCTTGAGGCGAAGTTTGAAACTAAAATCGGCCAGCCAGAAAGAGTTCTTGAAGAACCAAATTGACAGGTGCGCGCCCGCAAATCGTCGAGCGCTACGACGACCACAACGACGACGACGGCGACGACTACTACTACGGCGACGACCTAAGTATTTTTTGTTATAAGCGAAGAAAAAAAAATAAAACAACGTTTTAATTAAGCGGAGGGGGGTAATCAAAACATCGGAAAAAAACACACTAACTTAAGGCAAACGGACGATGAAAACAGAACGAACACGTGAAAAATGGCTTAAACAAGCCTGTTTCGATATCAAAATTTAAAAAAAATCGGTGGGTATCCGGGTGGAGGGGGGATAAGCGAAGTAAAAAACAACCCAGAAAAACGAAGGTTACGTGAAAAATGGCTTAAATGACACTAGTTCAATATTTAAATTTAACAAATAGAAAAAAAAGACATCTTAAACCACGATTCGAACCCAAAACGTTTAGATAATGAACCAACGCGCTAATACACTGACCTAACGCAACGTACAAACATTTGTTCAGTTTTTCAACTATTTAAATTAAATAAGATCATGACGTCATCTGGCGCATGCGTAGAACCTCTCGTCCTCACGAGAAGACCGTTTTTGTTGACCCCCCCTGTCTAAAATAGTGGATTTTTGGTGAAAACTTCCACGTTTTTGGCCAATTTTTCGATATTTTTCAAGGGAAAGATGGGACTTTGATATTATACCGAGTTTCTGAATGTTCATCGTCTCTGTCGAAAGTTTTAAGGTGACACACAACAATACATACATTTTCGCTTTTATATATGTAGACAAGCGAGGGGTACACGGCGTTGCCCGGGTGTTTGGAGGTGTGTGTGAAAACTCCGGGGGGGGGTAAAATTAAACAAAAATGTTTTAGTAGGTAGATATGAGATCGAACCCGAACTGTTGAGCAAAGTGTGAAAAAACGTGCGACGGTTTTA
Organism: Euprymna scolopes; assembly: GCF_053919585.1. Classification (NCBI taxonomy): domain Eukaryota; kingdom Metazoa; phylum Mollusca; class Cephalopoda; order Sepiida; family Sepiolidae; genus Euprymna; species Euprymna scolopes. The sequence goes on from NC_136485.1 coordinate 21,998,708, forward strand.
ACACTTGGGCCACCACGAGATCCTAACGGGAACACGTTTGAATTAAACTTAATTACTTGGATTTGCCAGGTGCACGTTTTAATGCCTTAATGAGGTCAAGTTTGAATGCGTGATAGTATTTCATTTACTACGGGAACGCTTTTTTATTTTTGTCTTTATTTTCCCAAGATGTTATAGGAAAAAGACTAACCCACATGCGGCGAGCGACAAATGTTGAATATTTATCTTCCTGAATCGAGCAAATTAAACAGACAGGCGAGCTTCCTTGTCAACTCGGAGGTATTACGATTTATATGTGATATAAAAGTTTTAAAATGTGTTTGTAGACATACAGAAAAAGCGAACACACATACAAACCTACATATATTTGCACTTTTATATTTATAGATTACATAGTTAATTCATTGAATTATATATACTATATGCGTGTGTTTTAATTATTTTGAAGTGTACTGTTCGCTCTATCGAACCCTCTTTTTTGTGAGCGTTCTCAGTCTTTTTTTATTTATTCAAAGCATTTCGATAGCATGGGAAAAAATAAAAGCAATCACAGCTGCTTTAATTCTACCGACAAATGGACGAGGTGCACCACAAACTCTGAGGTATATGTCCGGGATTGATCAATATGAATGGGCCAATTCTTCTGCATAACAAAGCCCGCCCGCATGTTTCTCATCTGTCGCTGCAGAAATTTTAACAAATCAGGCTAGGAAACTTTGCCTTATAATCCATATAATCACCTGCCCTCTTGCCATAATCACCTGCCCTCTCGCCCACCGATTATCTGCTTTTTGTGCATCTTGAAATCTTTCTAAGTGAAAAATGCTTCAAATGTCGACATTATGCCGCATCAGCGTTCATTGACTTCATCGCTTTCGGAACTCCGAATTTACTTACTAATGGGATAAATAAGCTCTTGTCCTGTGTCGCTTCTTGTTGATATTATTCTGATTGATGAAGTTTATTAGGAAAATATTTTGTCACTTTTCAAAGCTAAATGTCATAAAACGGCATTATATTTGAACCGCCATTATATGTTTTTATTTATTTTGAAAATGTTTATACGAGGGTGTACTATATTTTTAGTAGGCGAGAGTATTATTAAGCCCAAAGCGAAAATTCGATATACGCTACCTACATAGTTTTCTGGGATTTCCATTGATACAAGAAACTAAACAACCATTTTATCGACTTTCTGAAGTCTACTTTATATTTAATATTTGCTTTCAGTTGTTATGGAAATGGCAGCAACATATTCATCAGTTTATATTTTTGTTAATTCAAATAATGTTGTGTTATATTGATTTTTTTTATATTATGTTACCAGCTGACCGTATAGTAAGATAAACCGTAGTAGCATCATACTAACTTTTTTGAGAGTTTGATACCTTTAAATCTATTAAGGTAATTTTATATATCTATTTGTGAATGTAGTTTTACGAAGTTTTACGTTGGAACGGATTTAACAGAAATAACTGTTATAATAAAGCTCAGTCCACTTTTTTTTTATTACGTGCAATAATACCGTGCGATTCTGAATGTTCTGGATGTTTGTCCTTGCGTATGAAAAAAGGGGACAAAAAACTGCAGCTGAAAAATGTGAGCTGATATTAGAAACTGAATAGTAATACAGTTGTGGCAATAATCAATCATATACTCGGGGATAGCATTGGAATATTGTTTGGGTTTGTGTTTTGGTGTCGATAACCCGCTTGTAACCCTTCTCAGAACATGTTGGCGTGCGCAATTCCGCAAGGGAAATTTACCCGCGGGGGATGCTTACGTAACAATAATAATAAATGTAAGCGTGATGACGCAATCTCGTATCATCTTAAGTATGCGCTCGTGAGCATCTGGCCCCTCAATATCCCAATTATAAAATGGCTGACTCAAGTAAATTTCGACAGAAAGAGTAAGACATTCGAGACAGGCTAGCGAGAGTACCAGAAAGAGGCAAGAGTGCGAGTCTGCATAATCTCTTTCACTGGAGGTCGAATATGATGGTGTATGTCCAATTGGTTAATGTTTTTTCCTATGCAGAAACTTTCATCTCACAAATCCCCATATACCACTTACGCCACCGTAACTGAGGTTAACATCAGACTTCTCCCTTAGAAAAGCGAAAAAATGTATATCTCAGAGAGAGATGAAATACGAGCTGAAGAGATTGTGAGCGCTATTAAAACCAATTTCCTTTTTCTCTCTGACTGTTGGCTCGGGTATGAACAAGATATACTAACGAGGTATTTATTTAACGGAATATTGGCTTGACGACTTATATATATATACATATATATATATGGATATATATATATATATATATATATATATATATCGACGTTGTATATATTAGATTTTTTCTGTAGAACTTTGTAATTATTTAGTTTCTGATAATGTAATCCGTGTATAAAAACCGAGTAGAGGAGTTGAGCCTTGTTTCTTGTGTGTTGCTTTCGGTGTTGCCGTGCTTTGAATTGCCGTAGACCAACATAAAATCCGGCTGTGTGAATCGCGGATCTAACCAAATCAGAGCTGAGGCGTGGCTACTTTCTTTGACTTGATAATATCGATTTCTTCATGCTGTGGCCTCTTCCTGCGGAGACTGAAGGACTCAGAATCGACCAGCCAACCCCCTTTTTCGCGCGCATCGATCACTCACAAACTATTGTAATGTGTGAGCTATTAAATGACTAGAATAGCTCCCAAATATTCCCGGATACTCTGTGATAATTGCCCGCCTTGATTCAAACTTTATATTATTCATTATATTCTTCTTCTATTCATGATCGTGGTTGTAAATTATTATGGTTATTGTTATTACTATTTTTATTACAGTGTTTTTTTCAAATTTTGTGTCTCTCTGGGTGAATTGCCTATTTTATACAAATAATCGGTTGATAACAAATAGACATAGGATATCACCATTTTGGTTTTCAGTTTTCCAGTATTTTCTGCAATATTATGGCGTTTTCATTTATTCAGGTTTTTGAAGTACTCGAACATAGCAATGGATGGCAATTTTCTAAATCAATATAAAATGATTTCGATACACTATCCAGGGCTCCGATCAGATTAGGTCCAACTTGAAACTCCTTCAACTTCCACAGTATTTTTGTTTCCCTTTTCAAATCTTAGTATTTCTAGATCTTTTGCTGTTCATTTCCTTAACATTCCTATATACATATTTGTGTTCCTTTTTTGAACTTGATTTTTTATTAGCTTCAAGTATATTATCACATTGGATATTAATACTCTACAATGATTTAATATTATCGCTCTCTGCCACTCCTTATGGAACATGCTCGTGAAATTTATCACTACATTCAATTAATCTTTTCTACTTTATATTTCAACTAGCGGGGCTCCCCGGTGTTGCTCGGGGCCGTACACACAATGGAAAAAATGAATTTGGTTTTGTAATATATTTATTATTCTTATGAGAGAGGAATTTTGTATGTGTATGTATCATGTGCTATTTCGAACATAATAATATTTTTATCTACATAAGACGGGAATTACCCATATGTAAATAATCGTATCTTACTTAGAGTTTGTAATTTACAGCATGTATATGCAAGGACAGGTAATGGGCAACATATTTATCTCATCAAATCCCAAGCGATGCCAGGTATATTGCTAATATATATTCTCACCTAATTCATTCAATCCGGGCTACGCTGGGTATTTTGCTAGCATATTTCTCAATCAATCTCATGAAATCCTGGGCGACGCAAGGTATTCTGTTAGTATATATTTTATCAATCTAATTCAATCCAAGGCAACGCCAAGTATTCTCTAGTATATATTTGTATCTATCTTATTACATCCCATGTGACCATGTATTCTGCTTCTAGCCTGTCTATTTCATTACGAACACACCAATCAAATAAATCACATTTAATCATTTTTCATTATTCTATGATATGTTACTCTTTTCGATAATCATTGTTTAAGATTTAACCCGCATAATTGACCCCCTCTTACTAAAATTAAAACTTTCAGACAATATCTGGGTTGTTTATTCAATTATATAAACACACCAATCAAATAACTCATATTTTATCATTTTTCATAATTCTTAGATATGTTACAAATTTTGACAACCGTTTTATTTTATTTACCCCACATAATCCCCTCACCTCTTGCTAAACAATAACTTTGATATATTGTCTTGCTGGTTATTTAATTATAAACATATCAATCAAATCACTCACATTTTATAATTTTTCATAATTCTTGTATATGTTACTAATTTCAACAATCATTTTTAATTATGTAACATACATAATCGACCCACCCTTACTTAAATATAAACTTTAAGACTATATCGGGGCTATTAATTTCATTATAAACACATCAATCCAATAACTTACATTTAATCACTTTTCATAATTCTTGGATATGTTACTAATTTCGACCATCGTTTTTTTTTATAATTTAACCCACATAATATTATTTCCTTTTGCTAAAGTAATTACATTGTGAGATTGTCTGACTGGTTATTTCATTAAATACATATTAATCAAATACCTCACATTTTATCATATTTCATAATTCTTGGATATGTTACTAATTTTGACAATCATTTTACATGATTTAACCCAATTAATCCCTTTTCCTCTTACCGAAATTACAACTTACAGATATTATCTGGCTACTTATTTTATTACAACCACACCAATAAAATAACTCAATTTTCATCATTTTTCATAATTCCTGGATATGTTACTAATTTCAAAAGTCATTTCTCATGATTAACTCCACATAATTTACTCCGTCTTTCGAAATAAATTACTCTCAGGCTTTCTCTCGGATGTTTATTTCATTATAAAAACAGAAATAAAATAACTTACATTTCATAACTTTTCATAATTCTTGGATATGTTACTTATTTCGGCAATCATTTTTCATGAGTTACCCAACATTATCGTCCACCGCTTACTAAAATAATACATTTGAGAAATTGTCTGGGCTGGCTATTTAATTACAAACATACTAATAAAATTACTCACATGCCATCATTTTTCATAATTCTTGGATATTTTACTAATTTCGATAATCATTTTTCTTGATTTAACACTAATTATAGCCCCGTTCTTACTAAAATAATAACTTTAATGCATCATCTTGGCTTTCTATTTTATTAAGAACACACCAACCAAATAACTAAAATTAACTAATTTTTAATAATTCTTAGATATGTTATTAATTTTTACGATCATTTTCTATCATCATAAATTTACCAGCTCTTAACCACCTCTTAATTTAATAATAACTTTAAGACTATATATGGGATGCTTATTTCATTATAAACACATATAGCTTACATTTAATCACTTTTCATATTTCTTGGATATGTCGCTAATTTCGACAATAATTTTTTCATGGTTTAACCCACATACTCCCCTTCCTCTTGCTAAAATAATAACTTTGCGACATTGACTAGCTGTTTTTTTTTCATTACTAAAATACTAACTGTCAGACAATATCCGGGATGCTTATTTCATTACAAACACACCAATCAAATAACCAATCAAATAACTTACAAAACTATATCTAACCATACATTAACTCGTCTCCTCAATCCAATACTGTAGCAAATTTAGCTGCTTCCACTGCATGAATTTTTGCCTATACCCTCTCCCAGAAAAATGAAAATGGAAGCATAGTAATGCCCTTTTTTAACCACGTTTGAGGAGTGCAAATTTTCTGTAGAAGTTCACCTAAATGCCCGATTTTTTCAGGAGATATTAACCTGAATAACCAATAAATATTAACTACCCATGCGGGGCCGCATAAATACCTGGATTAGGACCCAGGCGCGGGGCGAACCCCCTCGTAGGTCTTCCCAGGTCATCCGGCTAGGAGAAGGAAAACTCTGAAACTAAACCTAGGGGAGGGCGGCCTCTTCAGTCCTGGACGACAACCTTCCTAGAGCTGGTGACTCAAACAAATCACCGGTTGGCAAACCTAAACTGCTTAAGGAGGAGATAGGCTCTGTCTATCGCCCGGCTTTCATACTCCTTCTTTGCCTATTGGCCAGGCGTAGTGGTACTATCACAGGGTCTCGTCTGAATCACCCAGTGGTTGACCTTGTTTCCTGACTAGGGCAATGAACGCCGCTTTTCCCCGCTCCCGCCACATCGCACCCTCTAAACTGGACACAGTGTGGTGCTTCAGTGCCATATATGTCGGTGCAGTTGGACTGGGCTGGCTTTGCCTAACGGATTGAGGGTGCCGGATTGACAGTTCCTGGCTGCTGTTTCCGACTGATAGTACAGGAGCCCTAACTCTTAGGTAGGGCTTAGAGCGGCTGCTCTATCAACAGTTGTAAAATATCGGGATGTTTGTAGTGCCATGTCGCGCATGGAAAGGGACCCTGCACTCATCTCCGGTGGGCTTTCCTGAGGCCACAATCCTGTGGGGGAGGACAGCTGATAGTCTACTTGTATTGCATGTCTGGTATTCTGTACAACTACTTGTCCAGCACCCCCTCACTCACTCACCATAACTGAAACTTTTAAATAAAATAAAATGAAATGACAGCTCAAGCAAAAGTTACGTTTAAACCAGGACCAAACTCAAAGAAAACCAACCTGCCTCCTCCCTTGAGGTTTGCATTTACTAATATCCGCGGGCTTAAAACTAACTTAGATGGTGTTGCGTTATTTCTCCTTGTAAACACCCCGGATATCTTAGCATTAAGTGAAACTAACCTTCACTCCACCATTCCCTCTAACCACTTTAACATGCCTGGTTATCTCGGACTCTACAGTAAGGACTCGGAAAGACATATGCATGGATTTGGAGTCTATATTCGTAACACCCTCCCTCTGACTAGAGAAATAACACTAGAATCAGAGGGCCAGGTCTTTATGGGATTCAGACTAAATATGCAACACAATATTAGCTACTTGTATTTTCTCTACCGCTCTCCCTCAAACTAAGATTGTACCCTAATAAACAAAGTCTCAGACAGCATAGATATAGGACTCTCCCTCGATACTAGCCCACAAATACATGTATTTGGTGACTTCAATGCCCACCACAGTAACTGGCTAGGATTCTCTAATCACACAGACGTAGCTGGTAGCGCAACATAGCTTCTCTATATCCAATTCCCTATCTCAGTTGGTTACATTTCCGACACGTTTCTCAGACCAGCAAGATCAACATGCCTCACTTCTAGATCTCTTTCTTACAACGGTTCTCAATGATTGTACAACAAATGCCCACAGCCCACTCGGGAATGCTGATCACGCTGTGATAATGGAAGAAATCAGCCTAAACTCTCGCCCTAAAACTGAAGGCCCACTACTCAAAACAACGAGGTATTACAAAAAGGTTGATTGGAAAGCAATCAGCGAGCTCATCAGAGATGTCCCATGTCAAAATATCTTTATTTTCCAGCGGAACAGTATGCTAATGAGACAACTGAATGGTTCAAAACTGCTATTGAAAAACATGTTTCCGCACGGAAATTCTATAGCAAGCCCCACTCTCCCCAATGGTTTACTTCTTGCTTCTGCAGCTGCCATTTGTCAAAGGTAGCATGCGTTCCGCAGATTAAACCGACATTACTCCAGCAAATTTAACAGAAGTTTATAGAAGCTAGAAATAAGTGTAAGAGAGTGATAGTAACAGCTAAGACAGATTACTCTGAAACAACCAGAAAACGCATCGAAGCACAGAAATTAGGAACCCGGGATTTTTGGAAAATCTACAACACCGTAGGTAATAATGGACAGTCAACTATTCCCCCACTATCAAACAATCATGAGCTTCTTGCACGGCAACTGACAAGGCTAATCAGCTTGCCAGTCGGTTTGCCTCAAACTCCAAACTGAACTCGGTACACCACTCACTCCCTGATTTTCCTCTGCGAACAGACGCCACACTAGACGATTTGAAAATCACCCCTTCTCAGGTACATGCTATTATAAAAAAAAACATAGGCACCTCAAAAGCATGTGGACCAGATCTCATCCCGGCTGTTCTATTAAAAAATGCTTTGCCGAGGTTGCTCCAGTTCTGTCCAAACTTTACAATAAATGCCTTAAGAATCTTGTTTTCCCGACTGCTGGAAAACCGCCTCTGTGGTACCATTCTTCAAGAATTCTAGTGAAAGAACTGACCCACGAAAATTATCGCCCCATTAGCCTCCTCTCGCTATTCGCCAAAATATTTGAGTCCTTAGTTAATCAAGCCCTAGTCCAGCACCTAACAGCTGCTAAACTCCTGACTGACAAACAATATGAATTCAGGCAAGCCCGTTCAACAGCAGATCTCTTAACTGTAGTTTCTGAACGTATATACCGTTCATTGGATAAAACAGGGGAGGGTAGAGCGGTGGCCTTCGATATATCTAAGGCTTTTGACAGGGTATGGCACGATGGTCTTCTAAGGAAAATTAGATCATATGGAATCACTGGAAGAATTCAGATTGTAATGTAATTCTTAAGTAATAGAAAAATCAAAGTTGTCCTCGACGGTCGTACATCCAAACAATATGACATAAATGCGGGAGTACCTCAGGGGTCTATCCTTGGACCTCTATTATTCCCGACGTCCCTGATAAAATTGTTTCGGAGATGGGTATGTTTGCCGATTACACCACTCCCTATAACAAATATGAGGGGAAAACAAATGAACACATATCCAACGTAATGACAGAACACAAGAGGATGCCTTCTAATCCGTAGTGGAATGGCGCCAAAAATGGTTGGTCACATTCAATGCTGCTAAGACTAAGCTTGTTTCCTTCAATAACTACAAGCAACCTTCTCTACCACCAATAGCAATGGCCAAGAACACATTGCCTGCAAGTACTTCTTTTAAACTCCTCGGCCTAACGTTTACAGGGAATATGAACTGGAATAGATACATTGAGAGCATTGCCAAGGCTGCTGCAAGGAAGGTTGGCTCCTTCTACCGTGCTAGAAAACTACTTACGCCTGACAGTATCCTATACTTCTATAAGGCAACCATTCGCCCATGTATGGAGTACTGTTGTCACATCTGGGCTGGCGCATCTGCTGCTTGTCTCTCGCTCCTGGACAGGGTTCAAAAGAGAGTCGCCAACCTGATAGGTCCTGAACTGTCATCTAGGCTTCAGCCTCTGTCCCATCAGCGAGATGTTGCATCCCTCTGCCTGTTCTACAAATACTTTAATGGTGACTGCTCTGACGAACTGCAAACACTTGTACCTCCCCAACGTAACTACCCCCGACAAACCCGACAAGCTACTAAGTCTCATCCCTTTACAGTAGAGATCCCTAGGTGCAAGAAAGCCTTTTACTCCAATAGTTTCTTCCCCAGAACTTAGGGTCTTTGGAACTCCCCTCCGGGATTCTGCTTTCCTAACTGCAATGATATGCAGAAGTTCAAGTGTAATGTTAACAAACATCTTTCTACTCATCTCCCTTCAAAATAACCCCGCTAATTAAGTCCCTGATAGTAGCCCCTTTCTTCAAAGTGGTACTGTGCCTTGTTCTGTGTGAAACTTGAATAAAAAAATAAAATAAATAAAAAAAAACTCACGGTTCATCATTTTTCATAATTCTTGGATATGTTACTGATTTGGACAATAATTTTTCATGATTTTACGACATAATCGCCCCATAATGAAGTTACATTCAGGGGAGCTCAATGGCACACTATGACAATGATTGTATATTTATGTAATGATATTCGATAACGAAGCTACATCCAATGAAATCACTTGCATATTATAGTAATGATTGCATACTATTCTAATGGTATCTGAAAACGTTGCTACTTCCAAGTGAGATCGCTTGCATATTATAATAAGGATTGCATATTATTCTAATGGTATTTGACAATGAAGCTACATAAAATGGGACATAACTTAAATATTATAACAATGATTGTATATTATTCTAATGGTATTCGACAATGAAGCTACACCAAACTTATATAATATAACAATGATTTCATATTAATCCAATGGTATTCGACAATGAAGCAACGCCCAAGGGGGTCAATTACATATTATAACAATGGTTTCATATTAATCTAATGGGATTCGACAATGAAGCGAAACCCAAGGGAGGTCACTCGCATATCATGACAATAATTGTATATTTTTCTAATCGTATTTCATGATTTAACCCACATAATCCCCTGCCATCTTGCTAAAATAAACACTTTGATACATTGATACTGGTTATTTCATGATAAACGCACCAATCCAATAACTCACATTCTGTCATTTTTCATAATTCTTGGATATGTTACTAATTTCGACAATCATTTTCGATTATTTAACACGCATAATCACCCCTCTCTTACTAAAATAACAATCATGCGACATTGTCTAGGGTGTCTATTTCATTACAAATATGCACACCAAATAACTAACATTTCATAATCTTTAATAATTCTTGGATATGTTATTAATTTCGACAATCATATTTCATGAGATAACCCACATAATCCCCTTCCTCTTACTAAATTAATACCTTCGAGACATTGTCTGTGCTGGTAATTTAATTAAAAAGACACCAAGCACATAACTCACATTTCATGCTTTTTCACTTTTCTTGGATATGTTACTAATTTCTACAGTCATTTAATGATGTAACCCACATAACTGACCCCCGCTTGATAAAATAGTAACTTCACGTCTATATCTGGGCTGTTCATTTCATTATAAAACCCCAATCCAATAACTTACATTTACTCACTTTTCATAATTCTTGGATATGTTAATAATTTCTACAATCGTTTTTCAGAATTTAACCCACATAATATCCTTTCCTTTGCTAAAATAATTATTTGTGACATTGTCTGGCGTGTTATTTCATTATAAACACACCAACAAATAATAGGCATTTCATCATATTTCATAATTCTTGGATATGTTACTAATCTGGGCAATAATTTTTCGTGATTTTACGACATAATCATACTTCCTATATGGGGAATTCTGTTAGCACAAATATCCACCTATCTGATTCGATCCCAGGAACTCTCCTAGAAAACATCCCACCCATGTCATTCAATCCCAGGCAACGTAAGGTATTTTGCTATTACATATATCTACCTTTCTTATACGATCCCCTGCAACGCTGGGTATTATGCTAGTACAAATATCCAGCTATAAAACCATATCCTAGAGCGTTCACTGGCAAAATATTACATTGATTTCATATATATCTAATAATATTCGACAATGATGCTACATCCAACGGAGGTCACTTGCATATTATAACAATGATTGTATATTAATCTAATTATATTAGAAAATGAAACTGCAGCTAAGTGAAGCCACTTGCGTAATCTAATGGTAGTCGACAATGAAGTTTCATCAAAGGGAGCTAACTCGAATTTTATAACAATGATTGTATATTAATCTAATGGTATTAGATAACGAAGCTACACCCAAGGGAGGTAACTCGCTTATTATACCAATGATTGCATATTATTCTACAGGCATTCGGCTATAAAGCTACATCCAAGGGAGGTAACTTGTATACTATAACAATGATTGTATATTATTCTAATGGTATTCGACAACAAAGCTACATTCAAAGGAGGTCATTGTGTTATATAGGTGTCTTATTCAGAGAGAGTCTGAGTTTATTAGTCTTAGAGAGAGCTTTAGAGAGCGATGTTGAAAGAGTTCTAAAGAGGGATGTTGTGAGAGGGATTGTTCCTTCCGTGTTCGTGTTATGACGATTCATATATATTAAAAATATGTTAATTCTTACGTTAATAGATGTGTTTCTATGTGAAGCTCTTAGAGTGAGGAGATAGTGTTCAGACAGTCTTAGTGTAGATATGAGATGTAGATTCACATTGTGGATATGAGCTGTGCATGTCACGACATTTTTAACACAGACATATAATAACAATTCACTCTACCTTTTTGTAAGAATCACAAACACAAAGACATGCTTTATCAAAACACATGATGGGCTTATTTCTTCACGACCGGCCGTGGTTTTCTCATCAAGAATTCAAAGCTTCACATATTAAGTTTCAAAATGTGATCGTCTCTCTTCTAGACGATTGAAACACATGTCTGGACCCAGACTATCGCCTGACTCTGACTCCCTCTGAGTTTTTCACTGACTAACTAACTAACTAACTAACTCTCACTTCCCATATTGAGAAATTCATGCATGTCCGGCCAACGTGACCAAACTCACGTGCCAACATATGTGCGATTCTCACGTTTCCCGAACATTCTGATTTTCCAATAACCTATTTTTCTTTATTTTCACAAAGGAATTCAACCTACATATCTAATTTATTCAACCCATATTTTATTATCCAGATTCTTTCTCACAATTGAATAGTTTATTTATTATTTATTTCATCAGAATTAACAATTTACTGGACATTCCATTTAAACCTATTGTTCTTTAAAACTTATATCCAAGGTTCGATTTCTGCTTTCTCTCATTTTATTTTCATTTTAAGTAATCACTCTATTGTTATACTTACATGAAAAGGGGACAGCCCTTATCATGTAACAATTGCATATTATAACAATGATTGTATATCAACTTAATGCTATTCGACAATAAAGCTACCTCCAAGGGAGGTCACTTGCATATTATAACAACGATTTTATATAAATGTAATGGCATTCGAGAATGAAGCTATATCCAAGGAAGGTCACTTACATATTATGACAATGAATGTATATTAATATGATGGTATTCGAGAATTAAGCTACATCTAAGGGAGGCCACTTGCATATTATGACAATAATTGTATATTAATATAATGGAATTCTAGAATGAAACTATACTTAATGGAGTATATTTACATATATGGAGACAATTGCATATTAATCTAATGGTATCCGACAATGAAGCTACACTCTATGGAAGTCACTTGAATATTACACCAATGATTTTATATTATTCTAGTTGTATTCGACAAAGATGCTACATCCAAGGGAGGTCACTTACATATTATTGCAATGATTATATATTATTCTAAGGAAATTCGACAATAACTATACATCCAAGGGATATCACTTGCATAATTTAACAGTTATTGTATAATTATCTTACTATATTCGACAATGAAGCTATATCGAAAGGAGGCCACTTACATATTATGAGAATGATTATATATTACTCTTATAGTATTTCACAACGAAGCTACATCCCTGGGAGGTAATTTACATATCATACCAATTAGTTTATATTAATCTTGTTGTATTCGACAATGAAGCTACACCCAAAGGAGGTCACTTACATATTATGAGAATGATTATATATTAATGTAATAGTATTTCACAACGAAGCTACATCCAAGGGAGGTCACTTACATATTATAACAATGATTTTATATTATTGTAATGGTATTCAACAATGAAACTATACCCAAGGGAGGTCACTTACATATTATGACAATGCTTGTATATTAATTTAATGGAATTCGACAATAAGGCTACGCCCAAGGTAGTTCACTCGTATATTATAACAATAATTGTATATTAATCTAATGGAATTCGACAATGAAGCTAAATCAAAGGAGGTCACTGGCCTATTACCCCAATGATTTTATATTAATCTAATGGTATTCGATAATGACGCTTACTCCAAGAGAGGTAAGTTGAATACCATCACAATGATTTTATACTAATCTAATGGTAGTTGACAACGAAGCTACATCCAAGGGAGGTCACTTGCATAAAGTAACAATGGTTGTATATTAATCTAATGGTATTCGACAATCAAGCTACATCCAAGGGAGGTCACTTACACATCATAACAATGATTGCATATTAATCTAAATGAATTCGACAATTAAGCTACACTCAAGAGAGGTCACTTGCATATTTTAACAATGATTGTATATTAATCTAATGGAATTCGACAATGAAGCTACATTCAAGGGACGTCACTTGCATATTATAACAATGTTTGTATATTAATATAATGGAATTCGACAATGAAGCTACATCCAAGAGAGGTCACTTGCATATTATAACAATGATTGTATATGGATCTAATGGCATCTGATAATGACGCTACATCCAAGGGAACTTCTCTGCATGAAACTTAAACACGCAATATAAAATAAAAGGGCTTGCATTGAAGCCAAAATAAGGGTTTTGTACCTGTAGCAATGTATTTTTTCACCTATCTTCAGAAAAAAGCAAAGCCGAGTACGATCCTATTCCGATGCCAGGCGAATAATCAGAATGCTTTTCTGATATCAGCTAACAAGACACATCGGTTTGTTCGGAATTGGATCATCAATTTTAACATGTCGCTTATCAGGTTCACTCCAGGATATGCTGCTTCGTTCAATGATACTGAGCCCTTATGTTTATAAGAACAATTAAACACCGGTCTCACCTTGGTAGTAGTCTGGTCTGTTTGTTTTAGCACTGACCTATGGGGAATCCATATATAGTCTTTAAATTTTTTGGGAGGCACAATTATTTCTTCGATAATACCCTCGTCTTCTTGTTGTTCAAAAACTTGCAGATACTGATCATACAAGTTTTTCTTCTCCAGATAATTAGTAACCTTTTCTAGCGCCCAAATAGCAGCATTGTAATAAGAAGGTACCGATTTTAATTTATCTTCATACCACTTAAGTTGTACATGATAGAGACCATCTGTGTATGTGACTGAATCTCTAAACTGCTTAACATCCTCTTCATTCAATGTGGAGAATGTCTCGTCAGGGGGTAATCCAATGGCTTCACGGTTGGACATCTTTTCCAACCGTCGCTGGAAACTACTCTCTTAAAACAAATTTTTAGAGGGTTTGAGTAGGATTCCTCTCGGTGAATACGGAGTTGATTCTGGAAGATTGAAGTGGTAGAGTTTTCGCCAACACCTCTGCATAATTAATCTGTGTTGTTTTTTTGTTTTTTAATCTGGTACTTATATAGAAAAGAACACCTGTTTCCAAAGGGGATTAGTCCTTTTTTGGCCTTGAATGCTGCTCCATTCAAGGGACTATATTTAAAGGTTCGAGGTACTGGATTGCGTCGAGTCGTAGTAACCCATCTATAGTAACCAAACCCTCCTTTGCATTAAACTTTGCAACCAGTCTGCGAGTCTTTAAATTTCCAAGAACCTGAGTAAGTCCTTCAAGGCTGTAAGACAAGTTCAACTTGGTCGCAAGAATCTGAAGAGTATGTGTTTTGCCGGGCATCAAATTCAATCGCAACGAGATTTCCTTAAAGGTTTTAGGACTCGTTCCTAAAATGGTCTTTACTTCCATTATTTTATCCGAACGAGAGGCAATTTAGTCTCTTTAAAATTAAAGAGTCCAAATAAGTTCTTTGACTGCCAGTGTCTAACAGGCAGTTTACCTTCACTTTTTATCCCCTCTTTGCACTATTATTTCAATTATGGGAGAAAGGAAAACATTATCGTCTTTTGTGTGTAGGCAGGTATCAACCTGAATTCTACTCGTAACAGTTGAGCACATAGCAGTTATATGTCTCTTAGAGCTGCAACTATGGCAACACATTTTTCTCGATGCCCTTAATGCGCATATATTCCCCAAGTGAAATCTTTTTAGGCACCGAAAACAAAGACGCAGCTGTCTACACCGGGTTATCCTGGCTTCATGGGTCGTATAGTTGCCACATTCCTAAGACAAATGTATATTGCTTTTGCAATAGTCGCATTTTACCTCAAAGTATTTCTGTCCAAAAAAGTCACCAAATATGACATCAGCTAAGTGAATTTCAAAGTGATGAAATGCAGTGTAACACCTATCTTGTTAACTTATTTAATCATGTCTGTTTTTAATACTCTTCGGTGTTCTAATAACACGCGTTTGATTTATATATATATATATATATATATATATATATATATATATATATACATGTATATATGTATATATACATATATATATATTTATATATATTTATATATATACACATACATATACATATATAATAATAATAATAATAATAATAATAATAATAATAATAGGGACTTATTAATAATTATAGTTATGCTACTTATTTGTATCGTCCATGCTTCCGCAAACATTCTAGTGCAGGAAAATTGTCTACGTCGAATACTAACAAATTCTAATGTTTTTGTTTAAGAAAAAATAATATGTTTAAAAGATTCAGGACCTAATTGTCATTCTGTATTAAATACTTGTCGACAACCTCTGAATGGTTGCAAATTCACAGAATTTACATAACTTCTAGATTGTTCTCTGCTAGCTTATGTTATTCTGATAACACAACGAGTTAAGGCTTCCACCGCGTCATTGCACAACATGTACGTTAGTTATTTGACAAATACATAATTGCGAATGGAACAGCATATGCTTGTGTTTCCACTAATAATCACCAAGTAGTGTTTTAACAATAGCCCGGGACCGTCAATTTTAGCAGTTCACTTTCCTGTAAACAATATTTTTAAAATAACGTATTATGTATTTTTCAGCAACATTTTTGTTTGTGTTTGAACTTGTGATTATATCCAGTCGTACATTTTATGATCATATCTGTTTTCACATTACAGGAAACTATGCTATATTTGTAAAATATAACAACACATTATACATTGTGGGCATTTACAACAATTAGATTAAAGGTTGATATAAAATATAGAATGTTGTATTCATTAGACGCTCTATCTATTGTAAATATAATGTATGTCTTGCTGACCTACACATCTATGGTGATTGACCCTTATTATCAGTATAGTACGTGGTCTCACAAATAAATCCATCAATGGTTGCCAATAAAAATAATTAGTTATTTTCCATGAAGCCTGTGATTTAGCATATTTACTCACATTTCTAATATTAGTAAACTGTTTCAGGTACAATTTCCAATAATATTCATCTATAGCAATAATTGATAATTATAGATTAATTGCTGACAGCGTTTCATTTGGAAATTGAAATCTCAGACACAAATAGTAATAAGACTCGCCAACTTTTACCTACTATCAAAACACTACCAATAAGAACTTTCTAATTGGTCACATACTATATGTTTCCACCCACATAAACTTAAAAATCATGTTTGACCTCAGTCAAGAAAACAGAATTAGCAGCTTAGAAAACATGCACACAGGTAGACATACACACAACGCCTTTTCTTAGTCTTTCGTACAAACCATATTGACTAAGCACTGCTATGTATACATTGTTTTTTTTAAATATTTTTGATAACATTTTCACACGAAAAAGCCGCAGTAGGTGGTTCCTATCAGATACATAGTTGCAGTGATACTTTGTAGGGTACTGAGCATGAAGATTCCTATTCATATCACTCTGTAACTTCTGCATGTCAGTACGGTTGGGGAGCAGGAACCCAAAGTTTATTAGTTATAGAGAAAAATAATTAGTGGGTTTCTTAAAACTAGGTATTTCTGCAGTGCAGAAGTGATATTTTGTCCTTGTCGGGTTTGTCGTGCGAAACTACGTCAAAGGGGAACGAGGGCTTGCAGTTTGTCGGAGTATCCACTATTGAAATACTTGTAAAACAGGCGGAGGGGTACACCTTTTTGTGGATGTTACAAAAGTTAAATCTTAGATGAGAGTTCAGGATATATAAGATTCTCGATTTTCTATTTAGAATACCGTCAAGGGGTGAAAGACGAGCAGCAGATTCACAAACAGCAATACTCCATGCATAGGCAAATGGTGGCCTTCAAAGAGTACAGGATATTTACAGGCGTAAGTAATTTTCTAACAAATACGGTAACCCCACCTTCTTCGCAGCAGCCTTGGTAATGCTTTCGATGTCTCTGTTCCGACTTATCTTCCATGTGAACGTTAAGCCAAGGAGTCTGAAAGAAGTACATTTAGGAAATGGATATAGCTATGTGTGGTTGAGGAGGTTTCTGAAACGAAACGAGCTTAGTCTTGGCAGTGTTTGTCGTTACCATTAATTTTTTTAACTCATCCAACTACAGTGTGGAGGTCTGCCTCTAGGGTTTCTCCAATTGCTTGGGTATGTATTCATTCGTTTTCCACTCCTGTACGTTATAGTACGAGATGACGTCAGCAAATATACCAACCACAGTGTCACCATGGCACCTTTTTATGGATATCCCAAAAAAGTACATTCAAAGGATCGACCTCTGAGGTACAACCGTACTTATATGATATAATTTAGACGTACGGCATCGATGACAACAAATATTTCTCTCTTATTAAAGAAGGAGTTAATTATGTTGACTCCAGGAATAGATATAAGGAGACCACCAATGTGCAATATTCTGTC
The DNA here is from genome assembly GCF_053919585.1 of Euprymna scolopes. Lineage (NCBI taxonomy): Eukaryota > Metazoa > Mollusca > Cephalopoda > Sepiida > Sepiolidae > Euprymna > Euprymna scolopes. The sequence continues at coordinate 22,016,919 of NC_136485.1, forward strand.
TCAAACTATGGATATAACTAAAACTACTACGCTCTGCATTCTCATCCAGTGCATGGTATATATGTTCAGAGATTACAGTGAGAATGTATGCAGTAGAACGTGCTTGCCTAAATCCATATTGATGGTAAAACAGAAGTTTTTAAAAAATAAGGCGGTGTACTTGAGGAAGATTTATAATGGATTCATAGATTTTGTCGAAAAGAAAAAAAAATACGCTAATGGGGCGACAAATTAATAAGGCACTTCTCTCACAGGAAGTCTTGTAAAATTGTACGACAGGAGCCATTTCCAGGCAGTCCGGAAAGCATGATATGTTAAGGAATCTGTTGAAAAGTTTAAATATGACTAGAACTCCATCAGCGATGCATTTTTTAAATAATACAACAAGAATGAGTTCAGATCTACATGCTTAAGTATTTACTGTTTAAAGTTTTTGGAGAAATTAGGAGTACCTAATATGCCGTATGAAGTAAATGGTATGCGTTTTGCCTCCGAGTGGGGTTTGCTATAGGACTGTTCTCTGGGAAACGTTGCTTTAATCGCTAATTTAAACCATCTAGTAGTCTCATTTGTGCACATCTCCACAATAAATACAAATACAATTTCCTATTAAGGCATATCTATTGTGATTCTTTATGGCATCAGATTCTGCCTTATTGTAAAAACTTGTTGTTTGGAGTAATGCCTCTTTAACTTGGGGACGAGCGTGCAGAGAGATGTTTCATTATAACAGCATGATCAGCATTCACGAGTTTATTATGGGCATTTGTTACACACTCCTCTTGAACTGTTGTCAAAAATAGATATATCAGTGAGGTTTGATGATTATGCTAATATGGGAGCCTGTTTAGTACTGTCTATGTAAGAATATGATACAGAAAATGTATGCTTGATATTATCAGCTGAGTCCGTGCAGTAAGAGGAGTCATCCAATTAATGTGGGTGTTAAAGTCACCAAGTACATGTATTTTTGTGCTAGAGAGAGTGGTAAATTTATGCTGTCACATACAGGATTTATTAGAGAACAGTCAGGGGTTGATGGAGAGCGATAGAAAATGTAAATAGCTAACGTTATGATGTACAGTAACTTTAAAGCACATGAATGGCTGGTCCTTTGATTCTAGTTTAGTGTACATCGTCATGGTAAGGTTTTTACGAATATAAAGTCCAATTCCTTGCAGGTCTCTATCAGAATTCTTCCGGCAAAGCGAAAGATAATCATATATTAATGATATTAGAGGGGGCGGAGCAGTGCGAGTTAGTTTTTCTGTGCGAAAATTTCCGCGGAATTTGACAAGTTGGAACGATGCTACACAATCTATTTTCGTCCTAAGACCACTGATATATTTAAATGCAAGCCTCAAAGTAAGAGGCGAACCAGTGGTCATGTGTGTGTCTGGTTTGAGCGTTATTTTGGATTAAGATAACATTTCATTTTACTTCCGAGTTTCAGTTTTTGTCGAGAGGCGCTAGACAATTCGAGTTTGCATAGCTACAATTATGTAGCACATGTAAATCATCCCTTGACTCATCATCGAGTAAAAATGTGGCATCGGGAATGCCCACCACAGATGAATGCAAAGCCCCTTTGCATGCGCGACATGGCCCTACAAACACCTGGATCTTATACGACTGATAATAGAACAGCTGCTCTAAGCGCCACCAAAGGCTAAGGTCTCCTCTACTGTCACTCGGAAACAACAGCTAGCAACTGTCAAACTAGTATCATCCAACCTGCCAGAAAAGAGTGGCCCAGTCGAATTATGTTAACACATATTTTAAACAGGAACCTCCAAAATGGCAGAGTTAAGGGGAAGGGGATTAGTTGAATGTGCGGACGGCATTCATTCCACTAGTCTGCAGACAAGACTTACTACTCGGCGTCTCGAATGACTCCCTGTTATCACATATCTGCTTTTGAAAATGATTAATTTAAAACATAAATTATCGTCTAAAAATAACGCATGTTTTCGGTAAAAGTTGAAATATATCTACTTAATTGTACTATATTATTTTTTTCCTAACATAACCGTATTTGGAGTTTATTTTTTTGGATAATGATACAAGAACTTTAAAAGAAAAACATATCATAGAATTTTAAGAAAACATTTTAATTATAATTACAACTTAAGCGCCAAGTAAACCTGCTATACTAAGGCAACCCAATACATAATATAAATATACAATTACCGCTCCTCAAATAGATCAAGATACTGTGATTACGAATGATCGGAAATATAGACGGGCAAATGGAAGTAAAGAGTTATAGAGCGAGAAATTTAATGCATCTACTACCGGTGAAGTAGGCTAAACCTATAACCACATAATTGTTATTAATACATTTTATACATTTTAATGTTTTTTTAAATGTATTTATTCATCATATATATTTAAAGCGTGCAGAGAATATTAGTTGTTACAAGGACATATTACATTGCATTTTCGAGTTTCATTTTCATAAAGCAATCACACCTCAATTAATATATATAGGGGCATAATTAAATAAACTAGATTTTGTCTGGAAAGTGAGCTACAAATTATAATACACGTGAAATTGTAAACATATTTACAGGAGAGTTCTTATTAGAATTTAATTTTTGCTCCGATGTATCGATAATTTAATGCGTCATTTATCTACTTAAACTAAGTGATATTAGATGTAATTTTGATTTACACTAAACGAATCCTTTTGGATGGGAAGTATCTCTGTGCTATAAGTGAATCCATTATTTATATTAATTGCGGTTCACCATATTCGTGTGTTATATAGCCTGTTATAATTCTATCAAAACACCTCCTCTCTCAATATATATATATGTATATATATGTAAATATATATATATATATATATATTATATTTATATATATACATATATATATATATATATATATACTATGTAATTATAAAATGTGATTAAGGCAGAATATTTTAATTATGATGAAATGGGGCAAGACAAATGAAGTAATTTCATTGGAGGCTTTTTTTTTTCTGTCGTGCGGTATTCGAGTTGTATTAAGCTGCTTGAAAGCGACCGAAACGTTGATAAAGGCGACCATCAGCACGCAGGACACGTATAGCTTTGAAATGGCTTAAATGCGCCAACCAGGATTATAGCTTTTCTATTCAAAGTAATATTAAACGAAGAAATACAGGAAAAGACCATCAAAATATATTCTCCTTCCTTTTTGTCTCACTTTCTTTTAGTTATTGCGTAAACCTTTTTTTGTCTCCTTGCTGCCAGAACGGTGCTTGGGGTTTTCTGCTTATTTTGAACAGACGCACTCTTTGAATACTAAAGATGGAATTTATTTTACATTAAATCAAGGGGAACGCTTCGGAAAAGCGTTTGTTTTTTTTTAGGCAGGAGGAATATGGAATATAACATGCAAAAGATGAACAAGAAAACGAAAAGTAAAACGAAATTCAGATGAACTTATTTTTATGATCATCATTTTAAAGGTGATGGGCTTATTATTGTAACAATAACCGTCGTGTCTTACCATATTACGTCACAAAATGGAAAACTTACTATTATCTAATTGTGATAGATATTTAAAACGATGTGAATAAAATAAGTAGATATTTCTTAACACTATATAATTAGATGTGTATGCTAATCTGCTGTAATTCTGCTCTCACAGAGAAATAATATATATGCATTGTAGTTTATGAACAAACAACGCTCTGGTGCTGGAACAAAGTTATAAATCGAGCCAAGGTTACTATAAGCCTTGGTGAAAACAACCCATTAAAAAAATAGGAAACTTTTGTAGAAACCAGGAAAATATTATTATTGTATGTTTTGATTTTGAAATAATTTATACTTCAAGCTTCTATTTTCTCTTTTCTTGCATCGAGTTGAAGAACTCGCAGCTGGAAAAGGAATGAAACGTAAGACACTGTAAAGACATGATGTATATTAACACTGCCTTACACAAAACAGTGTCAGTAAAAACTTAATTGATGTATTACTTTACAAATGGTTATGGAACATTTATCAAATATGTACATATACATATAATAATGCATTACAACACATCAACACATATGAAGATTCCAAATAATTTTTCATCGATGGCAATCACTCAATTGTAGATACACCTCTTCTATTATATGCATTTCTTGTATTATTTCGATATTGAAGGGTGTGCATTTTCTTTTTTCCAAGCAAATAATTACCATTTCCTCAGAATGGTAGATCAACAAAACAAAAGAGGTCGGTATTAACATAAGAAAAACAACTCGTGTTTAAACCAGCTGCAGTAACTGTTTTGCATGAAAATAAATATTTGGATCGTGGACTGTAACTATAATAGTGTTTACATATATAATGTGTTATTTTAAACATACATGATTTTAAGCAAAAACATTGGTCTACGCAAGAAGTGAGATATGAGGGAAGAAATCATATTTTAGCAAGAAACCCATATATGTATTATATATACATATATATATATATATATATATATATATATATTACATTACTATGGTGGTTATATATACACACACGCATATATATATATATGTATATATATATATATATATATATATATATATATATATATTGGCGAATAATAATAGTAACAATATTTACAAATGTAGAAAAAGAGTAAGTATACAATTTAGTTATATCCTACATTTCGCCTTACTAAAAATACGATAATCAAACATTACTGAAAAAAAAAACTATTTCTTATTCGCTTATAAAATTAAACATAATAATAATAATAATAATAATAATAATAATAATAATAATAATAATAATAATAATAATAAAATTAATAATAATAATAATAATAATAATAATTGTTGTGGTGGCAACCACTTATTTGCATATGCGATTAACATAACACTATAAATGGCAAGCCTAGGTTGGCCTTGGGGTGTCTTACTCAAATGCCACCAGAAGTGACGCCGAAGAGCGTACATGTCCTCCCACCAAGACTCTCTGACTCTACACCGTCATTTGTACATATTGTAAATATACCTTTTCTTTAATACATTTATTATTGCGTTATCTTGTTGTTTGCGTCTTCATTGTATTTCCTTACTAATTATTGTTCAACCTTGCAACCACAACAGTTGGCGACAAGATATGAAGCGTCAAATATAACAGTTTGACGAAGCACTATTTAAAAAAAAGTACAACGCAAAGGTTGACCATTTTTTAAGGAATGCAAAGTATTGACGAGCAAACGGATTTTACGCTAAAGAGAAGCTTCAACTAAAGTGAAAAAAACACTCTAACGTGGCAAAATCGACAATTTACGCCGTTTTCTAGGAATCCGACTTGCAAAGGAATGTAAAAGTGAATTTTTGTTTTTCGCCTCACGACAAATCTTACTAAAGGACCAACTTGCAAACGAAAAGCGAACTTTGTTCTGTCACAAAAACGACAGGTCAGACCCGTATTACGAAAAGCAAGGAAGTAACCTACGAACCAAGTTCACCAGTGGATTCTAATTACTGTTCTCCGTAAACAAAACAACAACTAAAGGACTTTTTAATTAATGTTTTGGTTGACGTCGGTACTAAAAGGAAATACCACAGCTAAAACTAAAATTCAAGGAAAGGATTTTTTTATTGAAGTTGTCACTGAATAACGGATAATACAGTAAAACGTCAAGGAAAAAAGGTAATCTCAATTTAAGAGGTATTTTAATTACTGAAATACTAGAGAAAAAACTCAAAGAACTAAATGTACTGCATACATTTATTCAATTGTGACTCGATTAAAAAAAAAACCCAAACTTTTATTTTGTGGAAAGAGTTACTTATTAGTAAGTGCCTAAAAACGGAAAGTCAATTCCATTTCGTGATTCCAGATACACCTGTTTTATTTTTTCTTTGCAGCGTGACTCGCAAAAAGAATATATTATTGCAAGCAGCGATATTGTTATTGAAAACAGGAGCTTACAGCAATTTGCTTTTTTGGTGTACCCAAACCGGTGTATATGGTACATGGTCCAATATTTTTTTTTTAACTAAGCACTAAAAAAAAAACAAAAAAAAACATGGAAGACTTATCAAAAATGTTCATGCAATTTTTACAAGCACAAGCTACACAAAACGAGCTTTTGCAAACACACATACAGGCACAGGCTGACTGCGAGGAAAAAAGAAAGGACAGATAATTTAAATGGGAGCAGGAACAAGAAGAGAAGCAGAAAATGGCGTAATTAAAGCAGAAAAAAACTGCAATTGGAACAGGAAGGAAGACAAGAGGAACGTTTTGCTAAAACACTGGAACTACTAAAGAGTAATCGAGAAAATGTCGATAGTGTTAATTTCTCCCATACAACTATTTTTAATAGCATGGACACATTTCATTATGTGCCTGAGGAAGAGAAGAATTTTGAAGCATACTACACAAGATACGAGGATGTTTTTCAACTGGACTGTAAAAATTGGCCAAATAGTCAGAAAGTGAGCCCCTTACTCAGAAAATTGGGTTCATCAGAACACAGCAAATTAGTAGATTACATATTACCTAAAAAAAACTGCGGAATTAGAGTTCATGAAAGCTGTAAAATTACTAAAAGAATTATTTAATCCAAACATATCTCTTTTTCATAAAAGATTCCTGTGCATGAATCTAAGAAAGATGGACAACCAAGATTATTTGACATACGCATCATTTGTCAATAAAAACTGCGATAATTTTAAGCTTGCAGAACTAACGGTAGAAGATTTTAAATGTCTAATCTTCGCTCAAGGGTTAGTTTCCACGAAAAATCCAGAAATACACAGAGGAATGTTGTCTAAGCTGGAATCTGAGCAAGATTTAACCCCCCATAAACTAGCAGAGGACTGTGAAAGGGGCATTACACTAAAAAAGGATTAAAAAAAAAATATAGAAGAATCCGGAGTGGCTTTTGTAAGAAAAGTTAGAAAACCATACGCACCAACCAAGAACTTTACAAAGAAAAGCAATGGAACGGGATATTCCAAAGATAATAACCATAAATATAGTACAGAATATAACAAGCCTCTTCCTAGATATAACTGTAAGAGATGCGCAGAAAAGCATTGGGAATCAGATTGTCCGTATAAGAAGAAAAATGCTACATTTGTAAGAAGGTGGGACACAAAAGCGATTGCTGCAGATATAAAGATTACACCAGAAAGAGAGTACAGCAAACAAAATCAAATACAAAATTAGACAAAGATGTGCGAAAATAGGTAAAAGTGGAAATATTTAAAACATCAATAAACTTACAACTCGACTCCGGCTCTGATGATTCTATAATAAACCTGAATACGTGGAAAAAGTGGGGGAAACCGGCCATGATGAAAACTAGTAAAGCAGCCCGGACGGTAACTGGTGGTAGTATAAAATTTGAAGGAGAAGTTGTCATCCCGATTAAATTGAAAGGGATTTCGAAGAAATTAAAAATATTCGTACTAAAAAATAGTGAAAATCTGTTTGGAATAGATTTAATTGAGAAATTCGGACTATGGGATAAGCCAATCAATACATTCTGTAAACAAAAATGAGAATGTTCTTCTCCAACAAGAGTAAATATAAAAAACGATTTAAAAGAATTATTTCCTGAGACATTCACGACTAACTTAGGTCGCTGCAATAAATTCAAGGCCTCGTTTGAACTTAAAGAAAACGCCAGCCCAATTTTTAGAAAAAAGCGAAATGTTCCGTTCGCTGGGTTGGAAAAGATTTATAAAGTATTAAATAGATTGGAACAGACGGGAATTCTATCAAAAATAGAACACAGCGAGTGGGCAGCCCCCACCGTATACGTAAAGAAAAAGAATGACGAAGTTAGAGTGTGCGCAGACATTTCGACCGGGGTCAACTCCCTATTAAAAGATCAACATTACCCCCTACCAAGCCCAGAGGAAATATTCACGAAGTTGAATGAGGGTAATATCTTCTCCAAGATAGACTTGAGCGACGCGTATTTACAAATACCGGTCGAGGAGAATTGCTGAAAAATACTATGCATCAATACGCATAAGGGATTATACAAATACAACCGATTGCCTTTTGGCATCAAAATAGCGCCTGCCATCTTTCAGCAAGCGATGGACACCATGCTAAGTGGTATTGAGTGCGCATGTGCATACCTGGACGACATTGTTGTCAGGAACAAATCCCTAGGAGAACATAAGGAACATTTGAAACAAGTATTTGCTCGAATACAAGAATTCGGCTTCAAAGTAAAAGAAAGTAAAGGTGACTTTTGTATGAGCGAGATTAAGTATCTTGGACACTTAATAAACCAACATGGACGACGTCCAGACCCAGACAGATCTGCGGCAATAAAAAATATGCCAGCACCCGGTAATGTAACAACCTTGCAGAGTTTCTTAGGACTCGTAAGTTATTACCAATCTTTTATTGAAGGAATGCATAACTTGCGAGCCCCCTTAAATAATCTGCTTAAAAAGGATACACCGTGGAACTGGACGCAAGAATGTCAAACCGCTTTTGACAAAATAAAGCGCGCATTAACATCCGAATTATTCTTAACGCACTTTGGCACAAACTTAAAAATAGTCGTCGCTAGTGACGCTAGCTCCTACGGCTTAGGAGTATGCATTCAACATATTATGCCGGATGGGTCTAGAAAACCAATAGCGCACGCTTCGAGAACGCTGATACCAGCCGAAAGGGCATATTCACAAATCGAAAAAGAAGCGTTGAGCATAATCTTTGCCGTGACTAAATTTCACCGATATGTATATGGTAGACATTCATACTTGAAACCGACCATAAACCGTTAGTCACGATCTATGGATCAACAAAAGGATTGCCGGTATACACCGCAAATAGATTGCTGCGCTGGGGTACAATACTAGTTAATTACGATTTCAAGCTACAACATCTAGCATAAAAAAAGATTTGCCATGCGGATGGACTGTCAAGACTGATACCACAGAAACACAATCTGGAAGAATCAGTCATTGCAGCAATTCGGACAAATGTTGAAGTAAAAAATATGGTACCAAATATCATTAAGGAACTATCCGTAACTTTGTCGGACATTAAAAGGGAAGCCGAGAAAGACGAATATATAAAGGACATAAAAGAGAAAACTATAACGGATACAAAGGTGCAGGAAGTTTTCTCCATATGTGACGATGTGTTACTGCACAGCGAGAGAGTGGTAATACCCAAAACATTGCAGAATAGGATGTTAAGAGATTTCCACACAGGACATCCGGGGATAAATCGAATGAAGTCGTTAATGAAAGGTACGTGTACTGGCGTAACATGGACACTGACATAGCGACAACAATTGATAAATGTAAATGATGCCAGTTAGCGGCAAAATCTCCACCTATAGTACACAAACCTTGGCCGAAAACCGACCAACCATGGTCGAGAATCCAGATGGACTTCGCTGGTCCAGTAGGTGAAAACTATTATTTAATTGTAGTGGATAGTTTCACAAAATGGCCGTTGCAGGAATCCAACAACGAATAACTCAATAGGGTTCCTACACGAGTTGTTTGCAAGATTCGGTGTACCAGACACACTGGTCACTGACACTGGAACGCAGTTCACATCCGCAGAGTTTAAGGAATTTTGCGACACGTTCCAAATGAAGAACATCACGACTCCGCCGTATCATCCAAGGTCGAACGGCCTCGCGGAAAGGTTCGTGGACACGCTAAAACGAGCGTTAAAGAAAGCCATTGGAACACCAACAGAAAAAAGCTTTGCAACAATTCTTGCAAGTATATAGGATTACACCACATCCTAGTACACCATCAAACATATCACCAGCTGATCTAATGTTTGCCAGAAAGGTAAACTCAGCGTTTGACAAACTATTGCCAAGGCAGGCAATTATCCGAAACACTACACACACGAGAAGAAAGAAATATAACTCGGGAGATCGAGTATATTTTAAGTGCTACAGAAATAACACATCTTACTGGAAATGTGGAGTAGTGGATAAACGCATTGGTGATTGTACATACATGATTAAAGGTCCACGGAATATACATAAAAGGCACCTAAATCAGATAAAAAGACGTCATATCAAAGATGATGATGATACGACAACAGTCGAGAGGAGGACACCATAGATATCATATACGAATCTTTTAATTTGGAACCGCCTCAAAATGCACCTGAACCTCGAAATCAGGTAGGAAAAGAAAAGTGAATGAACCATTAATGGTAAACCCAAAAAGAAACATATATTGAAATCTGTGTGACTTCAAATCTTGGGAGGGGGTGTTGTGGTGGCAGCCACTTATTTGCATATGTGAATAACATAACACTATAAATGGCAAGCCTAGGTTGGCCTTGGGGTGTCTTACTCAAATGCCACCAGAAGTGACGCCGAAGAGCGTACATGTTCTCCCACCAATACTCTCTGACTCGACACCGTCATTTGTACATATTGTAAATATACCTTTTCTTTAATACACTTATTATTGCGTTATCTTGTTGTTTTCGTCTTCATTGTATTTCCTTACTAATTATTGTTCAACCTTGCAACCACAATAATAATAATAATAATAATAATAATAATAATAATAATAATAATAATAATAATAATAATAATAATACTAATAATACATCCTAGTGGAAAAGAAAGGTTGCCAAAAAAGAAAGAAGAGTAAAACATGACCTAACACACATACACCAAAGGATCCTGGAGGTAAAAAGTTGAAAAATACATTTTGCCATGCCATAGAAAACCAACAAAACGTGTCCGATAGGATCTCCAGACCATGTAATAGAATACCCGAGAATTAACAAAATAACCAGTTTCATAGAAAATTTAAAGGGAACATGGAAACTTGAATTTACAGCTGATGTACAACACATACGTAGAACTTAAATACCAAGAGTAATTTCCAAGCCGATTCCTTTCACCACGACTATCGATCATAGACATGATGTCCCTAAACAATATACTAAAAATGTGTATAGCCGGACATAGGTTTATTAATACAGATGAGCGACTGAATCATCTCATGTGCATGGGTCATCTGAAAAGTTTACAAAAACAAGGTGTAACTAGATACACTAATAAACGCAACCTAACACTTCGATCTCGATATTCGAATTGAATTTGCTATGGAAAAGATCGGACTGCTGATCATGAGGAGCAAAAAACTGGAAGCAACAGAAAATATGGGAATACACAATAAAACAGGGAGGAGGCTTAGTTAAACAAGATTGCTCCAAATACCTGCGAGATCTGGAAACATAGAGGATTAAGACAACATACATTTACGAGAAAATTTGAAAGGAGTACCACCAGACGAACTAGAAAATTCTCAGGAAGAAACTATACAGTAGGAACCTAATAAAAGGATTTGTATGGGCAGTGTCACTAGTAAGATACACTACACGGTTTATAGGTTGGATGAAAAAGAACTGAGGAATCCAAAGCAAAAAATTAAGAACATCACGATGCACAAGGCACTTCATGCAAAACGTTATACTAACGGACGCAGGATGAAAGGGATGGAGAGGGCGGTTTGAAAAAGATTGTGTAAAACAACACAAAAATAATGGGAAAAATACAAAAATAATTAGAAAGAATAATTACCACAACAAGAGGGACTGAAGAAACAAACAAAATATAAAAATACGAAGGGTGACACAAGGAAGGAAATCTGCGACGAGAAAAATACAAAATGATTGATAAGGGCAACAAAAGATAATAATATTTAAACTGAAATGAAAACCAAAAACTAACCTAAAGAGGCAATCTGACTTTTCTAATAGCTAACCACATCAGGTCCCGGCTTACCAAGACCAACAAAAAGGAAATATGCAGATTTTGCTGGCAAAGAGACGAAACAATAAACCACATAATAAGAGAATATAGCAAAGTGTCCTTCATGAAAAAATATATAGGATCAATGAGGGAATTAGGGTCGTCGTGTTCTTCCTTCTAAATCGAATATAACCATGACAACAGTGAGTAAAAATATTATTTTTGTGCTTCCGGAGATGACTTGTAAGGTCCATCCGGGCATGGAAGTCTCTCCCATAATTGTACAGTGGTGAACAGGTGTTGTGGGGACAGAGCTTTTTGCTCTGGCTTTACGGATTGCACGGTCCTTTACGGCTTTGAGGGTCCTTCTCTCTTCAGCTGTTTCAACGCTGTTGTTTATGAGGTTACGCCAGTGAGGTCTGTCTGATGCAAGCGATTCCCAGGACTCGGTACTGATGTTGAAGTCTTCGAGTGAGCCTTTGAGGTTGTCCTTAAAGCGTTTTCTTGGTGCTTCGACTGAACGCTTGACTTGGCACAGCTCCCCATACAGGAGTTGCTTTGGGATTCTTTCATCTGGCATGCGGGAGACGTGACCTGTCCATCTCATTTGGGTCTTCCGAATGGTAGTAGTTATGCTGGGAAGATGAGCACTTTTCAGGACCTCTGTATCAGGGATTTCGTCTTGCCATCTTATATGGAAGAGGTTTCGGAGACATCTCAAGTGGAAGTGCTTCGACGTTTTTTCAGCATTACAGTTTCTGAGCCGTAGAACAATGTTGTGAGGACAACTGCTTGGTGTCAATGCTGATCCCTCTCCTCTCCCAGCTTTTTCTTCTGAGTCTCCCGAATGCACTGCTTGCCTTGACGATTCTGTTGTTTATTTCGCGATTGATTGTGGCTGTCCGAGATAAAGTCTTGCCCAGATAGGTCAGGGAGGTCTCAACAGCTTGAAGGTTATGTCCCTTGACTGAGACACTTGGCTCATGATACAGATTTCTGGGGGCTGGTTGGAACATAACTCCAGTCTTCTTGGTGATAATTGTGAGGCCAAGTTGTCACAGGCTGCGGAGAATTTGTTCATCTGGTCTTGCATTTCTCGCTCATTGCTGGTATTGAGGGCACATTAATCAGCAAAAAGAAAGTCACTCAGCACCGCTTTCTTCACCTTTGTAACAAGCTACAGTCTCTTTGGGTTAAACAGCTTTCTATCTGTTCGGAATTTAATGTTGATGCCTGGTGACTGGTCGCTGAAAGCGTCAAATAGCATTGCAGAAAATATCAAGCTGCACAGCGTAGGGGAAAGGACACAGCCCTGTTTAACTCCATTTATTACGGAAAAACCTCCGAGGGTTCATCGTCGTCAAGGACGCGTCCAATCATGCCTTCATGGAATTGACGAACTACTGTGATAATAGTACTTTGGCAACCGAATTTCTTCATTATTTTCCACAGAATCTCCCGACTGACTGTGTCAAAGGGTCATGTGGAGGAAGAGACAACTAGCACAAGAGATTAAAGACGCTACAATCGTCCACATCTATTAGCGAAAAGCAAATCGTCAATCCTGCGATAACCACCGAGGTATCTTTCTGCTGTCCATAGCAGGAAATATCTTGGCTCGCATCTTCCTGAACCGCTTCCTTGGTAATCTGGAACAGGAACTCCTGCCGGAGAGTCAATGTGGTTTCAGCGCCGGTCGCGGGACCACTGACATCATTTTTGCCACTAGTCAGCTTCAAGTGAAATGCATCGAACAGCACAGAGACCTTTACACAACCTTTATCGATTTCACTAAGGAAATTAGCACACTATGGACATGTGAATGCTGAACACGCAGAGAAATTGTAAAAGACAAACGCCGGAGTAATACTAAAAGTTAAAGTCACAAGATCCTATAGTAATGGATATGCAAACAGATAAACTTATCCAAGGAACAAGCCCGGATGGTAAAAAGATTGAAAAGTACTGCCAGATAGTAGATTGTTTTGTTTATACATGACAGAGTAAAGAACAAAGAATCAGAACACATAGAGCTGACAAAAGAGTACAACGTAATGCGAAAAATGTAGAAAAACTAGAAAACAAAACTAATGGTAACAGTGCTAGTAACACTATTGAAACACTTTGAAAACAAAATTGTACATTATAAAGTCATGCATAAAGGGTTTTCAGACATACGCCAAACCTTTTAGTCAGTTTTTGTGGATAAAATTTGGCTACCAAAAGGCCAAAATTGAAAGAGTTGAACTTTGTAGATTCTAACAAATTCCACAGTCAATCGTTGACCTAAAGACTTGAAATTTTAGTTGTAGTTAACAAGGACATGCGTAAAACTTTGTATTTGGATTTAGGACCAAAATAATAAATATTAAGGGGTCAAAGTTAGGGTAAAACATAACTCTGCGGTATCTACTTTCAAATCTTACACAAAGTGTATTCACACGTAGAACAAATTAATAACACTATATAATGCCCGGGCAAAGCCGTGCTGAACTGCTAATATATATATATATATATATATATATATATATATATATATATATATATATGTGTGTGTGTGTGTGTTTGTGTGTGTGTATGTATGTATGTATTAAAAACGTCTTTAGTAAATTAGATTATATAGACAGGAAGCATCAATAGAATGTATAGGTTATATAGGAAGCTATCTGCTATAAAACTCCACGCAGTGCAATATATTTTCATGCAATTTAAACCTGACGGATTCCTAACACTACAGACCTTAAGACGACAGCAAATCGGTCGAACTCTTTGGAATCTTCCTAACGGTTAATCTGACGGTTATAACATGATTAGAAAAGGGACAGCAATGTAAGTTAAGGAAAATGAATGCGGAATATATGGCTTTCGTGTTGCTGTTAGTGTTGCAAAAAACATTTATATCTTAGTCTCCATATTTCATTTTTAGTTTTTCATTTCATCTTCTTATATCTCTTGGTATTCTAGATCAGCAAACTGGAATAATTTAGGTCTACATATCTTGTCTTTACATTTGTATATTACTTTATTATTATTTTGTTTTGTCTAGGCTGCACTCATGGCGTCGGCCGATTTTGAATTATATCCTACGTCAAGAAAAAAATAATTTCCCTCGACGTTTCTTTTTATGTGTTCACGATAAATTTATATTAGATTCACCTAACTATGCGTTTGATTTTAAGGATTGGTTCTATGAGGATTCTCGCGGAGCATTTGCAATAGCTTTGAGAATATAAGTGCAGTAATTTCAAGATTTAAATAAATATCTATATCTATATCTATCTCTCTCTCTCTCTCTCTCTATATATATATATATATATATATATATATATATATATAGATAGATAGATATAGATATAGATATTTATATTGTACAGAAAGTTGTTAGTTGAGGCAGACCATTGTACCGTCGGTTTCAAGCCCGATAATAAGGCCCGTTTAAGGTATCCTTATCAAGCTCTCTTCAGCCAATATTGGTCTATCTTATAACCGGAAGTGTGAAGTATATATACCTCGCGAGTTTACGTTTAAATCTCGTTTTGTTAAATTCCCCCCTTTTTTCGGGTGATGTATTACCTAATTTTAAAATTTCAATTATTTATATTAAAGATCTAATTTCGAAAAAAAAATCTCATATAAATTGATTTTAATTTGAACACAAATTAATTTTAAAATCTGTTTTCTTATGTATAAAAAAAACTTTAAAATCTATATTGGTATCGGTTAAAAACTACAAATTTGTTTAATTATTTCGAATTACGTTTAAAAATTTCCAAAAGTACGTTTTAAGTTAAAAAAAATATTTTTAATTATATCGAATCACGTTTAAAAATTTCGAAATACGTTTAAAAATTAAAGAGATTTGTAGAGCAATGAAAGGGCAAGCCATTGAACTTTTACCACTTAACAGCAACATTTCTGACCGAAACCCGATCACAAAGATTATCCAAAATCTCAGTATCCTGTATATCGAATTTCGCGTCTGTCGACTTAAAATTAGCATACTGTTTGTGTAGGGAAATGTACACACACAGGCACAAACCAACGTTCACTTTATATATATATATATATAAATATATATATATATATATATATATATATATATATATATATATATATATATATGGAGAGAGATAGATCTATAATTATCTTGAAAAACATTCTCATATCCCACGCTTTACATCAAATTCATTAATGAGTCTTGCTTCCTGCCTGCTGGAAAAACTGCTTCCGTGTAACCGGTTCTCAAGAATTCTGTCGAGAGAACTGACCCAGTAAATCATCGCCCGATTAGCCTACGCCTACTTTTCGCCAAAATATTTTAGTCAATAATTAACCAAGATCTATTGCGTCACCTTACAGATGCACAAATTCTGACCTACCAACTATATGTATTTAGGCATACATTCTAACGGTAATATCTGAACGTATATATCATTCACTGGACAAAGCAGCGAAGAAGTTAGGTTCTCTCTACCATGCTAGAAAGCTATTGACACCCGAACGTATCATGTACCTCTAAAAGGTCAGCATTCGCCCATACATGGATTATTGTTGTCATATTTGGACTGGTGCATCTGTTACTAGTCTCTCGTTCCTAGACAAGGTTCAAAAGAGAGTCACGAACCTAGATTAGCCCTGATCTGTCATCTAAGCTTAAGCCCCTGCCCCATCAACGATACGTAGCATACCTCTGCCTGTTCTACATGTACTTTAATGGTGAATGCTCCGACGAACTGCAAGCACTTGTACCCCCTCAACCCAAATACCCCAGACAAACTGGACAAGCAGCTAAACCCCTCCCTTATACAGTAGAGATCCCGAGATGTAAGAGAGCCGTCTACTCCAGTAGTTTCTTCCCCAGACCGCTAGGTTTTGGAACTTCTTCCGCGTTCATAATTCCTCAACTGTACTGACATGCAGAAGTTAAAGTGTAACGTGAAACGACATATTGCTGCCAAACTCCCCAAATAGTACCCCCGTAGCTTATGCCCCTTACAGTAGACCTCTGCATCAAAGTGACAATGTGCCTTATTTGGGGTGAAAATGTAATAAAAATTCAAAATATATACATAGACATATATCTGATAATGATGCCCCACGTTCTGGGCTTTGGGGGTTTTAAGCTAATCGTAATTTTCATTGCTTCCTGGTCCACTCTGTCACAGAGTCGCAATACTAATTATGGTACGAACTATTGGTTAAATAGAAACCGACTAGAAAAAATATTTTTTTTATTAATATTTTTCTTGAAAATCGGAAGATTCGACACTAAAAAACTAGAAAAAGGTTGATATCCTGTAAAACAAAAACAACCAAAACAAGAATATATTTATATATCCATTTATATATATATATATATGTGTGTGTGTGGGGGGGTGCGTGCACATATATACCAACATATATACACTGTGAAACGATAAAACAATAAACTTCTAATGTAAATGATAAACGTATAGTGTTTGGTGCGTGTTTATCAAGTATATAGTACACGTAACGATGATCACATAACTCTCTGCTGCTTCTTGTTTCTGGGGAATTCGCTAATGAAGACTCTTTAAGATAGGGACTCAAGATGATGTTTGTTTTTATATAGTTTATGCAATCGAAGCAGAAATAGAATGACCGACAATTTTTTACTTGTGTCTTCTCTGTTTGAGACCATTACTTCCCTTATCTTTACACATCTTGCTTGTTTGGCATCTCAAACCAAACTCTACTAAGCAAAACGTATCTTAGTACAACCTTATAGGGTAACAAAATCTAACACCTCTCAGAGCATGCAACGATTCATATTCTGTGGTTTGCACAGCTAGAGAGATAGATGGCTACAGAGATAGGCAATTTGCTGAAACAACACAACTCAAGTCCTTTGACTCATCATCACGTACGAATTTTCCCCTCTGGCTTTACAGACAATATTTTCTTTAGCGGGTGGCACGAAAAAACTTCAACATCTCAGGCCGAATCAATTTACGATTATCGACATTAAATCAAACTACTAATTTTGGGCGAACAAAACAGTAAACACTTCCAGCTACAGGCTATATGGTCGTTAGCGAATAAATTTCTCAGATATAATTTGACTTACCGATCCACTCAGACAATATCAGATCCAGAGGGCCAGTATCATTCGGCAAGAGTCATAGAAAGGAGGCAAATAACAAGCGGAGAGGTATTTTGTGGGATTTTCATCCCCTGCTGGATGTTGAGGAAACGAAATCAGTGAACTCCCGTATCTTTATACAACTATATCCACTAGGGAATAATCCTAATTAGTCAAAATGAGATCAGTACCGGCCACATTTATTCAACTACATGCAATTATTTACAATAAGTACGCCACATACCAATATCATCTGACCCGCTCCAGTCTGCGATAATAATATACTAGTAACCAAAAATACATATTTATTAAATGATGCAAAAATCGAATACCGGCGTTCACATTAAAAAAAAAT
Organism: Euprymna scolopes; assembly: GCF_053919585.1. Lineage (NCBI taxonomy): Eukaryota > Metazoa > Mollusca > Cephalopoda > Sepiida > Sepiolidae > Euprymna > Euprymna scolopes. The sequence goes on from NC_136485.1 coordinate 22,035,086, forward strand.
ATTCCATTCGACTAATATTTAAAACAATTATTTAACAAATTACCATTTTACATAGTTTAAACAGATCAAAACAATACAAAAAAACGGTCTCTGAAAGAACTTTTATTACGTCAGCAAAATTAATTGTGACATAATTCGAAACAAAATATTCACCCTAGGAACACGGCACAGCTCAGTCCAATATGTTGTAAATTCTTTTTAATCGTTTTTACTTTTGTTACTTCTCCTTAAAGCCAATCTTTAAAAAAATGACAATAAAATTATTCATAAATTTCTGCAACAGGTATTCATAATTTTATTAAATAACTCCATCAAAACACAATAAAACAATTAAAAACAAATTAGGAGTTGCTAAATAAGAATTTCATCTTTAAAACTCATGCACATTTTAGGACAACCACATCACAATCGCTCATTAAAGGAAACAAAAATTAAGAACCCTTTCCCTCGAAAATTGACACATACCGCATGCAGTCGTCTCGAGGGCGCACTGTTTTTTTCTCTACTCTGTTTCTTCAGTTGCCGCTCAGTGATCTCTTTCTCTACTTCATTTTATCTCTTTTTTATTTTAATCAAACGCACAAATACAAATGCTACAATATCAAATACATTGTATATTAAATACACATTTCACAAATAAAAAAAACTTAACCAATATTCTGATTGCAAACCAAACATCTAACATATTATGTACAATAATTATAAAACATTTTTTTTACTTTTAAGCGAACATTAATTCAAATTCACTGTTGTTTACTCTGCAAGGTAATTATATATACATATAGATATAAGATATATAAATAGATAGATAAATGGATAGAAAGATAGATAGATAGAAAGATAGATAGATATATAGATAGATGAACAGATTAAAACCTACTTCCTCTCGGCTATTATCTAATATATACCATTTTTGTCGGATTAGTTGGCATATAGGTGTGTAATTTTATATACATAAGAAATTTGGAGTCAAAAATGAAAATAAAACAGTAGACTTTGGCAAGGAACTCACATAAAACATTACCCCTGCTGTTAGTGTTTCTCAGGCGCGGAATTTACAACTCCTTGCTTAGAATCGATTTATTTTTAACCGGTCGTGGCTATCTCTCGGTAGCATAGACTGTAGCAACAACATAAAGATATAAAACGTATAAGACCGGAGTCTTTAACGTTTGATCTAGCAGACAGTACACAAGTCATATTTTTAAAACTTTAAAAATGGTTACTATTTATTTTGTAATAATGCGTTCAGGAAAAAAGATACCGTCTAGTAATCCTTTACAATAATTAAGGCTCTTGCTACTCGTCTACTTGGAGCTTGGGTTATGAAAGACAAGATAATCCCTATTCACAACATTCTCCTCCACCAAATGACGTATTGATATAAGAGAACACCCCTTAAAGGTCCAGGCTCTCTACTAGCTCGTAGTGGATGCCTCGACAGTTCATGATTCGGTGTCAGGTACTCAAACAAGAAGGCGCTCTTTTCCGAGACTTTCTGTGGACTATAAATGCATAGCTCCGAACTTTTTCCTTTTCAGATGCGCAGGCCGTTTTTTGTCTGTGTCAGTCTCTTCAGGAAGACGGTTTTTTTGGCGCTAGTCCTTCATATGTCATGGATTAAGGTTTGGCCAATCCTACATTTCTGACAGAGCCCAACGGGCAGTGCCATAGACAACGTTTCAGGAGCAATTTCAGTGCTATGACTTCCGGAGGGCGTTCAGTGTAAGGGGAATTTGGTCTGTTCTCCGGAGTTGTCCACAGTCCTCGTACGTCTCCGGTAGGTGCCAAGTCTCTGAGAGACATATTTTACTCTCTAACGTCTGAATGCCACACTAGAACGTACTGACGGTTCCTTTTTATGAGACCTACCTCGTCCACCAATTGATCGTTCTTGGCATTACGCACATGCCGAACTCAAGACTTTATTTATACAAAAATACAAAAGTATAATTGATACTCTTTTGACAACAATGAAGCTGGTGACGCACGCCGATAGCAGGGATTCCTTTGTTTGCATCATTATGTACAACGAACATGAGAAACATTCATGTAATAAATACAAAAATCAGTCATCATAGAAAAGCTCTAAGCAGTCGTCTCACACAAATTCCGAGAGAAAAATAGGATGCATTCCATTGGGAACGCCATGCATATACTTTTTGTAATAATTAAATAATAATAAAAATATATTTTTCACTCATAAGATAGTCTTGCAACTAGAAAAAAGAATAAGTACATGTGATATATAGTACATATAGACGACATGAAAAATCTATCTTTTTACATTTATCAAATCTTGCTTGATTACTGATTGAATGTACCAATGACAAATTTAGTCTTGGTTTCGCAATTTAATATATTTAAAATGTATATGTTTGCAAATACAAGCCGTAAACATATAAACATCTACGAAAATAGCACACGTATAAAAAATAGGTATTATGACTTCGCCTAATTACACAGTTACAGTTTCATTATATTTATCACTCTTTATATAAAGATCCTTTTATCCATCTATCCATACACAACTCTCTATATAATATATATATATAAATATATATATGCACATGTATATATATAATTATATATATATATGTGTGTGTATACACATTTATTCCTACATATGAATGCATATGTACAAATACACGCATATGCATATATATAAATATACATATATATATATATATATATATATATATATTTGTCTATGTGTTTTGTGTGTTCCATGCGTGAGTTTAATCAAATACATGCAGATATAGTAAATAAGAGACATTGTTATCATATTGCGTTGATATATTATCCGAAACTCCATGTCTAGCCTACATTGTTTTATTTAGCTATCTATTTATTCGACTTTGTTATTGTCTTCAGGCTTTTTAAGTCGATAATATAATTATCTTTACTCCCACAAACAGAAATACATGATCACACATTGATTTTTTTCATGAAAGTTATGACTATGACATTTACCGCATAATTTGCAAGATTTATTCTCCTTAAAATTGAATCCTATTCAAGTATTAGCTTAGTATCTCTCAAAAACTTATAATTATTATAATTGTTTCTCTTGGTGTAAATTTTGAAATGAATTATATTACCATATTAACGTATCGAAATTTAGTTGTAAATATCTCCAGGAATCCGCGAAGAAATTCATTGTACAACGCATTAAATAAGCAACTGTGTATGTTTAAGGGGTTGACCTTCATTATTGCTTATGACCTCACTCAGATTGATCGCGAGCCAACCAGTGTACCCGATCCTAAAGGTCAATATGCAAGCCTCCTAGACCTTTGTCCCTCAATTTGCCCTGAGCTATGTTCACGTTCCGTTCTTTCTCCTGTAGGATCCTCCCACTACTCCGTCGTGTCAGTTAAGATAAAAATGAAATGTAATATTCCCCAGATGTACCCCTCCACCGTACTGTATACCGATACTCCATGGCCGACTGGGATAGCTTCCGAACATTCATATCTGATCTACCTCTACATTCCATGTTAAAAAAGGATATGTGCTCTATAATATCAGACCTGACCGAATGGTTTATTTAAGGCATATCCCGATTCATACCATCTAAAAAATTCCAACAAAACCTACCAACCAGCCATGGTTCTCCCCAGAATGTGCTGCTACCATCGAACACAGAAATCACTTTTTCCATAACTCCCAACGTAATAGATGCATTGAGACTGAAGCTGCTTTCAGGAACGCCAGCAACCACTGTAAAAGTGTAATAAAAAATGCGAGAGAGCTATATGACCAGTCTGTTAAATCCAAAGTAGCTGATCAGCGGCTAGGTACCCCCCAGTTTTGAAAAATAACAAATAGGATCCTGAACAGAAGTGTGGGTTCTATCCTAACCATTATCAACGGACTAGAGGTCATCTCCTCAGAATCAGACAAGGCAATACTATTTGCCAAAAGTTTGCAGGTAATTCTACCCTATGCGCCGAAGGCCATCTACTCCCCATATTCCTTCTATAACACAGAACAACTTACCAATATCCGTGCATGAGGTCGCCAAGCTAATCAAGAACCTTGATTCCAGTAAAGCAACTGGCCCTGATAGCATCCCAATTATAGTGTTTAAAAAACTTAAACCAGAACTTGCTCCTATACTTACGAAACTGTTTAAGCGTTGTCTTAAGGAGATGTGCTTTCCAACACCCTTAAAAACCTCGTCAGTAGTCCCTGTATTTAAGAACTCAGGTGATAAGTCATCTCCCTCTAACTACAGACCAATAAGTCTCCTGTGTGTCATGAGTAAGTTGTTGGAATGCGTATTAAACAGAGAAATAGTCAACCACCTCAGCAGTAGTAACCTTCTTAGTGGTATGCAATATCGTTTCCGTTCTGCAAGATCTACCGCAAATGTGCTAACGGTAATATCTCATAGAGTGGTGAATCTCTTGGCAAAGGCTTCCTTTCTAGGACAACTGCTCTGGACATATAAAAGGCCTTCGACAACGTATCGTATATAGGCCTACTTCACAAGATTTCCAGCTATGGTATAACTGGAAATATTCTCTCTATCATAAAATCATTTCTCTCGGATAGGCTGATAAGAGTAGTGGTCGATGGACAAAAATCAGAGGACTGCAGTATTAATGCTGGAGTCCCCCAAGGGTTCATCCTGGGTCCAACTCTTTTCCAGATCAACATCAATGATCTCCCTAAACACATACATAAATCATTCGTTGACATCTATGCTGATGACACGACCATCTACGGCAACAGATCAAAGGCTGTAAATGACAAATCTCTCTCTGATTGTCTCTCCACTGATCTCGAACGGGTGGTTATTTGAGGGAAGACGTGGCAGGTTACGTTTAATGCATCTAAAACTAAACTCATATCTTTACATCATCAACGCTCTGGTCCCCAGCTGGAATCATTGAAATGGATGGTTCTTGTCTAGGAGAAGCCCCATGTTTTGACACGCTTCTGGGCTTGACCTGTACTCCTGATCTGAAAAGGAACACGTACATCAAGTCTGTTGCCAAGGTCGCTGGAAAGATGGTGGGATTCTTCTACCGCTCCAGAAGATATCTCACTACTGATGCAATTCTCTATCTATATAAAAGCCAAGTACGGCCAAGGATGGAATACTGCTGCCATATCTGGGCAGGAGCTGCTAAAACAGCCTATCCTGCCTTGACAGAGTACAAAATAGACTTCGTGGATTAGTGGGGATGCCCTTTTCTCTACCCTGCAACCTGTATCCTACACAAGAGACTTTGCGAGCCTATTCTTGTTTTATCGTTATTTCCATGGTAGGTGCTCGTCTGAACTCCAATCTCTGGTAGCCCCTCGCCAATCTTTATCGAAAAACACCCGTCAATCTGTATTTATGCCTAAATCAAAACGTAGATTCCAAGAACAAAGCTTCTTTCTTAGAACTGCACGCCTGTGGAACTCTGTACCGACTGCCTGCTTCCCACCTGACTTCAACCTGGATGTATGTAAGCCCAACGTAAACACATTTCTTATGAACCGCCCCCTTTAGTAGACACTTTATTAAATCTCCAAACTAACGTACTGTACTTATAATAACCCTTATCCCTGAGTGGCTTCCGGGCCTTGATAAGTTGTGTCCACCTTATACAAAAAACCTACACTGACCCCGCAGGTGATGCATTACTATATTTAATCTATATTCTGGTTATATAAAGTCAGTGTCTTCGATAAACATAAACACATAAATCTAGTAGTTAAGCAAGGAGAAACATGCAATCAAACATATAATAATAATAAGGATTTGATTAAAACTTTTGATAGGAAATGTTTTTACTACATACTCTAATATGCAACAATACATAGACGGTTAAGTCCATCTGGGCAATCTATAAAACATATATGTAAATAAAAGGGTGCCACACTGATTATATTACATTTTATTGTAATTTTAAACCACAAACCTTCCCGCGTTCTCATTTGATGTGTCTTCCCTTTCTTGTATTCAAGGGTTATTTCTATCTAATGGAAATTTGTTTTCAATATAACACTTTCTACACACTAGATCAAAGCTGACGGAACATACATTATGACTATCTAAGAGTATAATATATCTTCAATATCTAATATAATAATATATCTTCAATATCTAAAATAATAATATATCTTCAATATCTAATATAATATATCTTCAATATCTAATATAATAATATATATGCAATATACCCCTATATACACACTAGATTAAAGCTAACAAAACATAACTTGTTACCATCTAGCAGGAAACTATTTTCAATATAACACTCTATACAAACCAGATCATAACAAATGAAACATAAATTATGACTATCTATCTTGTCTTCAATATAACGATTTATACACGCCAGATAAAATCTAACAGAACATATATTATGACAATATTCATATGTAAAAAAAAAAAAAACGAATAGGAAATACTATCCATTTCATAAAACACGCCAATTTACATCGCATAGTGGGTTGTCAGTCATGATTTAGAAATACAAATCACAAAACCTATAAATATCTTCATGATGAATAGAGTAAAATTTTCCATGAGATGAATACACGATTCCTGTCAATTAAGTCAGGTTTTATCTGTGCCTGTACCCCAACCTGGCTAACATTAACAAAGTTTATTTTCTAAAAACTATATTCTGTCTAACACTGTTCCGCTAGACTGCTTTTTAGCGTACTACAATATAGTTATCTTTAAGTACAACGTAAATAAATTATTGTTTAATTAACCCTTTTACAGAATCGAATTATACATAATCACACGACTAATGATTACTAAGCTATTGTCCAATTTACTATTATGTCCCCATTAACCCATCTTCAGTGGTCACTTTTCCCTGTATAAGCGGTAAATCCTGTTTAATATATATATATATATATATATATATATATATATATATATATATATATGTGTGTGTGTGTGTGTGTGTGTGTGCGTGTGTGTGTGTGTGTCGGAGTGTTTGTGTGTTCCGAGGTGTGTGTGCAGTTAATGAGGCAGTTAATTACGTACGTTTGTTAATATTTTGAATACGGAAGAAATTAATAATTTAATGAGTGCAAAAAAATAAGCTACGTTACTATAAAAATGCATCAGAAAAAAAATAGATGAAGATTGCTGGGCAAAAACACCCAACTATCATTGCTCCCATCTTTGATGATTATTTATAAACTGTGCTTAGAGTTGAATGATCTGCTTCTGTAACTGCGATGCAAAGATGAGTTTTGGTTGGTCATTTTAGTGGCTTTTTTTCGATGATCGTATGTTCTGTAGTTATTATCCGAGATTTTTCGATTAACACATTGAGCTTGTAATAAATAAATAATTCGCTGATTCGCCTGTTTTAATGTCTCAACCCAATTAAATGTTTATAAAATATTCATTAATCTAAAGTCTGTTAATTATAGTTTTTTTCAATAAGTAAAAATAAAAAAAACTAGATTAATTGTAAATATATACAAGTACATAAGTGTGTTTGTGTGGTCGTATATATCAACATGTACGCCAAGCGGATCGGGCACTTTTAGGACTTAAGTTAGAATATATTTTCAGACAAAGTGATATAAGAAAACTAACAAAAGGACTCACCAAATATCTTGTGCATTGAGCGGGGAGAAAAGCAGTCATTACTGTTTTGTTCTGGAACAATAGTGAAAATAAGAACAATCAAGTCGAGCTTCGGTTCCGGAACAAGTGTATTAACAATAATGTACAAATATAGGATAGCGTTTATTTCCGCTGGGCACTCAGCTAGCAGTTGAAATGCAGTCGCACCTCTCTCACGGGTGTTGGAATTACTAGCGCTATTTATAGTGCTAATCAGTGTAAATTTCTCTGTTCAAGGAAGGCCGGTATAATAATTACTTTTATAAATCCACTTCCACCTAATACGCAGTGACAACAGGTAATAAATCAAACATCATACATTAGAAGTAGATTTACAGTTTACCCAATAAGTTAACGAATATCGAGCCTAATATTTTGAAGATAAACACCAGATGAATAATGTAATCGATAAGGTAATCTTTATTGTTGATGGTATATTGAAGCTAGAAATTGTATATCGTTGAAGAAAATGGCAGTTGTTCATAGAATCGGTAATACCAATACAGACAATTTAATTTTAAGTGTTATATTTTATATTTTTGTTTATCCCCAAACTACAAATATTCATTGAGGCGTGAGGGACAAACACTTTACACTGACACACCATGCGGTATGTTTATATTGCATTTAAAAGAAAAAGAAAACATTCTAATACAGCCCATAAAAAGAAGATGATTTGAACAACTAAAACGCTTTTAAAGCATTATTGAGTATTTAAAATCTGATTTGTTTATTTGTTATTATGTGTTTGACATTTACGGTGATATTCTACATACCTGACAACCTATTTACGTGCGTATTTTGTCAATGTTCATGGACGGCAATAACGCGATACATAAGATATTTCATTTTCGTAGAATATCATGGACTATAAAATTGGGCTGTAAATATCAGCATATTTATACCTAGGAAAACTTCTTTCGTGAGCCTGTCTTTCCATCATCGATTTCGAAGCGAGAACACGAAGAGATATCCAGTAACCTTCGGCAGCGTAAAATATTCATGAGAAGCATGTTCTATTATACATGCACATTCACAAGCATATGTAACATCAAATGTCAATATTTGAAAGATGTCCATACACCTTTACCATTACCTCATTCATCTATGATGTTGCAAATGTTGATGATTATATACGGGACACCAGTCGATCTCCAATATCTAACTTTACGTATATACATTTACCTATTAGATTGTCGTAAACCAGGTATATATATAAAGGAATAACCCGAGTTTTGAATTCATAAATCCATATTTATCTTAGTAGTAAATCATTTTAATTTTGCATAATATATATATATATATATATATATATATATATATATATATACATATATATATATATATATATATTATATATATGCCGTGTCTTGCAATTAGTTGTATTAAATAGCCCAATTATCTATATATAAAAGCGAAAATGTATGTATGCATGTGTATATGTGCGTATGTTTGTGCCTCTGCTAATATCTTTGGAAAGACTGAACAAAAATCTGAAAGCCGAATCTTCGCCCGACAAATATGGAAAAAATTGGCCAAAGACGTTAGTTTTTTCGTTCTGAAATCAACACTTTTCTACAGGGGATGGGGTCAACAAAAACCGTCCTCTCATGACAAGATCGGTTCTACCCATACGTCAGATGACGTCATGACCTGATTTAGTTTAAATATTTGGACGTCGGGTTAGGTCAGTTGGTTAGAGCGCTGGTTCATTGTCTAAACGTTTTGGGTTCGAATCTGGTGTGAGATGTCTCTTTTTTTCGATTTTTTTAAATTTAAATATTGAAGCAGGGTTATTTAAGACATTTTTCACGTAACGTTCTTTTTTCTTATTTTTTACTCCGCTGATTCGTTGGTTTTCATTAAGACCCACCACCGCCGACCGTACAGACACACACCCCAAAACACACGGGTACCCACAGACTTTTTTTTAATTTAAATATAGAAACAGGCACTGTTGAAGCTATTTTTCACGTGTTTTTGTGGGCGATATTTTTTTTCAGATTGTTTAAGCAGTTTATACGTTCGTTTTTCTGTTTTCTTTTTTGTTTTTGTCCTTTCGATTTTTACATTTAACATCGTTCGTTGCTTTACGTTATTTTTTTTGTGTTTGTTTCTTATCTTTTGTATACCCCCCTCGTTCATTTTTCTTTTTTCTTTTTTTTCTTTAACCTCGCTTATTCTTAGGTATTCATTAACAGCCCAGACCCCGCCCGATTACACACACCTACAAACACTCGGCCAACGCCGGGTACCTCCCCCGTCTGGTGTCGTATAAATGGGTGTCATGTGCTATTCATCATGCATGTCTTGCGTTGCATCATTTACGTAATAGTATTCGATGTTGTAAAAATGTTAATCATTGTGATATAAACGTGAAAATATACTATAAACTCACTTTATTATTCCTATAAAAATAATGAACAGCTTGATAAAAAACATAAAAACTGGGTACAGATCATTCAAACCGATGTCTAAATATCTTGACATGATAATTATTTCTCTTCAAAGTGTCAACGAAGAAACTATTCGTGATTAAAAAATTGGACTGTAATAATACATTTCATAGTATCCAGCTATCACTTATTAAAGGGAATCAAACAATAATATGAATATGCAATAGCTTTTTTTAATATAAAAAGTCAGTTTTGTTTAAAGTAATGCGGTGCTATGGATATAGTAGTTAAACTGCACAATAACATATTAAACAATATGTTTAAAAGAATTATAAAATTTTATTTGTATATTATGATACTTCATTTCTACAAAAATGTTTTTTGCCGAAATATATACACCGCCAAGCAATTATTTTCATGGCAGCAATAATATACATATGTTCAGCAAAAAAATGTCTATGAAATTACCGAATTTATATTTAACTAAAAAAACAGCAATACGAAATATGAAATTATCTATAATTTACTCTTATATATGAATAAATAAATAAACTAACATATAAACATCATTAACAATTACAACGTACTAATGCGTTTTCTGGTGGAATTTTAAACTAAAGTTTGATTTTTATTGCAGTATGCATGTGAACACTTTGACTCTATTTTTAAACTGAAATAAAAAAAAAACATTTGCACATGCAACCACACAACCTTAGTTTGATATAATATGAACGACTCTATGTAACAAATATATTTCGATAGTAGAGATTATTGTAGTTTAAGCGTGGTTATTTTATAGCCCTCTAATTAATAGTTTCACAATATATTAAGCCAATGACAATATAGATTATAATTGTACCTAGCATATGAATATAAAAATAAAACCTATTAGCGGAATAAAATCTAGTGATTTTAATAAGCGGAACAATACTTCATATTGTAATGTTCAGCCAGAGATATGTGAATGTTTAAGAAACAATTTTCCAATGTGTTATAGGTGGTAGCTTTTAATCTTATGGATTAAAGAATATATTACAACATTATCTTTCTGTTATTTCTATCTTGGTTAACAAATCTGATAATATATTCATTTTGTCAACGGACAGATAACTAATTAAAAGGCATAAAAGATAAAATGTATTTCTTTATTTTAATAAACACTATAAGGAACCTATGTCTAATATCACGATGAACGTTATCTGTAATCTATATATATAATGTAAATTTGGTTCGTTAAAAGTGAATAAACCATATTTCTATGTTACCAATTTATTTGAAATTTTCAGACAACCCATCTTCAGAGTCGAGGAATGTTTTTATGTAATTAAAATAAATTTACCTCGCGAATTATTAAAATATTAAATAAAATATACATATTTTTCGAAGTCGTTCCTGCGAGAATTGCCCGGTTTTATTTCTGGTAACTTCCGTTTCAACTACTCTCGAATTACCAGATAAGTAAAAAAAAAAAAAAAAAAACTTACTCATGCAGAGAGTTATTCATGCTGAAATATTAACGTTATTATTTAAAAAAAAACCTTAACATGGGAAGGGAGGGTAGTTTGTACCTATTCCGTACTTTATCCTTACAATTGAATAAGAACAGATCATAAAACTTAAATTAAACATGGAAATACGATTTAAAAAAATAGCGCGGATCACTCTCTGCATTAGCCCACAAAAAAAGATCCCATATTTAAAAATTAAAATTCATTCAGGTACTTACCAATTTTTTTTAAATTTTAAATTCCTTTATTTATGTTAAAGCTTTCACTCATGAAACATTACGTTTTAATTGTTTAGTTTCTTTTCACGGCATTATTTACATAAAAAAGTTTGTTTTAACATTTTTTAAACTTTCATTTTTACGACATGGCTCAACGTATTATAAACACCCTAACCTCCCAATGTTAAAAACGCCCTTCCATAAACCTCGAAAGCCGTCCTTAATATGGGGAGGTTGGAGGTGTTCATTCCGAAAGCCGTTTTCACATATGGAAATTAGGGTGTTTATAATATGCTGGGGTGAGTCGCAAAATTAACGAAGTTGCTATCTATTATTTATTGCAAAAATTGCTTGAAATTAATTTATTTGACAAAAAAATACATTTTGGTACTCCTTGGGCGTTGAGTTCTATGGTGACCAGCAGAAAAAATAATAGTCGCTCCCTTAGTCTCCCACCCCACCCCGCACGTAACATGTTTTATTTACTGACTTTGCCGTAACTAAACGATTATTTGTCACATTTACAAACATTTATTTATTTGTTTTATTTTGAAAAAAGTTTAACTTTTTATGAATATCAAAAGAAAAATGGGTACTCATACATAGAGTGATTCATGCTGATATAATAACGTTATTATTTAAAAATCCATTCTGAACATGGGGAGGGGAGGGTGTTTTGTACCTATTCTGTACTTTAACCTTGCAAATGAATAAAAATGCATACCATAAAACTTTAATTAAACGTGGAAATACGATTTAAAAATAGCGTGTGCCACTCTCAGCATTAGCACCGAAAAAATTTACTAAACATTTATTAATAATTTCTCACTTTTACAAACATTTGATTTTAAATTTCTTTTTAAATGACGACTTTTATCGATTTTTTTAAAATATCCCCCAATAGTGTGTATTTGAAAATCCGTTGTTAACATGGACAGGTTGAGGGGGTTTATTTTGAAAACCGTTCTTAACATTTGTGTAGGTGGACCTAATGGAAAAAAAAATAATTTAAAAAAAAAAAATCATTTACTGATAATTTCTCACTTTTACAATTTTTTTTTTAAAGTTAAATGCGCGGATGAATAAATTGTTGAATAGTGCGAAAACAAAACGTTTTTGTAATAAACTTCGGGATAATGTTTTGGGTAAATATTTACATTTATGTCCACGTCCACAATTTTTTTTTAAATGACGACTTTTATTGTTAAATAAATTCACTTCTCCGCAGCTTTTATTGATAAATAAATTTACGTCTCTGCCACGGGCACTGAATCCCTCCTTCTTTTAATATTATTTTCGGGTGGTATGCTGACAATAAATATCAGTTAAATTTAGCTAATAGCACCCACACTCCAAAAGTGGTGTTTATTCCGGAAGCTGTTCTAAAGATGAGGAGGTTGGGGGGGTGATTATAAGGTGGACCTTATCTAAAAAAAAGAAGTTTTTTGCGCACATAAGCAAGTATTTTTTTATTTACTTTTTTTTATTTTTATTTAAAAATTAGTAAATTTCAATGAATAGAATAAAAAATAATTTATCATAAATATGTGTTTTTGGTTTTGTGTTGAATGCACCTTTTTTCATTACAACAATAATGAGCCAATTTAAATCTTCCGGCATGTGTTTAAGGGTTACGAAATTATCAATAAATCGGTTAGTTACCAGGCCAACGTCAGTAAATTAAAAAAAATGTTACGTGCGCATGCATTAGTCTTGACTAGGAGGGGGCTAATGGAGCGACCAGTAAATAATTATGTTGATAACCATGGAACTCAACGCCCAAGGAGTACCTAAACTTACACTTATGCACTTATGTTATCGTGCTATTTTTTAAAATAATATTTTACTGTTAAATTCAAATTTTACAATTTTTTTTCTTTTATTAATATGTTAAGTGAAAGTACAGATAACCCGGTCGGTTTCTAATGTGAGGAACATCTACCCCCCCAAAAAAAAAGCGGTATTCTGGATAATAACAAAACATTACAATTGTCTCAGTCTCGAAAGATTTCTTCTCTACTGAACGAGGAAACAAACGGTGAAGTGTAGTTCACCTTCTGTTTCTCTCCCCCTCTCTTAATATCTCTCTATCCATCTCTCCCTTTCCCTCTCTCAATCTATCCTTCTCTCTATATCACCCTCTCCATCTCTCTTTGAGCCCCTTTCTCTCTCTAACTCCCACTATCTCTCTCCTTTCCTGAGTCTCATCCCTCTCTGTTTCTAACTCTCCCCCTCTCTCTGTTTATCTATCAATCCCTTTATCTCTCTATCTTTTTTTTTTTTATTACATTTCACCCCAAACAAGGCACATTGCCACTTTAATGTAGGGGGCTACTATCAGGGGAAACATCTACTGGGGTACTATGTAGGGATTAGGGCAGCGAGATGTTGGTTCACGTTGCACTTGAACTTATGCATGTCAGTACAGTTGGGGAAGCAGTGACCTGGAATGGAATTCCAAAGTCTAGCAGTTGTGGGGAAGAAACTACTGGAGTAGAAGGATCTTTTACATCTAGGGATCTCTACAGTGTGGGGGCGGGATTGTGTAGCTTGTCGGGTCTGTCGAGGGTGTTCACGTCGTGGGGGCACAAGTGATTGCAGTTCTTCAGAGCATTCACCATTATAATACTTGTAGAACAGGCAGAGGGATGCAACGTTTCGACGATGGGACAGAGGCTGAAGTTTTGATGCCAGTTTAGGGCCTATCAGATTTGCGACTCTCTTTTGAACCCTGTCAAGGAGCGAGAGACTAGTAGCCGATGCACCGGCCCAAATGTGACAGCAATACTCCATACATGGGCGAATAGTGGCCTTATAGAGGTACATGATACTTTCGGGTGTTAGAAGTTTTCTAGCACGGTAGAGAGAGCCCACCTTCCTCGCAGCGGCCCTGGCAATGCCCTCGATGTAATTGTTCCAGCTCATGTTTCCTGTGAACGTTAGGCCAAGGAGCTTGAAAGACGTACTCTCAGCTAAAGAGTTGTTGGCCATTGCTATAGGTGGTAGAGAAGGTTTCTTGTAATTAATAGATGAAACCAGTTTTGTCTTGGTGGCATTGAACGTTACCATCCATTTTTGTCCCTATTCCACTACTGATTTGAGGTCATCCTCTAGTGTTTCTGCCATTACTTTAGATATATGTTCATTTGTTTTCCTGTCGTGCCTGCTATAGAGTGTGGTGTCATCAGCATATATACCCATCTCAGAGGCAGTTTTGTCGGGGAGGTCATTTATGAATATCAGGAACAGCAGAGGACCAAGGATAGATCCCTGGGGCACTCCCGCATTTATATTATATTGTTTAGACGTACGACCGTCGAGGACAACCTGGATTTTTCTCTTATCTAAGAAGGATTTAATTATGTTAAGTATTCTACCAGTGATACCGTAAGATCTAATCTTCCTGAGGAGACCCTCATGCCATACCCTGTCAAAAGCCTTAGATATATCTAGAGCTACCGCTCTGCCCTCTCCCGCTTTGTCCAGTGAATGGTATATGCGTTCAGAGATTACAGTGAGGATGTCTGCCGTGGAACGGGCTTGTCTAAATCCATATTGATGGTCGGTCAGAAGTTTAGCATCTGTAAGGTGCTGGACTAGAGCATGGTTAATTAAGGTCTCAAATATTTTGGCAAAAAGTGGGAGGAGGCTAATAGGGCGATAATTTAATGGGTCAGTTCTTTCGCCAGAATTCTTGAATACTGGTACAACAGAAGCAGTTTTCCAACAGCTCGGAAAGCAAGCTTCATTAAGGCATTTGTTGTAGAGTTTGGAGAGAACTGGAGCTACTTCGGCTGAGCACTTTTTTAATAGCACAGCTGGGATGAGGTCGGGTCCACATGCTTTGGAAATGTCAAGGTTTTTTATGATAGCATGCACCTGAGCAGGGGTGATTTCCAGATCGTCTAGCGTGGCGTCTGTCCGCATAGGAAAGTCAGGTAGGGGGTGGTTTAGAGGGTCCAGTGTAGAGTTGGAGGCAAACCGACTGGCAAGCATGTTAGCCTTCTCGGTTGCTGAGCAAAGAACCTCGTGATTGTTGGTTAGTGGGGGAATTGTTGATTGCCCATTATTTACTACACTGTTGTAGATTTTCCAGAAGTCACGAGTTCCTAATTTTTGTGCTTCGATGCGTTTTTTAGTGGTTTCCGTAAATTCCCTCTTAGCTGTCGCTATTTCTTTCTTAACGTTACTTCTAGCTTCTATGTACTTTTGTCTGTTTGAACTGGACTTATGTCGGTTAAACCTGCGGAATGCATGCTGCCTTTGAGCAATGGCAGTTGCGCAAGTCGAAGTAAACCATTGGGGAGAGTGGGGCTTGCTATAGAATTTCCGCATGGGAACATGCGCTTCGATTGCAGTTTTGAACCATTCAGTGGTCTCAGTTGCACACTGTTCAGCAGGAAGAGAAAGAATATTTCCCCATGGGGCGTCTCTGATAAGATCTCTGATAGCTTCCCAGTCAGCCTTTTTATAATATCTCGTTGTTTTGAGCACTTGCTCTTCAGTTTTGGGTCTGGAGTTTAGGGCGATTTCAACCATTATTACCGCATGATAAGCGTTCCCAAGTGGGCTGTCGGCTTTCGTTACACAATCATCAGGAACCGTGGTAAAACAGATCTAATAGTGATGCGTGTTGCTCTTCCTGATCAGGGAAGCGGGTTGGGAAAGTAACAATTTGCGATAGGGAGTGAGATACAGAGAAGCTATGAGTTGCGCTGCCTGCTGCATCTGTATAAGTAGAGAATCCAAGCCAATTTTTGTGATGGACATTAAAGTCACCAAATACATGTACTTGGGCGCTAGTGTCGAAGGAGAGTGCTGTGTCTATGCTGTCAGATACTTTGTTTATTATGGTGCAGTCTTTGGTCGAGGGAGAGCGGTAGAGAAAGTAAAAGTAGCTAATGTTGTGTTGCATGATAAGTCTAAAGCATATAAAAGCTTGATCATCCGTTTCTAGGTTTGTTTCTCTAGTCAAGGGAAGGGTATTACGAATGTAAACTCCAAGTCCGTGCATATGTCTGTCAGAGTCCTTACGGCAGAGTGGGAGATATCCAGGCATGTTAAAGTAGTTAGAGGGGATGGAGGAGTGTAGGTTAGTCTCACTTAGTGCTAAGATATTCGGGGGTATTTGTTAGGAGAAATGCTTCAACATCAGCTAAGTTAGTTCTAAGCCCACGGATATTTGTGAATGCAAGCCTCAAGGGAGGAGGCAAGTTGGATTTGTTTGTCCCTAAGCCTGGTTTAAGCTTGTTTTTAGATTGTACTGTCATCATGTTTTTTAACGAGTTTCAGTTGGGTTAGGGGAAGCCGAACAGGAGGTTATGCAGAATATCACACATGCATCACAAGTAGACTATCAGCTGACCCTCCATCAACTAGGACTGTGGCCTCAGGAAAGCCCACCGGGGATGAGTGCAGGGTCCCTTTCCATGCGCGCCATGGCACTGCAAACATCCCGATATTATTCAACTGTTGATGGAGCAGCCGCTCTAAGCGCTACCAAAGAGTTTGAGCTCCTGTACTACCAGTCGGAAACAGCAGCCAGTAACTGTCAATCCGGTACCCTCAACCCATCAGAGGAAGGTCAACCCAATCTAATTGCTCAGGCATATGTGATACTCAAGCATTCTCAAGTGGCCAGCTTAAAGACTGGGTGTGTCGGGAGTGGGGGAAACGGCGTTCATTGCCCTAGACAATAAACAAGATCTACCAATGGGTGTTTCTGTCGAATCACTGTGATAGTATCTCTGCGCCTGACTAATAGGCAAAGAAGGAGTATGGAAGCCGGGCGATAGGCAGGACCTATCTACTCCTTAAGCAATTTAGGTATTGCAAACCGGTAATTTGTTTGAATCACCAGCTCTAGGAAGGTTGTCATCCAAGACTGAAGAGGCCTCCCTCCTCTCTGGTTTAGTTTCAGAGTTTTCCTTCTCCTAGACGGATGATCTGGAAGATTCACTGGGTCCGTCACCACTGAGAGGGTTTGCTCCGCGCCTGGGTTCTAATCCAGGTATTTCTGCGACCCCGCGAGCTTAGTTAATGTTATTGGGTTAGTTTGTAGGGGTTATATCTGCTAATAGTTACACTCCTCAAAGTGGATTAGGGATATTGTTATTTCATTGTTAGTGGATAAAGGGGTTGAGTAGAGCTCATGCAGTGTAAGCAACTATGATTGTAAGGAGGCTTGTTAGGAGATAATGTGGTTTGAGGCTTACACTTTTGTTTATATATATTTTTTTATTATTTTTTTTCCTTTTTTATTTTCAATTTTATTTATTTATTTTTTTTTTATGTGAGCTTGGGTCTAGTATAATATTAAAGTGTGAGTAGGTGTTAAGAATTGAACCACGAGTTGTGCCAAAACTATATTTTAGATGATAGCAGGGCATGAGATGCGAGTGCAGTACGGGTAAAACAGTAAGTTTTGAGTCATGTGTAATTTGGAAAATAGATATATGGGCTGGTTTTAGTAGGTGCGAATTAGTACAAAACGGAGTGTAATGTAGGGGTTTAGTGGCGGTTTGGTGGGAAGGAGCAGATTGTTAGCCTTCAAGGGATAGGGGTTATTAATTTACAAGAAACAGATCTACATTAGGATTTAGAGTGGCAGGTATTTTTTTTTTTTTTTGCGCATGCAGGCTAGACAGGTAATCGTCTTGGAGGTAAAAATGTATATTGGGATTCCGTAGCTAGCAGTTAGGTGTTTGTTCCAGTTACAAGAACTGGTTCATGGTGGATCGGAATTCCGTATTTCGTATTTATAGGAAGACATTAAAGTAACGCATAGAGCATAGCATCCACTCAGGAAGAACAGCTCTAGTATCACAGCTAAGATACTGCATATTTAGGTAACGAATACTAAAAGTTAAATTAGGTGGCACTTTTTTTTTTTTTTTTGCATCTTACCATGGCTGTTACTATTAAGTATTGTACTTAATAAAGTTCTTCTGTCATCTAAATAAGCTAAATAGGGATTCCCCCTCCGCATTACTACGTCGATGTGACATGGTAAAAAAGAAATTAGTCAGGAAATTGTTTTTAAAATAAGTGAATCAAGAAGGGTCAAGATGTCTGAGAAATAAGATAAAAATTACATCGAGAAAAAACAAAAAATAAATAAATAACAAAATAAATAAAATAAAATAAAATAAAATAGAAGGGTTAGATTTGTTTGTTTTAAAAAGGATAGAATAAAATATAAGAAGATAAAGTGTGCAAAGAAAATACAAAAAAATGTACTTAGCTAAAAATTTGATTTCGGTGTGGTGGAAAATGGATCTCTTCGACCACCATGCAGGTGCCGCTAAGCGAATTTTAACCTTACTGTGCCGGGTCATTGGGGTAGGGGGGCACACCTTACATTTGTGGTCGTTAGTGAGCTTTCCCTTCTTTGAGGAGGAAAGGAAAGAAAACCAATATTCTGCTTATATATTTTGAATAGATCCTGAACTTCGTAACATTTAGATTTTACAACAGTAACTTGGCCAGGCATGAATTAAATTAAAAAACTGGGCAATTAAGCTGAAAAGAAATATAGAAGCTAATACGCAATCTGAAATCAAGACAATTTCTTGTCTGAGATATTTACCAGTAAAGAAAGTCCGTGCGTCTTGTTTTCGTCTACGACTCATTTTTAGGCACAGTTAATAATTCGGGTGTTTATATGTCAAGCGGCCGACTTCATATTTAAATTAATCTATTTCAATGAGAGTAGATTATGCATAAAAAAGGAAAAAAGTTCTTCTGTCATCTAAATAAGCTAAATAGGGATTCCCCCTCCGCATTACTACGTCAATGTTACATGGTAAAAAATAAATTAGTCAGGAAATTGTTTTTAAAATAAGTGAATCAAGAAGGGTCAGGATGTCTGAGAAATAAGATAAAAATTACATCGAGAAAAAACAAAAAATAAATAAATAACAAAATAAATAAAATAAAATAAAATAAAATAGAAGGGTTAGATTTGTTTGTTTTAAAAAGGATAGAATAAAATATAAGAAGATAAAGTGTGCAAAGAAAATACAAAAAAATGTACTTAGCTAAAAATTAGATTTCGGTGTGGTGGAAAATGGATCTCTTCGACCACCATGCAGGTGCCGCTAAGCGAATTTTAACCTTACTGTGCCGGGTCATTGGGGTAGGGGGCACACCTTACATTTGTGGTCGTTCTCCTTCTCTTTCTCTATTCTCCTCTCACTTTCTATTTTCTATCTATATATATTCCTCTCTATCAGTCCATCTCTAATCCCTCATCCTATTTTAGTCTCGTAAATTAATTACAGTTAATAAGGCATTGTCAAAACATGGATAAATCCTATTTTAGTCACCTAATTTACTGACTGTGAGAATAGATGTTTTTTAGAAATTACTGCTACCTTGAAAAACACCAGAAGTAACTGGTAAAACCTTTCTAATTAAATTGATTTTGGCAGCCATTTGGTAACAAAATGACATAGCTATAGCGCTTGCTGCATGAGGACTACCTGCGACCTTGCTGTCAAGTAGAATAATTATTTATTCTACTTTAAAACATTCAATTTTTCAAAAATCTCATGTTCGACATCTCCAAAACATCAAATATGGGGAAAATATTGCAGAAATGCAAACTTATTGTTTAGGATGAATGCACAATGGTAGGCAAAAAAATTACTTGAGGCTCTTGGTCGATCCTTGCAAGATTGGCGTGGCAATGTCAGACCATTTGCGAATGCAGTAATATTGCTTGCAGGAGATTTCAGACAAATGTTACCTGTTATTCTTCAATCAACACCAGCAGATGAAATAAATGCTTGCCTCAAATTCTCTACTTTTTTGTTCCATGTGAAGACATTACACTACACTCAAAATATGCAAGTAAAGTTGCCGACTGTTCGATCCGCACAAACACTTTTGCATCACTTGTGGGAAATTGGGTGCGAAAAAGTGCCAGCTGATCAGAGTTAAGGGCAAAACTTAACGCTACTCTTCAATGTAAAATTCCAAGTGAATTAGTCAAATACAAATCCATACACACTGTTGTGAAAGCCTATAAAGAAGTTGATTATCTAACAGCTATATTTGCATGTATTGCAACTGGAATTTGGTGTACTAATTAGCATGTTGTGAAATATAAACAAATCCAACCTTTGCACATAGCTTGCAGTAAAAAAAAATAACAAACAATATCATAGAAACAACAATCTTAACAGGGGCTTTCACAGATGAATATATCTTCATTCCATGCATTCCTATTATTCCACCGGACACGTCATTACACTTTATGAAATTGCACTTTCCAATTTTGTTGTCATTTGCAATAACCATCAACAAAGCACAGGGAGCAATGTTTACAATTGTGGGCCTTACAATTACACACTGACTTTTTTCACATTGACAATTTATTTTACGTATTCAAGAGTCACCACACCGGAAAATCTCTATATCAGCTAAGAAAATGGAACAACAAAAACTGTGTACCCATGCAAAATGGAAAATTAAACCTATAAGAAACATGCTTTTCTCATTTTGGAACTTTTTTCATTGCGTCAATTTGAGCCACAGCAACGCGTGGCAAGGTACAGCTAGTATTACAATTAAAATCTAATAAGTTTTCTTTGTAAAAGAAACATTTTCCTTAAATAAACACACTGTTAGGCACGGACATCAAACACGATGAATATTACTCTATATGCTTAACATTTACAGTGAATTTTTCTAGCATGAGAAATAAGAATTGTAAAAACTAAAAACTATAAGTCCAGATAATTAAAGTATTGCGATTACAATATGAGAGTTATATGGTGTACATTTGTTTAGATCATTCACTGAAAACAAACCAGGCATGCATATGTTAATATATTGCACTAGCAAAGTTATATGTAAACTTATTCAAGGATATCATTAAATCGTAAACGTCATTCATGAACAAGATCCATCCAAACTTGTGTTATTATGAATGTTTGATTGTTATAACTCGAAAGTATCCATTGATTTCATATACAGTTTTACGTTACACGTTATATATGGGGTTAATTTCATGTTCCTATTTTATAACCGAGCCGATGATTTCAGAAAAAAAATAATAGATCTTGAAAACATTGTTAATTATGAGTTCATTTAAAATGATGTAACTTCTTTTATCCAAACAAATTATTGTAGCTATTCGATGCAAAAATATTAGCTATATATTTGGCGTGCGTTTATATGTGAGCAAATATTTATTATGTTATTAAAGGTAGAGTCTCTTTTCCATTAACATACTATTATTGCATTATACTAGCTTTATTGATTCTATGCCGCTTTGTTTTTGAAATATAGTTTGTAGGTTTAGCAGCATAAAATTATAGCACATAATGTTACCATGAAGAACCCTTTTTTGGACATGAAATTATTACTTCAACGTATTTTTGGGGTAGTAATGAAAGAAGAGATTTTCATTGTTCAGTAATTAACAAGCTCTGATTAATAGCAAACATACCCTATTATAGTAATATGTACCACGTATCTTAAAAAATTTACAACACATTACAAGTGATTGCATGCTCAGATAAACTGATGCCTAAAAATTTATATGTACATACACACACACGCGAACACATATAAATATATATATATACGCACACACACACATATATATATATATAAACAACATGTATTAATATACGAGGTATGTGCAATAATAATACCCCTGAGCCACTTCCAGTTGCCGTATCAAGCTGAAATTTTGCATGTGATATGATGTATATCTCTACGGGTTATGTGGCAAATAAAAGCTCTTAACTAATTGTGGTTTCTGTTTTACAGGTGTTTGAACTGAGCCAGGTGTGAAATGGAGCCTGTTGAATTCCGACGAGTGGTTTGGTTTTGTATTGAAAAGGACGCACGCCACAGGAGACTTTTGATGATGAAAGAAACTTATGGTGTTAATGCCCCATTATATGACCTTGTAAAACGATGACATTGTGAATAAATACATGGCCGGAACTCTGTGGAAACAGCTCCCAGACCTGGTCGCCCTCCTTCTGTCATTGTTGACACATCTCTGCGTCAAGTTAAGGCTGCCATTTTGGAAGATCGGCGCATTACTATTCGCCAAATAGTCCAAGATATCAAGATTAGTACATGGTCAGTGGAAAATATCATTCATGACCATTTGCATAAGGTGTCTGCCAGATCGATTCCCAAGTTGCTCATAACATTCCAGAAGCGAGAATGCGTCGAGTGCTCGAGGATGAATTTGTAGATGTGCAAGAAGATGAGTCAAAGGTTTTTTAAAAGACTGATTACACAAGATGAAACGTGGGTTTATCACTATGCTCCAGAGACCAAAGCCCAGTCAACGCAGTGTAAGTACTCGGGGTCAACATTTCCACAGAAGGCAAGGGAGCAGCCCTCCACTAGAAAGGTCATGCTCAAAGTCTTCTAGGACAAGAACGGAGTAGTGCTGAAAGATGACCTGGCAAATGTTACCACAATAACAGGAGCCTATTATGCTTCACTTTTGAGAAAATAAAGGGAATCTATCAAAATAAAGATACGGGGCAAGATCAGCAATGGCAACCTCCTCCTGCAGGAAAACGCTCCGGTTCACAACGCGCCTGCCGACAGACCAGAAACACGGGCGTGTCGTTATTAAATCCTTCCCCATCTCCCCTACTCTCCTAATCTTGCACCCTCTGACTTTCCAGCCATGAAGTTGTTTTTGCAAGGAAAGCGTCTCCCAAATTATGCAAGCTAGATTTGCGAAGTGACGTCGTTGTTGGAGGACCAATCTGGGGTGTTCTACAAAAACGGTCTCTAGAGCTGCATCAAAAGATGGGAGAAATGCATAAAGCTGGGTTGTTCGTATGTAGAGAAAGACTAATAATTATGCCAAGTTTCTTTGCTCTACTACTATGGGACGTGGGTCAGGAGCATTACTTATTATATATATATATAACAGTAACAGTGTCGCGAGACATTTCTCCCATACGAATCGAAAATAATATTATAAAACTTACCTCCTATATTTACCGCACAGTGGGCATTCGTAAATAAACAAACACATCACACACCAAACAATGATTCTGATATCATATTCTGTAATATGGCTTCTATTTGGATCATATATATATATATATATATATATATATATATATATATATATATATATATATATATATATATATATATTCCACGTTTTGGTATAATATGTTTACTATATCCACGTGTGTTTTTATATATTTCTTTTTTAATTATAACATTATACTTAATTCCTCTATGATAAATACGTAGTTTTCTTTGTACCGATAGGTCACTTTTTATATAGGGACAATTATTTATTACCGCTTCCTGTCACGTGACCAGTGTCTCGAATTTACCTGTTTTCCATGCTAGATCTACAGATTTTGTTTGCAATCTAGCAGGAAATTCTAGAAAATCTGGAGATATTTCGCACCCACACACCCACAATTTAATATTAAAAAATAAAGAAAAGGTCTTTAAAATACTTTTTTAACAAAATAAACTCATTCATGTAAGTAACAAAAAGTAGCATTTATTGCCTTTGGTAACAATTGTTTATTGATTATTTGTTTTGGTTTTTACCTTTTTCTCCGCTAACCATTCTGAAATCTCGCTATAAAATCGATTTTCCAAGTACATTTTAGGTGGGAGGCATTCCAACCTTAAAAGTTTAGTTTAAAATACGAACTTTAGAAGTATTTTATACGAAAATTGTAAAAAGCAAGAACCAACAGCAAAAAATATATATATACCAATACAGTAGAATTTAATTATCTACCAACCTAGATACTTTAAACATGCTAAAACAATTGTTTTTTTTTATTTTTCTAATTTATATAATATGTTGCACCATTATTGTGATGTTTAATTTGCAGTATATTCAATTTAACTTTTATTTTAAAAAGTGTGAGTTTATGATTTGTTTCCCGCAAAAAAATATATACCCTCTCTGAAAAAAAACAGGTAAAACTAGCTGATAAAATACGGGAGCTCACCGCTTTAATGTAATTCCGGAAACATATAGTGAGAAAACACAGAACATTTTATATATTGAATATACTTTATTTATAAATTCTTTATGGTAGGAAGTTAAAATATTGAGGGTTTTATTGGGGGGGGATGAGAAATTTTTTAAAATTTCAGATGATAAAAATAAAAAAATCTAGCGATTTTCTGGATATTTATATCTCGAGTTTTTTTTAAATCTCATTTGCCAAAACTGTATCAACTAAAAAACACTACACGCTTAATTTAAGTCGTAAATTAATTATTAATTTAATTTATCGGTAAATTTTCAATGGGTTTAATCACATGATTTTTGATAATGTAAACATGTTATTGAAATTTGATTTCAATTAACAACACGTCGTCGTTTCCTATTAAATATTCATTAAAAAATGTTAGGTCCAGTCTAAATGAATGCCGATACTTAAAGTGTATAAACATTTTAACCCCTCCCATTATTTAAAAATTCACCCAAAATCAGGAAATTAACCAATTTTAATGAAAATTGCAGTATTTATCAAATAATTATCGCAAAATATAATGAATTAATTATTTTTACTTAACTATTAGTGAAAATGTTTTATTTTGTTTAAAACAAACATTACCTTTACTAAAGTTATGGTTTTCAGAAGTAAAAAAACAAGAATTTATTTTTCCTTTTTTTATATAATTAAATCATCGTAATTTGTAACAATAAAAATAATTTTTACAGTAACTCCTCGAAAAATGTAATTCAAGCCCTATGTTTTTCAATTAAAGAAGCAAGGACCAAAGTTTCATAAAAAAACAAAAGAAAAAAAACAAACAACGTGGTTAAAAAATGTTTGAAACTTCGAACTTTACAGGTAAATTTCTGAAAAAAAAACACTACTATTTTTGTTTTAAATTTGATATATTACTTATTGACATTTTCTCTTTAATTTATGATATATAAAACTTTGGTGAATAAATAAATTATTTACTTTTTAATAGACACTTGAAAATGGGGGCGTGAATTTTAAAACAGTCTGTCTGAAATGTTACCTTCAGTTTATTAAAAAGGGCATAACATTTCACATTGACCCTGAAAATATCGTAAAAATAGAATCAATAGAAAAATTTTGATAGATTTTTAAACTTTTAAAATTGAAAAATATTGAGTTCGTAAAATTCATTAGTCTTTTAAAAAATGAAAAACAATATTTTTATTACTTTTAACACAACTTTATTGATTTTATTTTGGAAGTATAATCCATAAAGAAAAAAAAACACTTTTAAAAGAGAAATTACGAGATTCTTATATTTTATTCGCAGTTTCGTGATAAGGGTGTCCAAAATTCTGATACATCTACTAGATTGTACCCTTCAACCTATAAATGTCGACATTTCCAATGTGAATGGTAAGCAAGACTTATGTAAAAAAATAACAAAAAGCTATACCAAACTGACGTTTTCGTTAAAAAATAGAATTATTTCCCTTTCGTTATTAATTTTTTTTAATAAATATTTTTTGTTTTATATACATAAAGCATAGTTGTTGCATTTTACTGTTTTGAGTATATTCGTTTGAGGGGGACACAATTAAAAAATTAAGAAAGATTAAAACGAAGCGAAATTTAAGTTTCCGTTCCATTTTTACAACAACCGTATAACAGCGCATACTCAGCAAGTTTTATCGTAATTTATAAGCATTATGTTGAAACACTAAATCAACATTTTATTTTATTTTTTTGCATAATCATTGCTGGAAGTATTTTTCTGTTTATTTTATGAACATCTGTTAAAAAATAATTTGTACATTCTATTGAAAAAAGAGTCAAATTTTTCTCTACTGTCACATATTTACAGTGTTAATATAAAACATTCATCTGTTCTTTTATAATAAAAATTCCCTTTTCAAAGAGAAACGTGTACTGACAAATTTCTTTTTTAAAAAGTGCAAGTTTTCCTGAAAAAACAACTTTCTCCTAACAATTTATGGTAAAAAAATAATCTTTTTTCGGGGGAAAAATAACAACTTTCATTGATTAACAAAATTGCAAAAATTATTAAAAGTAAATAAACGAACAAAATACAATTATTCTTGGGGAATGTGTTCCATTTAAACAAAGTGAACCCCAGCAACATGTGGTCGGGTACAGCTAGCATATATATATATATATATATATATATATATATATATATATATTATTTATATGTATATATATATATATATTAATATATATATATATATATATATATATATATAAAGTATTTGTCTTTAAAAGAATTAAACTATGAAACAATGTCTGTCGTTATTTTTCAGCACTTCAGTTAATTTCCTGCATCGCTGTATTATTTTATTTACAAGAAATAAATAATGCCAAAGTTCTTAAAGAGACAATCAGTATTTACCATAAACCTCTGTTTAGTTGATTTAAAAACAAGGTACTATATTGAACCATAGCTTCATAGCAGTGTTTATCAAATACCGTCTCACTTAAAACCTATGAATTACAATATTTTTGATATTAGATCTAGATTTATTTTTCTTTAGATATTTTTTTTTGTAATTCATGTCATTTAAAAGTGTTTTAGTGTTTATGTCTTATTCTGAATGTTTCGTTTTTTTATCATTGTGGATTCTTACGTTTTCGTAATTTTTTGTGGCCTAACACTGCTATGTTATTCGTTATTATGTGTGTTTGCATTAATATTGCTGTAGATTTCTTTTAAATTTAACAAGTATAATTTCAATATTGATATATAATTCGCTATATTTTCCACTCAACCTTTTCAGCAGGTGCCTACAATTATTTCAATTATTTATCGATGTTTTTTTTTAATATTTATTTGTAAATATCAAATAAATAAAAGGATATCGTTTCCGAAACGATCGTACGTGAAAGAAATTTGATTTTAGTAGGTTTCCCCGATGTAAACTTTATAAGTTCACGATTATTAATCTTAACCTTTATATATATATATATATATATATATATATATATATATATATATGTGTGTGTATATATACATATATAAACATACATACACACATATATATGTGTGTGTATGTGTGTGCGTGTGTGTTTACTTCATCCTGAAATATATTTCTTACTTCGCTAGTGCATTATTAATTCAAGTCCGTCCTGTTTTGAAACCATGTTTTTAATTATCTAATGGCACTTTCGAAAGTTTCATCTAATTTAAGCTTAGCACACACATATGAAATTTTCGATTCTGACAGATTGTAAGATTCACAAACAATATTTCCGCTCTAAGTAATACATCTGACAGATGAATTATACTGAATATTAATACAATCAATATTTATACAAAAAGTGAAGCATGAATTATGTCATTAAACAAATTAAAGATATAACCCGATCTAAAGTTATATTAAGTATGAGCAATTCGTACATATATTTCCAAGTTTGAGTGCGTGTCATCTGATCCGTTAAATAGATTGTTTGGCGCGAAGTCGTTGCGATCTCAATAAATATTGCGGAATACGTGTCAATTTCGAAAACATTGCTGACTTTTACTTTTTTGTAAAGCAGATTGTTCGATATATTTCTGAAGAAATACGTGGGTATTTAATTAGAAATAATGTTAACTCATCCCTCTGTGCGTTACGGTATTGTTTTTTTTTAAATAAATGTATACATGTCCTAAGTACACTAAGATATTCTGCTAGATATACTTCTTTAGTGTTATGTTTTTTTCTTAGTTTATTCGGTTCTATAGCTTACTGCTGAAACACAAGTTATGACAAATATGTTTTATTGCAGAAATAAAAGTTATGACAACATTGTTTACCGAGTGACGAACACATTGTTTAGATTTATAACGATTACAATCATATCTTTTATTTTGATAAACTGTATTCAAAGGATTACTACTGTGCACAAGTTAACGGTTATTTATGAGCACAAATGTTATATTAGAAAAAAATCATATACTGTGACGAGTTTTTTCTATTGCGGAATTAGAATAATATGTCATTGTTAAACACATCTATATAATTATCAATATTAAACACATGTATATACTTATCTATATCTATATCGATATTCTACGACTAGCTGGGGTAGCTTCTGTACATTCATATCTGATCTACCTCTTGATTCCAGGTTTAAAAAGAATGTGTCCTCGATAGCATCAGACCTGGCCGACTGGTTAATTGTAGGCATAGACCGATTCATACGATCCAAAAAATTCGAAGAAAAACCAAACATACACTCATGGGTCTCCCCAGAATGTGCCGCTGCCATTGCGCACAGAAATAACTTTTTTCCATAGCTACGAACGTAATCGATGTACTGATACTAAAGTTGCTTTCGTGACATTGTAAAAGAGTAATAAAAAATGAAAGAAAGCTATATGCTCAGTCCGTCAAATCCAAAGTGGCTGAGCAGCGGCTCGGTTCCTACCGGTTTTGAGAAATAGCAAACAGGATCCTGTAGAGCAGATGTTATATGCCAACCATCATCAATGCATCTGCGGTCATTTCATCAGAATCATACGATGCCAAACGATTTGCCAAGAACTTTGCAGCTAACTCTACCATCTGCGACGTCAATCATCAACTCCCCGACGAAGGTCATCAACTCCTATAACATACAACACATTATTCTACACAAATATCTGTGCGTGAGATCGCCTAACAAATCAAGAATCTTTATTCCAGTAAAACAACTGGCCCAGACGGCATTCCAAATATAGTGTTGAGAAAGGTTCGACCAGAACTTGCCCCCATACTTACAAAACTGTTTAAGCGTTGCCTTAACGAGAAGTGCTTCCCAACACCCTGGAAGCCCTCATCAGTATGCCCTGTATTTAAGAATTTAGGTGATTAGTCATCTCCTTCTCAGTACAGATCAATAAGTTTCTTGTATGTCATGAGCAAGTTACTGGAATCCATATTAAATAAATAAAGAGTCAACTACCTCAGCAGAAATAACCTCCTTAGTAACATGCAATATGGTTTCTGTTCAGTGCGATCTGATATGCTAAAATTATATCCCATAGGATAAGTGAATCTCTCGACACAGTCTTCATTTCTAGGACAATTGCTCTTTACATATCAAAGGACATCCATAAGGTTTGGATTAAGGTCCTACATCACAAGATGTCCAGTTACGGTATTACTGGAAATGTTTTCTCATTCATTAAATAATTTCTCTCTTATAGGCTCATAAGTGTAGTGGTTGATGGGCAGAAATGAGAGGCCCACAGTATTAATGCTGGAGTCGCTCAGGGGTCTATCCTGGGCCCAACTCTCTTCGAGATCATCATCAATAATCCCCCAAAACACATACATAAATCATTCGTTGACATCACTGCTGATGACACGACCATCTACGACAACAGATCAAAGGCAGTAAATGACAAACCACTCTCTGAGTCCTTCCCCTCTGATCTTGAGATCGTGATACAGTGGCGGAAGAGGTGACAGGTTACTTTTAATGCATCTAAAGCCAAGATCCTATCTTTATATCATCAACGCCCTGTTCCTTATCCATCATTGATTGAAATGGATGGCCCCGTCTTGGGGCGTCTTAATGTTTTGACAAGCTCCTTGACTTTACCTTTACTGCTGATCTGAAATGGTCACACGTATATCAAGTCTGTTGCCCGGGCCGCTGGGAAAATAGTTGGATCCTTCTACCGCTCCAGAAGATATCCCACTATTGATGCAATTCTCTATCTGTAAAAAAAGCCAAGTACGTACAAGGATGGAGCACTGCTGCCACATGCGGACTGGAGCTTCTAAAACAGCCCATCCTGCCTTGACAAAGTACAAAATAGACTGTGGCTAAGTGAGGGGATGCACTTTTATCTTCCCTGTAATCTCTATCCCACAGAATAGACGTTGCGAGCCTGTCTTTGTTTTATAGTTATTTCCATGGCAAGTGCTCGTCTGAGCTCCAATCTCTGGCCCTCTCTCGCCAATCTTTCTCGATAAACATCCGTCTAGCTAAAACCACTGTCAGTAATTTCCCCCGCTCTTTACCTGTGCCTAAATCCAAACGTAGATTCCATGAACAAAGCTTCTTTCTGAGAAGTACACGCCTGTGGAATTCTCTTCCGTTTGCCTGTTTCCCACCTGACTACAACCTTGATATCTTCGTCCAACAAAAACAAATTCCTAATTAATCGTCCTCTTAAGTAAGACATTTTTCAAATCTCCAATACCAACTATTACTACCATGTAATCCCATTGCTTATTGTACACACAATAACTCTTACCCCCGAGTGGCTTCCGGGCCTTGATAAGTGATGACCCCCATGTAAAAAAAATCTATGTGTCTATAAAAGTAAATTTGATGAGTGTTTTTGTTTGTGTACATCTTCCTACCAAATTACTCTGTGAATTTTCAATCTACAAACTTGAGATTTGGCATAAATAGAATTGAGATTTAGGTAATATTTATATTTTTTCGGCCAGAAATTTAATTGTCAAGGAATCTAAGTTCAACGTTTTGATTTTTGAAAACTCAACAAAACTCTTCCATCAATTTTGAGCCTAACCACTTAGAATTTTAGATGTAGATTACTTTGACAGAGATAAGAATATGCAATTCGCTTGGAATCCAAAACATAAATACGGTGTCAAAATTGGGGTCAAATTAAAAAAAAAACAATTAGGAGGTCTTCAAAGGGAATCCGGACGAGGATCTTACTCAGGATGCTTAGTAATGATATTCCATTGTTGTGTAAGTTCTCCCGGTCTTCCTTCTTAAAGATGGTAATAATGCTATCATTGCGGAAGTCACTGAGGCGGGTTGCTATCCCATATTTTCAATATGAAGAGGTTCAAAATGTTCCTCAGTTTTGGACCACCGTGCGTATTGAGTTCCAGACGGGATGATTTCTGGTCCCAGGGCTTCGACGTGTTCAATGTTGTTTTTTTTTTAAATATTACATTCAAAATACGCAAGATTTCTTTTTTAATTAAAAACACCATGCCTTTCCGGGAAAGAAATAATTTTAAATGTCGTGTTCCAGGTCAAAACCCTAATTACGTAGATAGTTAACTTTATCGGGCAACCGTAAAAATGTACAAATATTAATAAAAAGTAATATATTTTCTTGTTTAATATATACTCGAAGAGAGCGTGAGACATTACGCAGCTATGTGTTTCTGTATATGAGTTCATATCTAAAGCAATGTGCTCATGTGTATTTGGAAATGTGTTATTTTTATCTACACATAGTAAAGTTTTTCGTGCAGTAAATCTTGCAGCCGCCTGCAAACACTTACACAAGAAAATATTTTACATATATTGGATATTTGCTTTTATTGAAAATTGATTTAGAAAATATGTGTTGTGATCCTCAATAATGATTTCTAGTAAACTATTTCACTGGTTAAAAACCCATGTTTACTTACATATCGTGGTTGGCATATGTAATAAATTTTAATGTATAGTCAAATTTCATATATCTAGCGTTTTTATTATTAAATATCAGTCTTTATTTTATTCCGCTTTTTTCGGTAAAATGTATATTTCTTTTATTTTTGCAAAACAAATAAGGATTCATTGTTTTATATAGAATGCGAAGGATCCTAGTAATTAGAGAAATGACGTAAATAAGATTTAAAATAATATTAAAAAATAAAAGATGTATGCTAGAATTAAAATCAGTTTAAAATGGAAATGTTTAAAAGAATACATATTAAATTTTAGATGAAACTCCAGGAATGTAGAGAGGTGTCTATAATATAAGAAATTGCTATACAAATAGTAATGTAGGAGAAGAAGACTTAACAATCAATATGGGAATACCATTTGTGTTGAAGAAACGTATTGGAGATATATGTAAGATGTAGAATCCACGTGAGGAGACATTCCCATTTTTCAGCACGTTCTGACGTCACAAGGAAAAAGAATATACATCATTTCATATTTATTAGTGTTGGAAATGAGTCAATCAGAAGATTTCAGAATTGTCAGTTAGAGTCAGCGAAGTTGAGTTAGTCAGGCCTCTTTCGGAAGTGAACCAGAAAGAGAGGCAAGCCAATATAGAAACTTAGAGACATTGAATACCTTACAATTCTAATCCAGCTGGGATAAATGACATGTTCTTTGTAAGCCGTTGTCTTGATTTTTCATTGACCGAAATTATTTCTTGTCTATCGTCTTTGTAAATGAGTATTATATGAAACACGCTTCATTAGTTTTGTCTATTTTCTAACCAGGAATATATCCTCGATAGGTGTTTAAAAGAACTGTCTACGTCACAATGTATATGCTTCCACTATTAATAGTAATTATCACATCACCGTCTTTGCCGTAAAAACCGTTATATAAATGTAACATCCTTTGTTATAAATATTGCCTCGGATATGCGATTGGTGTCATTCATTTTATTGTTTTCAAAATTGTATGAAAATATCGGGATTGTTATTTGTCGCCGTCAATCAAATGTGTAACATAAGTAAACTAGTCAAAATGTACTTTTAACAGCGTCTTGTCATATATATTTTAACGAATGCACTTTTGACGAATAGTGTTTGAATTCTTATACGCACTATTAATGAAATGTAAAGAGTGTTTTTTTTTTCTCTTACATGTATTTGTTTTATTGTATGTAAATGCATTTTGTTACTAGGGATTCAATGCCGATAATTAAGTAGATTTATATTAAAACGAAAAAAAAACATGTCAGAAAAAACAAAAACGGGATTAAAAATCATTAAACAAATAACTGACATGGAAGACATTTAGAAATTTAAAGAGAGGACAGGAGAAAATATTTACGTAGATGGGTATTTATTTAAGGTCTTCGGAAAGTGATAAGCCCAAAATATTAAAACTTGTTTTTTTTGTCCACATTTTTCATCAAGTGACTTGTTAGGATTCACACCAATAATGGAGCTAACCTGTGAGAAAAATTGACTTTGCACTTAATTCTAGTCGTTGGTAATTCTAAACACAAATTAAAAATGCCGACATATTATGAGACATGCGAAACCTCCTAGTACTTGAGTTGGAAGTTAGTACAAGGGTAAATCACTCAGATAAATTAGAAGGGGAATGTAAAATATGGTGCAAATACGTAACAGGAATAATTATGTAACAAGATAACTAACATTTTTTTTGCAATATTTAAAGATGAATAAATCTGAGGCAAGCTTTTGTTAGAGTTCGTGGACGCTCTGATTGAAGAGGAGAAAATCGCAAAAGTTACCGTCATAGTTAGGGGTTCTGTTTGTGCAGTAGAATTTGGCGCAAGGGAAAGATGTTGACTTAGTTACGATTGATGTTTTCGATTGTTTTGGTCTCGTTCTTAGAATCCAAACAAGGAAATCCGTATGAATTAGAATGTTAAAATATATTTTGGATAATTAGTAGCCAAGCACTGGAAATTTTAGTAAGTGGACTTTTCTGTATGCTCCAAAGAATTCAAATAATGTAGACAATTATACAAAGAGCAACAACTACGAGCGGACCAATCATATGAGAAGTTGCCGAGTTGGTAAAAAGATAAATTTGAACCTCTGTTTTTCATCATAATGGGAGCTGGTTAAAACGGCTGATGCTGATTATAGGACGTTGTGCCCTACACTCAGAAAATATGCCAGGAAAATCGCATGGAAATTCTGGTTTAAAATATTATGGGATTCAGTTAGAAAAGGGTGGCCTTAAGATATTTTATGATGGTGTCTGATCTTTCTAATCCAAGTATGTTGTAAGGATTGAAATAGTTGTGCAGGTATAGATGCGGAATATAAAAATTGCATTACTTTAAAAAAATCGTACATTTTTTAATAAAGAAGAAAACAGTTGTAATATATGGAAGGGACAGATCATGTAAATATAATTTGAAATATTATTTATTTAATGAATTTTGTGAAGAATCCAACTAAGTTATCAAACGTTTAAAGAATTACAATTAAATTTAGATGCAATTCTAGATATCTGAATAATTTTCTAATATATTACAAATAATTATTCGACTACTAATGTAAAGTAAGTATAATGAAAAACTAATTTAGAAATGTACTTTGTGTTGGCGAAAATGAGCTTGAGACATATGTTATATTAAGAATATACGCGAAAAGATATCCACATGTTTGAACACGTTGTAAAGTCACAAAGAAAGAGAGGTTGCAATACATTCATTAAATGTTATGTTTAGAATGTGTTAGTCAGAGTCAGTAAGAAGAGTTTGGAGTTGAGAGTTTGAGTTGGGAAGGCCGAGTTTGCCAGGCCCCTTTCTGAAGCAAGGCAGAAAGGAGGGCAAATCTAGAGGTATCGAACACCTGACTATGTTCGCTCTGTCTAATCTTTTAAATTACAGTCGTTTTAAATCAATTGTTTTCTGTTCAGTACGTTGAATACAAGATCCAAAATATACACATTTGCACGTGTTGCTAATTTAAAGCTGCTGGATAGGTAGCAATATTAACGAAGTGTATGCCCCCTCTAAAAACACACTACTAAAAGTACAACAATAGTTGTTTAAATGTTATATTGCGGCGACTAGCGTCTTCAAGATAATGCACCGAATCCTCGGCCAGGGAACATTGACAAGGATTAATTAAAGTCTGAGTCGATGCCAATCTACGCATGTCTAATACGAAATATGCTTCTGAAAATATTGAATACTAAACTAAAATTTTCAACCATTTAAGCGGGATTAGAAAGACAAACAATAATGAATGAGTGTCTCAGGAATTGAACAACAACCAAAAGAACAACGTTCTGAAGTGTCTTCTTTCCATCGTTACACGACGGGAACGAGGGTTTTCTCCACCGGGTTGTATCTTGCGATGAAACGTGTGTTCTTTACGACAAGCGGCTATGTTCGGCCCTGTTTTTAGACTCCGACAAAGCTCACCGACACTTCCAGAATCTAGAGTTTCAATAGAAAAGGTCAAGTGTACTATTCGATTGTCTGAGAATTGTCTGATCCATTACATTATTTTGAACGGAGGATAAAATATTCCGGCGAATGGATGAAATCTACGAGAAACTTTGACAACAACACCCATCATCAATAAACCGAAAACCCCAATACACATAACACGACAATGCCCGACTGAGCATTGTAAATTGATCCTGAAAAACTTGATAAAATTTCCTTTATAAGCGTCTGCCCTCTTAGCCATTTATTCTAGGTCTTTTACCTACAGATGACGAAGTTTTAAATCATATACAGAACTTTCATTGTTAGAAAATATTTCCAAAACTTAAGCGATATTTACTACATAGCTTCAACGACTTCATTGATGTATTTATGCTATTTGTTTTTGTTTTTGCGATACGTTTTGAATCAAATCAATTATTTTCGAAAGTGAATTTTTTACCTAAATGCGAGTTGGGAATAATTTTCCCTTTAGCCAATTTGTTACCCCTTATGGGCAGCTGCATAAATATGGCTTTTAAAATATAACTATTATTGTTTAAAATTTGCTCAGTTATTTGCTCATCCGATATATTTTTTCTTTCGTTCGCCTTCCTGCCAGTGTTTCTTACCATTTCCCCCCCTTTTCGTCCGTTTGCTTTTCGATGCGATTTTGTTTAAATACTTAAGTCTTCTTTAGTCAACCTTAGAACATTTCGAAAGTTAATTCAGTTTTATTTTTATTCTACTTGTATTTACTCGTATGTTTGCACGTCGTTTTCCATTCTTATTCGCACAGTACATATAGTTCTTACTTTTATTTAGTTACTTTATTCTCCAATTAACTTTGACATTACGTTTTACTTATTTATTAAATTTAAAGCTTTTCACTTATTTTTTCATCTGATAATCCTATTTTTTTCTCATTCGTTTGCTTTGGTTCCAGAGTTTTTATCATTCACCTACGTCTTCATCCTTTTTACTTTGCGCAGCGATTTTGTGTAAATGCTTTTAGATGTTTTTGTAGTTAACTCAAGAATAGTTTGATAGTTAATTTTAGTGAGTTTTTATTCTACTTGAATTTAGTCGCATATTTCACTTCGTGCTTACCTTTATTCGCACAGTATATATTTCTCAGATGCGTATGTCTATTTTATTTTTCAACTGAATTTAATTATTTATAAAATTATAATTTATGCGGTAAATTTCCCAGATTTAAGTTGAAGATGTGTTTTTTTTTAACAAATAATTAATCGCATATGGTTGTCTGTGCGTGGGTGGTTGGTTGTGTGCATGTATATAAGCACCTCTATTCTTATTGGGATGGATTGGATTTATTTATAATTAATTCTTCTTCTTCTTAGGTGGTCTTAAGTTTTTCCTCCCATTTCTATTATTCGTATACTAAAACACGCGGCATTAAAATCCATCCCGTTTGTATTATTGGTAGATATTTATGTAAATAACAACACATGTACTGAACACGATTATATTTGATGTTTTGGAAAATATTTACAAAGAAAAGGAGGAACTGAAAAAGCAAAAGGTCGCATAATGAGGACGAAAAAATACCGTTATATATCAGCGAAAGAAATGCCATTTAGTTACACAAATATTCATGAAGAAGTGATAGAAAGAATGAGAGTTCGTTAAGAGATGAGTAACATTACTTGCGGTTGGCTGGCTAGTCAGGAACGCGGGGGTGGCCCATAACCCCCGGATCGGTGTTTTTTCATCTTGACTGCTCGAAGGTCCAGCGCAAAAGAGAAAGAAATATGGGGAACATGATGTTACGTAGCTAGGTCGCTCTTCTGAGTTAAAGGGAGTAAGGCTGGGAGTTTTCAACTCCCGAAAACTCCAACTCAGTTGATCAGGTTTCTTACATTACTCATGCGTGGTTTTCATTGCGTTTTATTATTTCCTATATACATTTGGAACAGACTTCTAGTGGCATTTCTTCTGTTTTTTCAAGAACGACGTACCCATAAAATGTTGTATTCTTTTACATCGCTTTAAAGAAGGTATTAATTTTTCGTCTATCAGTTAGATATTTAACTTTCCAACTTTTACATGATACAATGCAAAGTTTTATTTTTCTCGAAAATGTAAAAAAAATGTGTAAAATTTTAGTTTATCTATTAATAATGGTTAATACACTTATACTCCCATAACTAAAACAGAACTTATGTTAAAGCAGACGCCATAATATTAAGATATTGCTTATTTTAATCCATCACTTATTGCATCGGAGATGTATGGCGTAATTTTATGAATTTTCTAACATACCACTAGCAGTTTTAAGACTTCGAAACTTAAGAATGTTTGCAAGTAACACATGCAGGTATACGATATTAAGAACAAGACTCCTCTTCCTACTACTACTACGATTAATAATAAATATTTTTAATATTATTTATTAATTGTAATAGAAGTAACATAATTAACTCACTGTTTTCTTTCCACTCGAACTGTAACATAAACGCTTTAGAAAAATGTAATTTGTTGCAAGCTTTCTTACTCTCTTCACTCTCTGTTTTCAATAAATTTCACCACTAAGGTCTCACGCATTTTATTGTAATATTTCAATAAAAAAAGCAAAAATACACCGTCTTATAATAATCGAATGTCTTTCCGTCAAACATTATACTTAATTCATATCTACCTCGATACATTACGCAATAGCGATGAGCGAATTTGTTCCACTGAAACAACTAGTGGTTCGTGTATAAGTTCATATATACGAACAAAACGTTGAAATCAAAAGAAAAACATAGAAAAAAGAGGATTTATCATTTTTAATCGGTTAATGGAAAGATTATGCTATGTGTATGTAACTAATAACTAGTTAAGCTGGGTGCAATGTAAGTATTGTATGAAAATGTTGAATATGGGTTCATTTCTCTGTAGGTAGCGGTATTGTGATAGCGTAGCTCCTTAGATGCAACGCATCGTTTTATTATAACGACTTAATTCGTTCATAATTGTATTAGATAATTGCATGAGTTAGTAATTAATAGCCTATAACAAATACCATCTGTTATTGAAAACCAGCGATGCTTTGGCCCAGAGATAAATTCTGCAGTCACAATATTATATAGGAGACTGAAACGTTTTTATTGATTATATTTGCTGTACTATTTAACCACCACCTATGTGTCACATTTTCGGTTTTCGAGATATTGACATTGTGTTCTGCTAGTTAAATCTATTAACTTGCTTAACTTTTCATTGTTAGGATTATTTAAAAATCCAACACTATCTTTAATGGTCTATCCCTTTGTTGCTCCATGTCTAATGAGATTTTTGGATTCCTTTTTTGCAGGATAAGCCCTTAATATTAGCCCTTGTATTCAAACTGCAGTTATTTGAAAAATCTCAGGTGTGCTGCCTGCTAAACTTCATTATTTCTATTCTCATAGTATTCCTGGGGAAGTTTACTGATTTTAATGATAATGTGGTTTATCATTTCATTATTTTGTACACAGAGTCTGCATTTGCTACCATATAGTGTGCTGTCGATTGTTACCTTTATATAGTTTGTTCTACTCCTGTTATCTAGTGTTGCTATTATTAGTTATTAAACTTCCATTTTCCGATATAATTTTCGTAATTATGGCCCAATGCTTCGTAGGTCACATGTTCGGTCATGCTTCCGAATAATCAATGTAGCTATATTTGTACCCATTTTTATTTTATCGTATTTTCCATTGCCTTTCTACTCTCTGTCTTGTTCATTTTCTGTGCATCTTAATGCGGTGATTAGCGTTTCTGTGCTATGCATTTTTTTAGTTATTTTTCGTACTCTTGACATTTTTCGATAAACATTGCTCATAAGTTTACGTTTATATCATTAATTTTTCCTTCGTAGCGACGATTGATCTACATTGAAATTTGATGGCAATAAACTCCTTCTGCACTAATCATGTGAACGTTTAGTTAGTGCTTTCTCCACTCAGTCCTTCCATGCTCCTTAAGCTTAGCATTAATTTTGTAAAGTGTAGCATAAATAAATACTACAGTTTAAGGGGAAGGTCGCGCGGGAATTACCATGACCATTAATTTTATTTTATGAGGATTGTTGTTGTTGTGTTTCTTTTCCCGCTTCTTTTACTTGATTATGTTTTTAAGAGATCTGAACATCTTGTATTAGCTTTATGCATATTGTCATTATGATAATTATGCCATTTTATTTGTAGGTAAGGAAGTTTAATTACCCATTCCTTTATAATTACATGTAACATCTATGCTGTTTAGATTTGGACGTAACTCACTATTTATAGATACTTGAAACGTGAAAATCGTGAAAATAAAGTAGTAGTTTAGTGTAACACACACATATGTTTATTGAACCCAGGGTCATTGCCACAGGTGTTCATTATTCTCCTCATTTACGTAACATACACCTTTAACACTTTGCAAAAATGTGTATGTTCAAACAATCGTAAATTTATACACGTGTGAAAATATCCTGTCTCTCTATATGATAGGATGTGTCTGTAACTGACTCATTACACTGAAAGAGACAGAAGTGACTTGATCCTTTTCATTACAATATTCAGATTATCCCTGAACACTCTGATAATCAAATCATTTAATATTATCAATTATATAGCGAACATTGTGAAGGTTATGATCTGTCCATTTCATTTCTTTTCAGCATATTTCAACAGATGTCTCTCGCTGTTTGAATCTCTTGGCGACGCCAACGTTGTCGCCCCCGCAACTAAATATGACAAAAATTCACATCCGGTTCTACACAGAAGAATGTGATTACCACAGCAATAGCAAAACATAATTGAACACAGTTTCGAAGGGTGTTGACGTAGTTGCATAATAGACTACAAATCGAGGTAGCAGAATGCGTGAGTACAACGCGTTTTCATGTGAAAGCTGACGAAAGCAGGCTCTGTATATGTATTTAACAGTTCATTCACCGTCTTTGGCCTGGCTTAATAAATCAGAATTCCAGGTGTCATTGATAGCGAAGGCTGATCTATAGACTGAATAATGCAGCTAGAATTTTACGAAAGTAATTTAATGAAAGTTCTTTCCGTAATTTCCTCACATAATAATAAATCTATCCGTGAATACGCGCGAATGTTACAACTAACACAGACATACACACACACACAGCTTTCTCCCTGTCTTTTTTATACACACACAAACATATATATATATATATATATATATGTTTGTGTGTATATATATATATATATGTTTATAAACACATGTACATGGGTATATATACATATATATATATATATAATATATATGTGTGTGTGTATACACATACACACACATATATACACACACACACACATATATATATATATATATATATATGCCTGTGTGCGTGTATTTTTATTTTTGGGAAAATATGTTTTTCATTCATATTTCACTATTTGTGTGTAAGAATTTTTTTTACCCAAAATGTATGTTGAAAATAACAAAAAGCACAAATAAAAGAATAAGAGTATGCTTTGCAAGATCTAAATATGTATTTATCATGAAAAAAACTATCTAGCATGTAAAAATGTCGGTATATTTTATTTTTACATCTGTGTAGTTATGCAGAAAAATTGGTTATTATCGAGTACAAGCCCAATATTTTTGTGCATATACTTCTCAAAGAAATGTAAATCCTTTGCTAAAGAATAAAACACGTCTATAGCAATATAATGTCAAAAAAGAAAGACAGACAATTCCTAAAAGACTGAATATCGTGACTATACTCTGTAGCTATCTTTGTATATA
Source organism: Euprymna scolopes (assembly GCF_053919585.1). NCBI lineage: Eukaryota > Metazoa > Mollusca > Cephalopoda > Sepiida > Sepiolidae > Euprymna > Euprymna scolopes. The sequence continues at coordinate 22,076,361 of NC_136485.1, forward strand.
TTTTTCAAACATCAGTTTTACAAGGAAGTTATCACGTTTTTTTCTTTACATCCAGATGAATACATCGGGTAAAACAAAAAGTAATTAATCGAAATAAGTACCATCTACTTCAACAATTTTTTACAAAAAAAGTGTATTAATGCCAGTAGCGTTACATCTTGCGTTCTGGTTGTGATCAATTACTGGAAGCGCTTGATATCGCTAAAATTTTTGGAGCATTTCTCATAAAGGAAGTTTTCAAAATGCTTAAACAAGTGGTATTATGTGAGGTAAAGATTAATATAGAATTACAGATGAAGCAGCGTTTTGGTGCCGAGTTTCAATTCTCCAGAGTAAATTTAGTACCGTGCAGTTCGATATTGGCGTAAACGAATATTTGGATATTTCTGTGGAGTAATACTGAGTGTTGTTGTCGGCATTTTAGATGCATGTTAAATCTCTGGTTACAGTACTAAAGTACATCGTAATAGTTACACTTCCGTTCAAAACAGCAATGGATAAGACCAGTCAAAGGCCACCAAACATTAAATATTCTTTTGGTGCAAATCTGGTATCGCAAAGTGTCGTAAAAATTATTCGGCGACTAACCGCTGAGTTGAGCATCGCCGGTTGTCGTAAAAAAAACGATTTTTATCGCAATGCACAACGCGGTCTGGAAACGGGCTTTCTTGTTGCATTGAAAAAGGGAAGATGCTTGCTTCCATACTTTCGAAACTGTTTCAGCGTTGCCTTAAGGAGAATTGCTTTCCGACTCCCTGGAAAACCTCATCAGTATGCCCTGTATTTAAGAATTCAGGTGATATGTCATCTCCCTCTAAGTACATACAAATAAATATCCTGTGTTTCATGAGTAAGTTGCTGGAATCCATATTACATAGAGAAATAGTAAACTACCTAAGCAGAAACAATCTCCTTAGTGACACACAGTATGTTTTCCTTCTGCACGATCTACCGCAGATGTGCTAACGGTTAGATCTCACAGGATTAGTGAATCACTTGGCAAATGCTTCATTTCAAGGGCAATTGTTCTTAACATATCAAAGTCCTTCGATAAGGTATGGCATAACTACCTAATTCACAAGATATCCAGCTACGGTATAACTGGAAATGTTTTCTCAATCATTAAATCATTTCTCCCCGATAGGCTCATAAGAGTAGTGGTCGATGGACAAAAATCAGAGGACTGCAGTATTAAAGCTGGAGTCCATCTAGGGTCAATCCTGGGCCCATCTCTGTTCGTGATATACATCAATGACCTCTCTAAACACATACCCCATTCGTTGACACATATGCTGATGACAGAACCATCTACGGCAACACATCAAAGGTTGTAAATGACAACGTTCTCTCTGACTCTCTCTGCTCTGATCTCAAGCGCGTGGTTCACTGAGCGAAGACATGTCAGGTTACGTTTAATGTATCTAAATCCAGGCTCTTATCTTTACATCATCAACGCTCTGGCATCAATTAAAATGGATTGTTCTCGTCCCGGAGAAGCCCCGTGTTTTGACAAGCTTCTGGGTTTGTCATTTACGCTTGATTTGCAATAGAACACGTACATCAAATCTGTGGCCAAGGACCCTGGACAGATGGGGGGCTCCTTCTACCGCTCCAGAAGATATCTCATTACTGATGCAATTCTCTATCTATATAAAAGCCAAGCACGTCCAAGGATGGAGTACTGCTGCCACACCTTGGCAGGAGCTGCTAAAAACAGCCTATCCTGCCTTGACAGTATACAAAATAGACTTCGTGGTTTAGTGGAGGATGCCCTTTTCTCTACCCTGCAACCTCTCTTCACAAGAAGAGACGTTGCGAGCCTATTCTTGTTTTATCGTTATTTCCATGGCAGGTTCACGTCTGAACTCCAGTCTCTGGCCCCCCTCGCCAATCTTTCACGAGAAACACTCGTCTGGCTGAATCCACTGTGAAAAATTTCCCCCACTCTTTATCTGTGCCTAAATCAAGACGTGGATTCGATGAACAAAGCTTCTTTCTTAGAACTGCACGCCTGTAGAACTCTGTTCCGTCTGCCTTCTTCCCACCTGAATACAACTTGAATGTCTTCAAGTCCAACGTTAACAAATTCCTAATGAACCGCCCTCTTAAGAAAACACTTCATTAAATCTCCACACTAACGCACTGTACTTGCAATAACCCTTAGCCCTCAGTGGCTTGATGTGTGGCGACCACCGTGTTAACAAAAAATAACGACGCTTTTGTATAAATTGTATTGCACTCATTTATCAAGTTCTTTTGTCTTTAAAATCTCTCACGTAGTTGAAATCCATTCAATAATTTACGTCTAATACAGAAGCAAATTCTCGACGAGCTCTGGGTAAACAAGCTTCGACCTAAACTCCTAATTGATTGTTGTCTTCATATGATGGCTGCCGATTACACTAATAATTTTCAAAACTCTTACCGCCACCACGAAATTTCTAAAACTTCCATTGTGCCAATAACGGTTCCTTAGTTGATAATACACGGTATTTCAGCAGGTTTTCTGACTTGTATGAATTAAAATTAAAAATATTTTTCAAATTTCTTTGTTCATATTTCAATAAAAACTTCTTAAATGGGAAGGTTTTTAAGGATTGTTGTGAAAAAGATTTGATGGAGCAAAACTCCCTGTTTAAAATGATATAAATAAAAGTATGATGAGAATTATTTCTTTAAAATACTGTATATAAATAAAACATTGTAAATGAAAATACAAACATACCGTAAAAATCTTCTTGTCAACCTCATATATATATATATATATATATATATATATATATATATATATATATATATATATAGATATATAGATATATGTATATATATGTATATATTAATATATATATTTGTATATATATATATATATATAAATATTTTAATATATGAATATTTATATATTAATTAACATACTGTATTGTTTCGCTTTTTCACAGCTTACCAGTGCGACTAGACAGGCAACTACCTCATGTCAGGATTTAAACCCGACAGTCTGTATTTATATATATATATACATAAATATATATATATATATATATGTATATATATATGTATATATATATTTATATATATATATATATATATTTATATATGTTTATATATATTTATACATGTATTCATATATATATATATATATTTATATATATATATATTTATATATACATTTATATATTTATTTTTATATATATTATATATGTATTTATTATATATGTATTTATATATATATATATACATATATATATATATATGTATATATATACATACATATATATTTTTTTATTACATATATATTTTATATATATTTCTATATTTACATATAAATATATATACTTATATTTATATATATATATATATATATATATATTGTGTACAGAAATATATTAGATGAGACAAATCATTGGCTATACGAGCCTATCCTGATTTTATCGTTATTTCCGTGACAAGTGCTCGTCTGATCTCCAGTCTCTGGTCCCCTCTCGCCAATCTTTCACGAAAAATACCCGTCTGGCTGAATCCACTGTGATATATATATATATATATATATATATATATATATATATATATATATATATATATATATATATATATATATATCATTAGCAAAGCACATTTCTCATGAATTTACAATTAGATGGTAACATACTACCATTTTATGTAAATTACCTTAATAAGTAAATGTTTCTTTCCATCGATTCCATTTTATACATTTCTCTTTCTGTCAGTAAACTTCCTTTTTTTTTTGCTTTTTTCTTATTTTATGTCACTGACATTTTCTTTCCCGGTTAGTCTCTCATTTCTTACTGTTTCCCTTCATTGCTATGTTTTTTTTTACTACGTTGTCTTTTCCATTTCTAACAAGTTTACGTATAGAATACGGTTTTTGTTTTACTTTAAGTCGATGAATATATTTTTATTCATTATTTAATTCAAGAAAATGCAAAGGAGTCACGTTACTCTTTATATATATTTCTGTGGATTACTGAAAATTTTATACTTGCCAACAGAAAAAGTGTGGATGAAAATTGAAACGACAGAGTGTTATATAATATTTTCAGCAGTATATATATATATGTGTATATATGTATATATATATATATATATATATATACATACATATATATATATATATATATATATATATATATATATATATATATATACCGACTGACTGAGATAAAGGAAATTCAAATTTAAAATGTTTAAATTCAATGGTTAATTGTAGCGGAATCCATATGTCTTTACTAATCGAGCCAGAGATGGCTCGTGTTGCCGAGTTCGAATCTGTCGACTGGTGTTAATCGTGACACCCTGCACTGAGGATTTCCGATAGGATTGCACACTAGTATCTGTAGGTATTTAATTATTAGAGCAAAAAGCAAAATATATTTATATATATATATATACGTATAGACGTACGCACCTCCCACGTGTATATATATATATATATATATATATATATATATATATACATATACATATATATATACATACATACACATATACATATATACATATATATACATATATATATAAATATATATATATATATATATATATATATATATATGTCGTTACGACGTATCCCAGTCCTACTGGGGACGGTAGAGATGGGTGACGTAATGAAACATATAAAAAAAAAGTGTCCCCGGTTCCTTGATAATACGTTGTCATGGGAATGGGACACCTGTCCCGAAGACAACAATAAAATTTACTAGCTTCGGTTGTGCTAATTAACGATTATACGTTGATTGCGTTTTTGGATATCGCTTAGCTTTTTAAAGCAGAAAGTTATCAAGGTGCTTGGAAAAAGGGATTCGATGGGTGTTAAGCTCGAAATGTATGGCGGATAATATATAATTGCGTAGCCTAATTTTTACAACTGCATCTTGGTTGGTTTAGCAACGAAATAATAATAATGAGAAGAAAATTGTGCGTACTTTGTTTTATTTTTATATTCAACGTTCTGATAAAAAGAGCTATTTTTAAACGATTGCAATTAAAACGATTGTATAAAGAGAAAACCGGTCATATAAATTATCTAACATAAAGTAAATATGTAATAACGTACACTTGTTTTGAAATACATCATTTGAAATTAAAATTAACACTACCGGAAGAACTTTCTTGTTGCCATCATGGAAAATATATGGTCTTGTTTTTGACACGTAAATAGCTTCGAATTATTTCAGCTGACATGGTTTGATTTTATAAAACATCACGGACTAATACTGTATTTCATTTTAATACTTGATCACTTTCCGAAGTATTTGGATAGTTTACTAGTTAAAACACGACACGTTAGTTTATTGAACGTGTTCTTTAAAATATCCCCAATCTAAACAACCGCCCATTTTTAGATCGGTTAGGCATTGTTCTAGTGGAACTTTTGTCCGCGATATATCAAATTTAGACATTTTTTTTTATTAATCCACACAGACGCCTTTGGTTTTCTTCTAATAGTTTTTCTGTTAGATCATTTTCCGTAATGTCCTGGATTTATACAAATGTCGACACGCCAGAAAAGTGAGTCATACTATTTTAACCCTAATTTCGTTGATGTGAATTATCACCGATCAACAGAAGCATCCTGTTTTATTTCGAATCATTGTTCTAATGGGACTTTTTTAATGATATTGAAATTTATACTAATGTCAAAATAATAATTAAGTGGTCAGTAATGGTCCAACAGAAATAGGTTGGGTAAAAATCACCTATCTAAACAAACATATAAATAGGTTGGGTTAATATGCAAGCAATATATACGGTCTTATAAATATTTTTCTACTGGATTATTTTGCGCGATATCAAGACTTTATAATTATTTTCACATGCCATATAAGCACGATATGATTTACCTTATGTGCGTTTGTTTAAAAGATAATCCTACTTTTCATGTACTTACTTTCTTGGGTAATTTAATAATATGTTTAGGAGTTATTCTAATTTCAATATGATACGTACAAACGTAATTTTTAGATGTTTATATTTAAAGTCGATTTTAAGAATGGAAACACAATATCCTTCGAATGAACAGTGAAATAAAAGAGAAGCATTAGAAAGATCGAGTAATAAACACAGGAAAGAAAATAATGAATCTTCCAGATCACTACGAAAACAAAGTTCTTATCCTCCTAATCGTAGTTGAAATTTTATAAGTAATCAGAAAAAATATTTAGAGCATGGTGCATTCAGAATACTTGGGAAATCACTAGTTAAAATTATAAAAGCAATGTTTTTACTCCTATCTGTTTTGTTATATATAAAGTGTACTACCAGAAGTTATACTGCTTAAATTTAAAAGCAAAAACCTTTAAAATGTTTCGCAAGAGTTAAAATATTTGAATCCTCTAGAACGACTGTAATAATATGCACAGGTTTAAATTCATGTAAATCAACATGTTGTTAATAATTCTTAGGCGTGGTCCCAAATAGTAGTCCCTTACATCCAAGTAGCGATATGCTTTGTTAGCAGTGGACGTGAGTAAAAGAAATCACGTTGTGCCCTGACGCTTTCATACAATAATAATTTATTGTTTGCAAATAATTAAAGCAGATAATTATTATTAGGAAAAAGTGAACTGTCACTTGTATTTACCTGTTATTACCTTTTGCGTTCTTATATATATATATATATATATATATATATATATATATATATATATATATATATATATATATATATATAAATGAACGTGTCTGTGTGTCTGTGTGTCTGTGTACATTTCCCTACACAATAACTCTTGTTTTTAGTCTACAGACTCGAAATTTTATATTCAGGGTACTGAGATTTGGGGGAATCGATGTTATCTGTTTTCGGCCAGAAATCTGGCGAGTATGGGGTCAAAGTTTAACGATCTGTCTTTTGAGAACTCTAACAAACTCCTCCTACAATTTTTGATCTGCGCACTTGAAATTTTAGACATAGGTTCCTTCAACATAGATCTAACTTAATAGCTTGATATGAGCCCCAAACAATAACGTTTAAGTGGTCATAATTGGTGTCAAAGTTGTTAAAAAATTGACCTCTGAAGTCTCTTCCAAATTACTCAGACAATTTCTGGTCTAAATATTTTAAATTTTACATAAAGCGTATTCAGAGATAGGACAAGCTTTTTCATCAGTTAGGCTCAAAAATTTTTAGTTATCAATAAAAAAATGTATGTATGTAAGTCTGTTTGCATGTCTGCCTTAAACTTTCAATAGAGGCGGCGGATTTTATCAAGATCAGTATCGTTTTAAATTCGACCTTTCATACGACGAATATCGAAAAATTGGTTAAAGACATTACTATCTTCCCCTTCAACTAGGCACTTTTCTACAGGTGGTGGTCACTTTTTTCGGCGATATTTTTGAAAATTATCCGCTCCTTTCGATTGTCTAGCCTTAACTTTTAACATTTTGATTCCGGTATAGTGGTGGCCGTAACATCATGGACGTTCGGTTTTACCCCGTTCTTTTCCTGCTTTGCGGTAAGGGTTCGAGCATTCCTTACTATTACCATTATTTTGTCTTTTTGCTCAACATACACATCCAAACACCCGGGAAACGCCGGGCTTAAATGCTAGTTCATTATAATACTATACCTCTAAATTTTCTTGTCCCTATGTTACCTCTCCAAATTTGACGTTATATCCAGTAAAATGCTAATATTAAAAGAAACTCAATTAATTTGTTTGTGAATTAGTTTTGATTTAAACACGAAAGAGAAGAGTATACACTGAGTTTATTAAGTGTATGTATTTATAACAATTATATTTAGCATGCTATCATCTTTCACCTACTTGTATCCAGGGCGTACGTAATAGCCGATGAAATAATTTCTAATATTACGTATGCCATCACATTTTACACACAATTATTATCGTGCCTTTCATAGATATTTAAATGTTTGCACATCGTTATCACTTTTAACACATGTGTGTCCGTAATACATTATTAAACTTTCGCACCCAAGTAGATTCGGTACAAATGTATATTTGTACCCACCTCCTCAGTGTAAACTTATTTTATCTCTATATGCGTAAAAGCATTTCACATATTAATTTTCATCCATACATTATCACCGTCCATGCTCAAGTACGTTATAATGGTCACAGTTATTTTAGCCAGTATGGACTTTACTACGATTTACATGTGTTTATGTTTGTACGTTATCACATTTTGGCACACACTTTTCACGTACGTTAATGCCTATTATATTTATGTTTGTACGTACCTAATCACAATTCACACATATTATATATGGCCGAACGCCATCATTTATTAAACACTAGACATTGGCTGACGTACTTTGGCATAACAAATAAACACTACTCATGCGCAAGTATGCATATTTACGTTTACAACCATCATTTTAATGCGTTGCTACGCAGCATGGACTTTACACAGATCATAATGAATATCATCGGAGACCTATATGTGTTGGCTTCTACTAAATATCATCGTAGTCAAGTCACATAACTTTTCACTTTAAAGTAAATTTAATGCATTGTTGCAATATATCAATCGATAGCGAATGTGGCTCTATAATTATAATTACAGAATTTGCATGAATTGAAATAGCATGCATTACCTTATTTTACGAACGGGCAACGCCCGGCGGCGTTGTAGTAAAATTTAAAATTCTTAAAACATAAAAATACGAAGCAAATTTAATGAACTTGGATCTACGTTATTTGGATGAAACTAAGTCTTGTGGTAAAAACAAAAGCAAACATTAATCATTTCATTAAGGGGCATTTATCTTAAAATTACATTTCTTTTTTTATTTTTATTCATGACACATTCAACTATTTTATGTGTATATTATCAGAAATTAATAGTCACAAGTGCAACATCTATCGAGACGGAAGTTATACGTCATAAATAAGCTGTCATATACTGGAACAGTTACAATCATTTAACAATTTGTCATAGAAAGCGTTGAAAAATATTCCACAAAAATATCCATAAAATTGTACACTTTTTTAACACGCTATCTAATGATATCCTACATAGATATTTGAAAAGATCAAATGAAAAACATCGATCAATCAAATTTTGTTGATTAATCTATTAAAATAATACATATATAAAATCTAGCCTTCGAGAAAAAAGCGTAGTGTAGTTGAAGGCAACATAGAACATATAGGTCAATTATACCATGATAGCCGGCATGCTTGTGTGCTTTAAAATATTAAAATATAACACATTTAATGTTACTATGTAAGTAATTTGGTATATCGCGTTTATCATGTTTTCGCAATCAGAATTTTCATTTTCAAACGTGTGAGCCATCTTTATATTTTTCAGTTTGTATTCTTTCTTTAATAGAGATGTTAAACATTATGTATTGAAATAAATGTTATATATGACACTTTACTGTATAATATAAGTGCTAAATGGATTGAAATTAAATACACTTAATCATAAATTGCATTAGATTATCAACAAGTGATTCCCTATATATTTTGTTTAATGAATAATTCTGTTATCAAGAAGAATACATCACGTAATGGCAGGAAATAGTACTTGTTCCAAACAAGCTAATGAGATTATATAATTGGAAAAAAATTTTTTTTTAAATTATTTACAGTAATCATCAAAAGCTGCCAATAAACTGTACCCGAGCCCATACATTAAAATTCTGACATCGAATTTAATTATACTTCTTTATATTATCATCATCATCATCATCATCATTATTATTATTATTATTATTATTATTATTATTATTATTATTATTATTATTATTATATACTGATATATATATATGTACATATATATGTATGTATATATATATATATATATATATATATATATATATATATATACATATTTATTGAGACTGTCGGACTGCCTTCCTCATCTTGGTTGTTATAGTCACAACGTTTCGGCCGTTTTCCCCTCCGGCCTTCATCAGGTGATTTGTACTGAACTGGGGAACCGTTTTTTAGGAGTCTCGAACCCAATCCTTTATTATATTATGAGTCCGACAATCACAATAAATGAAAACACCTCATCTTAAAAATACAGACAATCTATATATCTATAAAAGTGAACGTGTCCGTCTGTATGTCTGTCTGTCTGCCTGTGTACATTTCCCTACGCAATAACTCTGTCAATTTTTAGTCTATAGACTCGAAATTTGAAATACCGGGTATTGAGATTTGGGATAATCGATGTGACGGGTGTCAGCCAGAAATTTGGCTGTTAAGGGGTCAAATTTAAACGATTTGACCTTTAAGACCTCTAGCAAACTCCTCCGACAATTTTGGGTCGAGACACTTGAAATTTTAGATATATGTTCCTTGAACATGGATCCAACTTAATAAAGTGATTTGAGCCCGAAAGAATACATTTTAAGGGGTCATAATAGGTGTCAAAGTTTTAAAAAATTAACCATTTTTTTTTTTTTTTTTTTGCTTTTTTTGTACAGCATACACCTCCAAACAACCGACCAAGGGGGCAAAGTTCAACGATTTGACATTTAAGAATTCTACCAAACTCCTCCGCCAATTGTGGGTCTAAACACTTGAAATGTTAGATATAGGTTCCTTGGACATGGATATAACTTAATAACTTGATTTGAGTCCAAAACAATAAATGTTAAGGGGACATAATAGGTGTCAAAGTTTAAAAAAATTGACTGCTTTTTCTTTTTCTTTTTTTTCTCAACATACACCTCCAAACACCCGGCCAACGCCGGGCTGAAATGCTAGTTAATATATATATATATATATATATATATATATATATATATATATGTATATATATATATATATATATATATATATATATATATATATATATATATATATATATATATACTATGCGTATTGCATGTGTATTGATATTAAGATAACATACTCTTTTTTTCTATTTATTAAAAAAATATAACTATGGTATATATAGGTCGTGGAATTGTATTAATCAGCAACTGATCTAGCTTATTTACATATCATTTTAAATATCGTTCTGAATATTTCCTTATTACTTTTTCGGGTTTCTTGTTGGAGGATAATCTTTAGTGAACGCTTAAGTAAAATTAATTTCAGGAATATAGTCTACATCACTTATTCATGCGTAATATTTTCGTAACTATATTATAGTAAACACAAACATCTTTCTATGTATATTTATGCATGCGTTTGTTTAAAAATACGCTCTACAAAACTAATTTTTCAGTTTTTGGTCGACATATATGAAACTTAATATATAGGGTATTCCAATCTATGTAAAATTTTATATTTGTGTTTAACCGGAGAAAATTCGTGCAAAAGGGTAACATTCTAAAAACAATTGCATTTACCACGTGGAGGTATACGATGACATTGCGAATATGTAAGCGTAACGTAATAGCTATTAGTTCCTGTTTTACATATTAGCCTTGCAGCAAGCAGGATTTCTAAGCTCTTACATTAACTTCAATACTTTTGTTTTCGTACGTACGTTATCACAATTTACACAGGTTTTCTTATATCGGGGATTAACGTCAAAGGAAAAAGTACATCGTAAGCTAAACACTTTGTTTTCGATTCTCGGTGGCTCCACATGATTTTTTCAACAACTTTTTATATCATTGCTATATATTGCGTGTAATACAATATAATAATAAATACGAATTTTTTCATCATCAATATATCATACTTAAGCGTAGGCACCGCCAAAAATGGCCGCAAAATCAAGTTGTTGTTGTTTTTTAAAACTAAATTACATTTATTAAAATCCATTATTTCTGAGTAACTTTTTTTTTCCCGAAAGATAAACGCCTGAATTTTATCATATAGAAAACAGAATAATGTAAAACTTTTTCTACTATTTTTAATTCAATTTTAAATGTTAAATTTTCCCAAAAAGTTAACAATTGTTATTTTTTTGTCTTGCACAAAAAACGTACTTAAATATTTAAAAAAAAAGGGGTTTTGAAATAATTTATTTATTCATTTATTGTCTAACTAAGATTTAGGATGATTTTCTAAGAGAATATGCAAAAATATTATAATATAAGTACCTGAATTTCAAATAATTCCACTTATTCATATATGTAACCAGATATTTCGCGTCGCCGAAGAGTTCAGATCGACTCTGTTTACGTTTTCTTTCGATGAGACGAAAACTATGGAAGACTAAACAGGCCAAAAAAACTTATTTTTCAGTGACGAAAATTTCAATGTATTATTAAGCTGAGGCTGGCCAGTACCAGATGGGTGACCATTTGTATGAGTTTGGTTTTTAATGTGTATGTGTGTGGGGGCCAGGCTCCCCAAAATGGGGGGAGGGGGCAATTTAAAGCAGAATAAAAAAAAATTATTTCAGCGCGTTTGGTCCACCGTAGTCGAAAGGCGGCAAACGTTTTCAAACGAGATCGAAAAAAATGATGCTATTTTTAACACAAAGGGCACAATATTTATCGATTTTTTTTTGTATCGATTATTCAAAGCATGCTCTGTTTAATAATGGTCATGCATTATTCGGCTCGCTAAAAAAAATTGTTAATTTATTTATCAAAATTTTTAAAATGTCTTTTTTCGTATAAATATAAAAAAAATTGTTTTTTTGTTTTGCTTAACTTAAATTAATTATTTTACTTAACATATTCACCGAATTTCACACTTCAAAACTCAAAAGCGGGATAATTAAACACAATCGAAGTTCTGATATCCAGGCGTCAAAATAAGGTATGCAAACAAATTTTTTTTTTTTTTTTTTTTTAATCTATAATTCTGTCCCTTACAACAACACAATATGTTTTGTTCAGTTTCAGATGATTATTTTAAGCATATTTGTTCCCACTTCAAAACAAGGGGGGTTTTGTAAGCAAAAAAAAATATATATATAAATATCGTTTATGAAAAATAAGTACACTGTTATAAAGTTCATTCTTCTCCTAATAATCGCTGAAAATTTCGTATTGATCGGATAATTACCTGATTTTTGGTAGATTTTTAAAAAGACGGTCCGTCAAAAAGTACTGACCTGCCCCCCCCCCCAGTTTTGGCGGTGCCTACTTAAGCGTATTTTAGGAGCACGCAATATCGGGCGGCCTCCTACTAGTATATATATATATATATATATATATATATATATATATATATATATATATATATATATATATATACGTATATATATATATATGTATATATATATATATAAATGTATAGCGTGCTATATATTTTTCAAACAAAAAAGAAATCATAATGAAGAAAAAAGTCGCGTACTTCATGAACCGGCATAGCCGTGCACCACGTGTTACGACTACTAGAAGTACTAATATTGCTAGTATTAGTAGCAGTCGAAAAAGGGATATTAGTTGCAGCAAGAACAGTTTGAGTAGTAATTTAATTTTTAATGATATTAATAATACTAATAATAAGAAGAGGAAGATGATTATTAAATAGAAAAACAAAACGTGTAAATACTCCCAAAGCGCGAAATTCATTCCATTAATAATCCGATATCAGCAACTACTTCCAGACAATCGTCTATATTACTCGCAAGTACTACATGAACATTTTACGCTAGCTTTTATACGTTTACTAGTTCCATTAATATTTCTAGTTTTTACATGCCTGCAATTCTTGCAAAAAAAAATAACAAACAAAAATATATAATTTCGCGAAAAGCGTGTGATGTATTCATACGCGCCATATTTTCTGGCAAACAGAAAATGTCATTAAAACTTGCGTAGTATTCATCTTGTATTTCATTTTTTTTATTTGTTTCACATCCGTTGATCACTGAGCCGCTAAACTCTTATCGGCATAACAAGACGACGGGTGTTGCTATCTGTTATATACCGAATATAATAACGAATCATTTTATTCGTTTGGTTTGAAGTATTTTTTTTTTTTTTTTGCGCGCGAGATTCGTTTTCACTAATCTTATTAACACGTTTCTTGACCTTGTTTATAAATAACAAACATATGCATTTATTATATACGGGATTTTTATCTTTTTTTTTAATATATAGAATTGTAAATAATTAAAATGTCAGTTAGATGTACATCGATAAGTAACTGTATCGATTGCCTTTCGAATTATTGCCGATTAGTCGGACTGCTAATCTCGCTTTATTGGCAATATTCATAGTCATAATGTGGTACTAATATAAATTTAATTATAATATTAACTAGAGGTTATGCGACGTCGGCACAGGCACCGCCGAGTCTATCAGAAAAACGAGTACAATCAACATCAATTACATTCACCATCGTCGTACCATCAACGCTTACCTTGTGAACTCGGAGTATGGGAAACCTCCTATGCAAAAAACAAAATTATCAAAGAAACAACAATACCCTAAGGGTAAAGATAATGCGTAAACGTAGGATAAATAGATGATTAAAATTATTACGAACTTGCTAGGATTCGAACCTGGGATCTTCTGATCCGTATTTAACGCGTTATTCATGGCGCCAAAAAGCCCTGTCCGTATGCCGAAAGATATTACCGCGACTGTATACAGACAGTGCTAAATTCCGTTGACATGGCAAGGAAACTTTTTCCCGAAACGCACGAATTGCACGAAATTGCACGAACCGGTCGAACACCCTTCATTTAGAGTTTTTTTTTTTTTTTTTAACTTGGTGTTGTTGATTACGAACCACCTATAAATAAGTGCAATCTAAGGACACACACACTTCAGGGAAAATAAGAATTTTTACACGATGCGCATCCATTCGAAAGTTTTATTAGTATGTATACACACATCAATAAATAAATAAACACTTAGAATTTAATTAATAGTATATCATAAGTATTGTTAACACCTGTTCTTGTCAGTAAGTGAAACATCACAGAAAAAACATCTACTCTCTATAGCGGATTTACAATATTATGGAATCGATATTGACAACGGTGAAACATTTAGATAGTAATGGCAACACGTCACATGTGATCAATTATCTGATAAAATAAATGTAATTTATTGATAGTCAACCGTTATCTCAAAGATGTGTCACGTATTTAATACGTGTTTTGTTATCTTGTCAAATACTGTATTTCATGTCAAAATTACTGCATAAATAATTTCATATATATTTACAAAAAGTAAAAAGAAAATGCAATCGCCAATCGATTAAAGTTTTTAATATGTCTAGAGACATTTGGATTGCTATTAAAAATAATGTTCCTGAAGTTTCCATAGATTTGACCTTAGAACATCCTGATGTGTGTATGGAGTAGTTCCATTCTCAAGTACACAGACACGTACGAGAATAACTTAAAGTCTGCACAATATTCTTGCAGATTCTAGTAATTTAAGTAAAGTTTTTTTTTACTCTCCGTCATTCAGAAGCAAAGGAAGATGTGATGTAAGGGGAGTCCTATTATGGTTCATACATATATTGAAACTCTCAAGAAATAAGTCATAATCATCACGATAAGCGCAACAATAGTATATGTTTTAATCGATCTCTATAAGTAATTAGAAATTCACTGTAATACATGATTAGAATTCAGGTCAAGGAAAGCACTTGTTATGTATGCGGTTTTTAATAAAATTTTTGCTTTAATAATTAACTAAGTGTACGTAATCAAATATTTATCTTGTCGAGTACATAAAAAATAAGCAATAAAGATGCAAGTGTCAGATCTCAAACCACATGCATAAAACTACATACAACTACTGCTTTTAAATGGGGAAAATCTGTCAAGTCTGTATCTGCTATTTCTGTTTTAGTGGGTTATTTTTTATAATTACTGTTGAACAATTAAGTGAATTAAATAAACAAGACTTTCGCCATGTCAAAATGATAAAAGATTTTTCTTCATTTTCAGATGCCATATTAAAATTTAAATAAAAGAAAGCATATGTACAATCATAATCTAAATGCAAATACAGTAACATTCTTCTTTTAAAGTGCACACAAGTGAAGTATTATGCACGCGACATGTGTGAAAACTTTCACTGATGGAAAAATAAACATGGGATGGTGAGTTAACGGCCCCAAAAATATTAAAACACACCACCTTTATCTGTTGAGAGTAAGTGGCTAAGCAGCACAGAAGTTATTATGTATGAAACCATGAAAAATATCCCGTCTTTAGAATGAAGAGTATTTTTCGTTTATATATTACACCCTAATAGTATTTAACGTAAATGTTTTGATAAGCTTCTGGGGTTGACCTTTACTACTGACTTGACATGGAACGCGTACATCAAATGCATGTTGCCACGGTCGGTGGAAAATGGTAGGATCCTTCTACCGCTCCAAAAAATATCCCATTGCTGATGCAATTCTCTAGCAATATAAAAGCCAAGTACGCCCATGGATGGAGTACTGCTGCCACATCTGGGCACGAGCTGCCAAAATCGCCTACCCTGCTTTGACAGAGAACAAAATAGGATTCGTTGCTTAATGGGGGGCTGCTCATTTCCCTTCCCTGCAACCTCTCTCCCACAGGAGAGACGTTGCAAGCATGCCTTTGCTGTATCGATACTTCTATAGCAAGTGCGCGTCTGAGCTCCAATCGATGGCCCCCTTCGCCAATCTTTTACGAAAAACACCCGTCTAGCTGAAACCACTGTAAACATTTTTTTTACATGGGGTTACAACTTATAAAGGCCTGGAGGCCACTCAGGGATAAGGGTTATTGCATGTACAATAATCAATGAGATAGTATTGTAGTAATCATTAGTATTGGAGATTTGATAGAGTGTCTTACTTAAGGAGGCGGTTTCTCAGGAATTTGTTTATGTTGAACTTGAAGACATCCAAGTTGAATTCAGGTGGGAAACAGGCAAAGGGAAGAGTTCAACAATCGTGCACTTCTGAGAAAGAAGCTCTGCTCATGGAATATACGTTTGGATTTAGGCACAGATCAAGAGTGTGGAAAATTATTGACAATACTTTCAGCTAGACGGGTGTTTCTTGTAAAATATTGGCGAGGGGGGACGAGAGATCGGAGCTCAGACGAGCACTTGTCAGGGAAATAACGATAAAACAAAGACAGGCTCGCAACGTCTCTTCTGTGGGAGAGAGGATCCAGGACAGAGAAAAGGGCATCCCCCACTAAACCAAGAAGTCTATTTTGTACTCTGTCAAGGCATGGTAGGCTATTTTAAGAAGCTCCTGCCCAGATGTGGCAGCAGTACCCAATCGTTGGGAATACTTGGCCTTTATATAGATGGAGAATTGCATCAGTAGTTATATATCTTTTGGAGCGGTAGAAGGATCCCAGCATTTTCCCAGCGTCCTTGGCAACAGACACGATGCACTTTTCAGATCAGGAGTAAAGGTCAACCCCAGAAGCTTATCAAAACAGGGAACCTCCCCAAGAAGAGAGCCATCATTTCAATTGATGGCATATGGGGATCAGAGCGTTGATAATGTAATGATAGAAGCCTGGTTTTCGATGCATTAAAAGTGCCCAGCCACTTCTTTCACCAGTGTACCACGCGCTCAAGATCAGAGGAGAGAGAATCAGAGAAAACTTTGCCATTTACGGTCTTTGATGTGTTGCCATAGATGGTCATGTCATCCGCATAGATCTCAACGAATTATTTAAGTATGTGTTTAGGGAGATCATTGAAGTAGATCAGGAAGAGAGTTGGGCCCAGGATTGACTCCTGAGGGACACCAGCATTAATACTGTGGGCGTCTGATTTCTGCCCATCAATCACTACTCTTATGAACATATCGAAGAGAAATCGTTTACTGATTGAGTAAACATTTCCAGTGATACCGTAGCTGGAAATCTTGTGAAGTAGGCCCTTATGCCATACCTTATCGAAGGTCTTCGATATGTCAAGAGCAATTACCCTTGAAATTAAGCCTTTGTGAAGAGATTCACTTATCCTGTGACATGTAATCGTTAGCACATCTGCTGTAGATCTTGCAGAGCGAAAACCATATTGCATGTAACTAAGAAGGTTGTTTCTGTTAGGGTGGTTGACTTCTTATTTATTTAATATGGATTACAACAACTTACTCATGGCACGCAGGCGACTTATTGATCTGTACTGAGAGGGAGATGACTATGTACCAGAATTCTTAAATACAGGGCCTACTCATAAGGTTTTCTAGGGTGTTGGAAAGCACTTCTCCTTAAGGCAACGTTTAAACAGTTTTTAAGTATGGGGGCAAGTTCTGCTTTGAGCTTTTTCAGCACTATAACTGGAATGCCGTCAGGGCAAGTAACATTACTGGAATCAAGATTATTTGATAAGCTTGGCGACCTAAAGCACAGATATTTGTATGTTGCATAGCATGTTGTCTGCTATAGGAGGAAATACGGAGAGTTAATTGCCTTTGTCGCATAGGGTAGAGTTAGCCGCAAAGTTCTTTGCAAATATCCTGGTTTTGTCTGATGCTGACGAGATTACCTCAGGCCCATTAATGATATTTGGAATAGAACGCATGCTTCTGTTTAAGATCCTGTTTGCTTTTTGCCTGAACTGGTGGAAAGCAAGCCGCTGCTCAGCTAATTTGGATTTACCGGACTGAGCATGTATCTCTCTTGTATTTTTTATTACTCTTTTTTGGCAGTCCTGAAACAGCTTTAGACTCAGTTCATCTATTACGTTGGTAGGTATGGAGAAATGATTTCTGTGCGAGATGGCAGCAGTACATTCAGGGAAGAACAATGGCTGGCTGTTCAGTTTTTTCTTGCAATATTTTTGATTGTATGAATCGGTCTATGTCTACAATTACCATTCCGCCAGGTCTGATACTATAGAGGACACGTCCCTTTTAAACATACAATTCAGAGGTAGGTCAGATATGAACGTACGTAAGCTATGCCAGTCAGGCATAGACTATCGATATACAGTACGGTGGAGAGGTATGTCTGAAGACTTATTCCATTTCATTTTTATCTTAACTGCTAAAACAGAGTGGTCGGGCTTTTTCTGTGCCAAAACCAAAATGTGGATTCCATGAACAAAGCTTCTTTCTTAGAATTGTACGCCTGTTTCCCACTTGACTACAACATGGCGTTCTTCAAGTCATACATAAACACATTCCTGATGTACCGCCCCCTTAAGTAAGACACTTTATGAAATCTTAACACAAACGTACTGTACACGCAATAACTTTTATCCCCGAGTGGCTTAGGGGCATTTGTAAGTTGTGACCACCTTTTAAAAAAATCGGACCGAACGGGTTGATGGAAAGATGTAAAGAAGAAGTAGAACAGTAGTCTGTTAAATCCAAGGTAGCTGATCAGCGGCTTGGATCCCACCAGTTTTGGCAAATAACAAATAGGATCCTGAACAGAAGTGTGCGTTCTATCCCAAGCATTATCAATGGGCCAGAGGTCATCTCGTCAGCGTCAGACAAGGCCAAACTATTTGCAAAGAACTTTGCAGCTAATTCTACCCTATGCGACGACGGCCATCAACTCCCCATATTTCCTCCTATAACACAGAACAAGCTAGGTAACATACAAATATCCGTGCATGAGGTCGCCAAGCTAATAAAGAACCTAGACTCCAGTAAAGCAACTGGCCCTGATGGCATTCCAATTATAGTGTAAAAAAAGCTTCAATCAGAACTTGCTCCCATACTTACGAAACTATTTAAGCGCTGCATTTAGGAGAAGTGCTTTCCGACTCCCTGGAAAACCTTATCAGTTTGCCCTGTATTTAAGAATTCAGGTGATAAGACATCTCCCTCTCAGTACAGACCAATAAGTCTCTTCTGTGTTATGAGTAAGTTGCCGGAATCAATATTAAATAGAGAAATAGTCAACCACCTCAGCAGGAATTACCTTCTTAGTGACACACAATATGGTTTCCGCTCTGCAAGATCTACCGCAGATGTGCTGACGGTTATATCCCACAGGATTAGTGAATCTCTTGACAAAGGGTTCTTTTCTTGGGCAATTGCTCTCGACATATCAAAGGCCTTTGACAAGGTATGGCATAAGGGTCTACTTCACAAGATTTCCAGCTACGGTATAACTGGAAATGTTTTCTCAATCATTAAATCATTTCTCTCCGATAGGCTCATAAGAGTAGTGCTAGATGGACAAAAATCGGAGGCCTGCAATATAAATGCTGGAGTCCCTCAGGGGTCAATCCTGGGCCCAACTCTCTTCCTGATCTACATCAATGACCTCCCTAAATACATACTTAAATCATTCGTTGACATCTATGCTGATGACACGACCATCTACGGCAACACATCAAAGGCTTTAAATGACAAAGTTCTCTCTGATTCTCTCTCCTCTGATCTCGAGCGCGTGGTTCAGTGGGGGAAGATGTGGCTGGTTATCTTTAATGCATCCAAAACCAAACTCCTATCCTTACATCATCAACGCTCTGATCCCCATATGCATCAATTGTGATGGATGGCTCTCGTCTGGGTGAGGTCCCGTGTTTTGACAAGCTTCTGGGTTTGACCTTTACTCCTGATCTGAAATGGAACACGTACATCAAGTCTGTTGCCAAGGTCGCTGGAAAGATGGTGGGATCCTTCTACCCTTCCAGCAGATATCTCACAACGGATGCAATTCTCTATCTATATAAAAGCTAAGTACGTCCAAGGATGGAATACTGTTGCCATATCTGGGCAGGAGCTGCTAAAAACAGCCTATCCTGCCTTGACAGAGTACAAAATAGACTTCGTGGCTTAGTGGGGGATGCCCTTTTCTCTACCCTGCAACCTCTCTCCCACAGAAGAGACGTTGCGAGCATGTCCATGTTTTATCGTTATTTCCATGGCAGATGCTCGCCTGAACTCCAATCTCTGGTCCCCCCTCGGGAATCTTTCACGAAAAACACCCGTCTTGCTGAATCCACTGTGAAAAATTTCCCCCACTCTATATCTGTGCCTAAATCAAAACGCAGATTTCATGAACAAAGCTTCTTTCTTAAAACTGCACGCCTGTGGAACTCTGTTCCGTCTGCCTGCTTCCTTCCGGAATACAACTTTGTTGTCTTCAAGTCCAATGTTAACAAATTCCTAATGACCCGCCCCCTTAAGTAAACATATCAGCAAATCTCCTCACTAACGTAATGTACTTGCAATAACCCTTATCCCTGGGTGGCTTCCGGGCCTTGATAAGTGGTGATCACTGTGTAAAAAAAAAAGTAGGTACAAAACAGGTTGAACTAATGCGCATGTACTAATTGAATCAGAAATTCAGATCATAATATATCACTTAAAAATATAATTTATAATTTGGAGTTCAGTTGGAATTTCTATTTTCATTTAAGAATTGTCAATTTTACATTTCATTTTGCAATTCTATTTACTATCGCAGCAAAAAGTCTGAAACGCCATAATAGCAGCAATTAAATTAACAAATGTTAAGTTGCCAGATTAATTATATGAATTTCTTAGCATAAATGCTACAGTTTCACGAAAAAAGAAAAAACAGACAGAATACGGATTAATCGATTGTAAATAAGCAAAGTGATCGTTACGGCTGATAGCAATTTTTGCCGATAAACCGATGCACCCTTATGTCAGTGTTTACTATGATAATCTTAGAATCTGTAACAACATTTTTACAAGTGGGGCTGTTTGAGAATGAAAAGGTATTTATATATATATATATATATATATATATATATATATATATATGTATACACACACACATATATATATATATACACACACAAGATTTATTATCTTATTTGAAATGTAAATCTTTTGTGTTCGTCTATTTTAGATAAAGTGTAATAAATCATATGTTTTGTAGAATCGAACTAATGTTCTTACCTTTTGTATTATGTTCAGAATGCTTCGTCAATATATGCCTTCTTCAGTCTGTTGAAGTATTATATCGAACCTGGATGTTTGTCAAACATCACCATACGCATGAAATGCCACAGTATGCTCCTATTGTGTAAGAGCTGACACTTGAATGTTTCAGTAATCTCTAATAGCATTTAACCGGATCGCCTGAATTAACGATCTCACATTGAAAATAGGAACTTGGCTCCAAACTAACAATTTTAGAACAGCAATTGATACAAATGATACGAGTAAAGATACACATTTGAATCATTAGAAAATAATAAATAATACTTACATATTATAAAAGTTGTCCGTCTTATTAAGAGGACAGAACATTCTTTTTTATTGGCGTTTTAATCTTGAATTCTTAATCATTGGAGTTTACTTTGGTGGAACCATGCTGTTTCGGCAATGCAAACCCTTGCCCGAAAACTTCTTAATATCTACCTACCTATAATGTTTAGCCTGGTGGTTAATAATAATTAAATTTGTATCAATTTTGTATTTAATACACTGTGTAACGATGCAAATCACTGTACATTGGTAGGATATCCTGATACATAATTTGCTGCATGTAATCAGATCAAATTTATACCTATAGCGTTAGGAGTTTTCGAGACGAACTTATTACTAACTAGCCGTGGTTCCAGGCGTTGACCGAATATTTGAAGGTGTGTTTTGAGCAAAAAAAAAAAAATAATAATGAATAAGTGGTAGTGGGATCGCGGGCTCGAACCCGTATCGCACACGGAGATAAAAAAGTGAAAAAAACGAAAACGGCATGTATTTGATGTTGCGTCAATCGGCAAACCAAAAGTGGCGAAAGTTTAAATTAAGACTAGTTAATCGCACACAGAGGATAATTTCGAAAATATCGGCGAAAAAAGCGCTCGCGTTTTGTAAAAAGTGACCTGTTTAAGCATGTATATTCTTCGATATGCGTCGTCCGAAGAGTCGGAATTAAAATCGATACCGATTTCGAGAAAAACTGTCGCCTCTGTCGAAAATTTTAGGAAGACATGTATACATCCATACATGGATAAGAATATACATGTATAGACATACATTTGAACAGATAGGTGAGATTTATATTATAGATTACATTTAGTCATTTGAATTATAACTACGAGTTGAACGGATGCCATGCTATTTACTTCAATGCAACTTATCATAACAATATCATATAAAAATGTCAGCCATAACGTCCATCTAATTTCATGAGAAAACTGGATCGGGAGAAACAGGCAAGTAAACATACAGACAACTCAACGAAAATATAATATAGATTACTGATACTCTCAAACATTACGGAAATATTTGTATAGTTAATACACAGAGAAACATGTTTAATTACTCGGAATTTGTGTTATTATTCTTCGTATTTTCATGCTTTTGCATTTTACACAGTGAACTTGTAAAGATCATTAAAAACGAAAGGCAAATGAGGGTTCAGAAATAAAAAAATGGATCAAAAATACACTTTCAATCTCGTCCCAAACTAACTTTTCTATACCAAAGTGATTGAAATAAATATGAGATTAAATGAATCAAATGAAAAGAAAAAAAAGAGAAAGAAAAACAGTCGTATCTTGATTATGTTTTTTTATCTTTTGTCAGTAGCAAATAATTTGGTGTCAATTTCATTTCTGTATTCATGTTGCTATGAGGGGAATGCAATCGAATTAGCCTCTAACAAGTTTTAATCAATCGGTAGAAATTCAATTAAGAGAAAGCAGTCGAATTACAGCATAAATACTACGAAAATCATTACTAAATTAATGTAGATAAAATCTAATTCATGTAAAACAAAAAAGAAAGACAGGTGGTATGCGCATATTTTTTTAATCTTTAGTTGCGTATGCATGGTTGACTTGTGCCTTTAAGGTGCGAGTTTACTCGCGGTTTTATGAAGTTTGTATAATTCGTACACACACGTTTTGTTGACGACTATAGTTTCTAAAATATCCGACTGCAATTCGAATGGTTCCGGTTCTCCTTGGTTGTAGAATAGCCCTCAAACTTTCGACCTGAATTATATATTTGGAAAAAATCAATTGATGTAATCTTTCTCTAGAAGTGTGTTCTTTTCGGTTTTTATTTAATGCGTTACAGGCACATATTATATTTGCACTTTTAATAAATAATATATATATATATATATATGTGCGTGTGTGTGTATATATATACACATGTATATGTATATGCATATACTTATATTTTATATATGTATATATTAACATTTATAACGTAATGTATATATATATATATATATATATATCCCTATATATCTACGGCTTAATTTTAATAAAATACTGCATATAACAAATAAATTTTGTTTATTGCACATAACGTAACCTTTGATAAGAGTTATATGTTATAACTTAATAATTGGATATACATTTGTCTTAATGTCACAATGTAAAGATAAATTGTAATGTTTGCCTATATACTTATGTTTCTGAATCTTGTTTTTTTTTTTTTGCAATATCCAATTTTATAAAATGTTTTATCTGAAGTACTAAATATCAACTTGTTCTAAATGCTTTTAAATCTTAATAGATTTTTTACATAATAACATTGTCATGAATACAACTTTTTCAACAGCTTCATAATTACTATCTATTAGGTTTGTCAATGAAATATAAATGATTTTAAGGCCTGAATTTATAATCTTATATATTATTTTAGAAAATGTGCGCAGTATTATAAACTAGACTATGTTAATAAATTTGGATAACATTATATTCAAAAATGGAGACCGACGTTGACCCTGGATAATTGATAATAAGCAACTATTTTAGCCTCTTTTATTTACATCGAAATGGAGCGAATCTCCTATTTTAATCGCGTGCAAGCGACTCTATAAGCCACTCCGTTGGACTGTCAGTCGGTAACACTTTTCTGCTTGTCCTTTTTGGTTAAGATCGAAGGTCTGTTGTTAATAAATGCTGTTTTTAGCTTTTTAAGTTTTCTTGGTCTTTTGGCCAAGATCAAAGTGCCCTGCAGATACTGCAAACAACTACCATATGGGGGGGTAGGCCAGGTCGATTTTAGAACCCCGGTGAGGCAATGTTGATGATAGCTGGAGTTTGACCTAGAAAAAAACCTACAGGAAATATTTTTCTCAAAATCGTTATCTTTGCTTGAGGAAATAACTTTAAAAGTTGTAAAATTGGAGCGATTCAAAGTTTTTCGGTGAATTGCTAAGAACATACCGTCATCAAAACAATCCGTGACTCGAGAAAATGGAATCATTAATTGCAATATGTTTTAAACAATATTTTTAAACAAAATGATTGAGGATAAGGAATTAATAAAATGAATATTAACTGAAAAGGCAAAATTATGTTTTTTAAATAATAACGACCAAAGTTCGCTTTTTCATTTCAGGAACTTTTTTTTGGGGGGGGGGGTATTTCAGATTTCACCGTCGAATCACGCTCGTTATTGATATTGAAATTACCGTTTGTTTATGATTTAATTTGAAAACATTACGATTAAGGCTTAATTATTTATAAAGGAAAAACGAAAAAGACTTGTTTAAAATATGTATTATTATATTTCAAGTGTCTGCAGTGAATTAAAACATATTTGTTTTATCTTTTTTAATTGTTTTTTCTATTATGTTTGTGAAAAAATAATTACATTTTTTTACGTTCAAATGAACGTCAAAAAATTTATTTTTGCACCAAGCTAATAATTCACATCAAATTTCTATTTTATATTTTTATTAAAATATGATAATACTCCAGTTTTATATAAAAAATATTCCATACAAGTTTATTCTACACATTCTTTACGAAACATAACTACGTAAATTAACAAGTTTTTCTACTTAATAAAAATACTTTGCAGAAAATTAGTATCAAATTTTTATTTCTTTTATTTTTAGGGAGTAATTATTTTAAAGCAGTGTTTTTCTTCTAAAATTATAGTTTAAAAATCAGATAACCCACAAAGATTAATACGAGTAAATAAGGAAACTCCTTTAAAGTTTTTTTTGTAATTTATGCATCTATGTTATTGCACTAAAATAATTTTGTTATTTAGAAAGCCATTCTTAATATGGGAAGGAGGTTGTATTGTAACTTTTCTGTACTTTCACCTGAAAATTAATAAACAAAAATATCATAAAAATTAAATTTAACTTGAAATACTATTAAAATAGCATAGTGACATAGACGCACAAGCACACATTTTGCAAACTCTAAACACTAAACACTCGTTTAAAATGGCACACTACAGCAAGAATAAATCTCCTCATGGATAGATTCATGTTATCGAAAGAGGAGCTAAAATCTGCTAAAAAAATGTATAAACTAAACACTAATATGCCTCTTATTTGGTTTGGTCCTCTCTCTTCAATCCATCGAATTCAACTCTAATTCAGCTCTACAAAGTGTTTAATTATTTCTTATAGCCAGCAATTATTTTTTGTACGTATGAAACTGAAACATAGCCTAAAACTTTTCGTTCATTTATGTATTTTACTTTTCAGATTAGAATGTCAGTAAAAGCACAACGTTCCGTTTTAACCCGTGGTTCACAAAATTTGCTGGTCCACGTTGTCATTTGGATGAAACATCACACAACTTCAAGACAAATCCTCCAGTCTAGTTATTTCCTCGAAAATAGTAATCCCACTTAAGACAAACGTGAGGTTTCTAAGTTAATTGCCAAGGAAATAAGTAGTATTCGGCAAGCAGTTAATCCACAAATATCCTTAAGGTAACATTATATAGGACAGAAGGTCAATATATTTTGTTATAAGAGGGCAAAACGGATTGATAGGAAATCTCTTGCAGCAATGAAAGTGAACAGAATGAAGGGACAGCTAGACGTACTATTTGATATATTCTATTGTAGCTGTAAACTTTATGCCTTGATATGTGATGACTTTTCAGTAAATTGCAAGACAACATTTTCAAACAAGGCACATAATCTTCACTTGTCATCCTTACAAGGAGGTAAAATTAATTCTATAGATTAACCTTCGTGTATGTCCCTTTCATGGAAAATAAAATAATATATTGGTCTTTATTATATAATCTGGCTCTATTATTAAACATGCAAATTTTCCAATTTTCAGGTTCCACTAGGAATAACTGCCATTTACAGCAAGTTGTAAATTAATTGATGGAACAACAAAAAACCTAACAACATTACTGGTTCTTTTGAGAAAACTTTGCATAAATCAAGATTTGCTTCAAGTAGAATTCTAAAACATTAGTGCCCCTTTCGATCACAATTATCTGACAGCAGAAGAAACAAATAATTTAAATGAGAATATCAGAGGCTACTTTTCGTGTATGCTGTTGGCATTTCTTGTGGATAAGTTTGCTTAGAAAATTGGGCTCTTGAATCAAGGAAGATGGCTTACATAAACCACAAGAGTAATGTGTTTATGTACTAGAGTTGTCTATTCTCAAACACTATGAAAAATTAAACATTCTTGTAAAATTTATCATCCAAGTGTTTGAAGTTAGTTGGTTTGAGATCAAAACAGACAATATTTTTTAACCGACAACAGTATATTTTAATATGATTAAGAGAACAAAACAGGTAACTGAAATTCAAATTACTGTTTTATACTGATCAAAATCTAGTGCTTTTGCACTATATCCGGAAAATATAATATCGATGATAAACTCAAATGAATTGGATGTGAGAGAAGAGGATATTCAAACGATTTTGTCCATAAGGTAAATAAATATTTATCCATTACATTTTATTAGTTCTCTTAATTTACCCAAACAATAGATGTTTTTTTTATTCATATTACATCGCAAAAATAATTTTTAAAAATAAGTGTTTTCACATAATTGTGTTTGTATGCTGTTTTTCCAGAAATAGTGAACAACTCAAAAAAAAAAAAAAAGAAATTAAAAAAATGAAAAATATAACTGCTATCAATTTTGCAGCCACACACTGGTCAAATTTGATTGAATTTTTTCTCAAAAAGTTGTATATTGGCAGAAAGCAATATATAGACCCACTATTACAAAGTCATCATGCCAGAAAATTAGACCTTCCTTTTTTCTCAAAAGGAAATTATACAGAATAATGCAGTTCTATTATAAGTTTGTATTATTGCCTCTAATAAAAAAAATTACATGGTTCTGTAACTTGTATCAAGTTTTTATATTGTGTAATAAATGTCCACATATATTTTTGAATTGTGAAATTTAAAAACTTTTTTACAATTTTTATATTTTTTAATCAATTTTATTTTTTTTAATTTAATTTAATTAATGCAGTAAAGGTTGAGATATTTTTCTCGCTGTGATTCGTATTTAAAATTATAATGCATGTATTTATTTTACTTTCAATATATTTCATATAAATATACCAATTTTTATTGAATATTTTATAAAGATAGTGAAGTTTCAGAGTCAGTGTTATGAAAAGTACAATGAAATGAAGGATTTTTCAGCATTTTTCTACACGATTTTGAAAATTAAATGCTCAATTTTCTGTTCAAGATTGGAATCTAGTTTTTGGTATATGTTCTTATCACATCAACTTCCAACTATCATCACAATTGCCCTGTTTATTTTCTAAAAAAAGTTGCAAATCGACTTGCCCTAGTGTAGGGACAGGCTCACATATTAGACCTTGGTCAGTGTAGGGGGAACCCTTCATACCAATTGTTACTATCCAGCTCCCCTACTCCCCGGGTAGTTGGTCCCCATTTCCTCTTCACTCCTCACATTTAAAATAGGCGTCGTGCCTTATTTGCTCGGTGGAGGAGCAAATAAACACCCTTTTCTTGGCCTTTTGGTCAAGATCAATGTGTAGTATTTGTTATTGCTACATGCTGTACTTATGTTTGTAATTTTCTTGGCCACATAGCTAAGATAAAAGTGTAGTATCTGTTCTTTATAGATGCTGTACTTACGTTTGTAATTTTCCTTGGCCACTTGGCTAAGATTAAAATATACTATATGTTCTTAACAGATGTTGCACTTACATTTGTAACTTTTCCTAGACAATGGAAGAGAAACCCTTTCATACTGAGGCATTTTTTGTCTTATTCAAGTCACTCCATCGATCGGTCTGTAACACATTTACATTTTTTTTTAAGCAAGGGGTATGGAGTAACATTTTGTTCCCCGATTTATAAGAGATGGGCCTATATTTTCAATGGGTCCGCCTGTCCGTTAGCCCGGATGATTGACGGATAACCGTTCATTAGTTTTTCCTGAAATTTTGTCATGAATTATATTTTAATATATAAATGTGCATAGTATTTTTTTTTTCGAAAAATTCTGTTTTGGAGGTCAAAAGTGACAAAAATGGCACGTTTTGCCCTGTAACATTTGATCCATCCATTAGATTTTTCTGAAACGTGCCGAAAATGTGGAGGTCCATTAGTCTTGATATAAATTAAGTCTGGTTGACACTGGCAAAAGTCTTGTTTGCGTCCCCAAGGGCTTTAGTGCTGAAAACGCCCTTTCTTCTAGCGCATTTTTCATATTTGTCCAACAAAACTTGATATGTATGTCTATATATTGGTTGCCCATGTTGCTGAATGTAAATATACATGTGTTAAGGTGCGAACCTGCACTGTTTGTCCATTGTAACTGGTATTCGGTATTCCAAGTGGTTCATAAGGG
The DNA here is from genome assembly GCF_053919585.1 of Euprymna scolopes. Taxonomy (NCBI): domain Eukaryota; kingdom Metazoa; phylum Mollusca; class Cephalopoda; order Sepiida; family Sepiolidae; genus Euprymna; species Euprymna scolopes. The sequence goes on from NC_136485.1 coordinate 22,105,645, forward strand.
GTCAAAAATATACCAAAATTGAAAAAAAATGACACTTTTGCCCCATAATTTTGACCTATCCATTACATTTTTCTGAAACTTGTCCAAAATGCGCAGGCTATTGTTCTTAACATGAATTCAGTATGGGTGACCCTAGCAAAATTCTGCTTTGCACTCCCGGGAATTTTAGTGCTAAACATGTACTTGTTTCATATTTCTCAATAAAACACCTGATATGTATATCTATATAGTGCTCTCCCATGGTGCTGAAATCAAATATACATGTGTCACGGTATAAAACTGCATAGCTTGTCCATTGTTACTTGTATTCAGCATTCCAAGGTGTTCATAAGTGGCCAAAAGTATACCAACAGTGCAATAAATACACTTTTGGGCCCATACATTTTTACCTATCCATTAGACTTTTTCTGAAACTTGCCGAAATGTAACTTTTCCTTGACCAGATTGCTAAGATCAAAGTGGAATATCTGTTCTTAACCGACGCTGCACTGATTTGTAACTAATAAGTAAATGTGTTACGGACGGACCGACCGACCGACCAATGGAGAATAGTTTTTTTTTTTTAATGCATACCACAGACTAGTCTTTTTAGTCGTGTGCAAGCAACTCTATCAGTCAATGAGTCGGTCGGTCTGTCCGTAACACATGTATTTTTTTTTATGATTATTGTACCACTATTTATAAATTTTCGGGGTTCTTGAATAAGAAAATAACGATTCAAATTCCCTAAATAAAATATTTTTGTGATATACAGTGAGGGATCACTTTTCTGTATTAATTAAATGTAAAATAATCACCCGTTTACAACCAGTGAGTCTCAAAGCCATTCAAGTCATTCTCCAGATCGTTAAAAAATTTTTGAAGGATACCAGTTATTTTTTAAGCATTCAATTCATTCTTATGGTCATTCAATTCATCCTTAAGTTCATTAAAGTCATTCTAAGTCATTTACTTTTTATTTATTTTAGACCTTTCAGACCATTTTTCGGTTTTTTTAGTTCATCTTTAGGAATTTAATGTCAATTCTACATTCATGCATTCATTAATTACACGAGAGCACGCGCCTAATTGCTATCGGCCTTGTTTTACTCAAATTGACTAGCTAGTATCCTTAGTAACCCATCACGATGCACAAGAAATAAGATTTATATGCCTCCTCTAGTGATTTAGTCCAAAACTTATTGTAATCAATACTGCAATCTACACAACTGAATATTGGTTTTATAATACATTATAATATAATGACTTTACTCGAAGTTCTAAATGCAAAACTAAACTCTCATTAATTAAATGTGTGTTAAGCAGAAACCTTTTTTCGAACGCACCTCTGTAATATCCAAGAGTATATTCCTTATTTTATAAAACGGGTCTACATGGTTGCTCGGTAATACAAATTCCTATATTTTTTCATTACGCTGGCCTCTATAAGTCGTACACTTTAATAAAACTTGACGGTTTCTTATTGCATCGGATTTTTACGATTAGTGATATTGTTACAAGACATTCCGATTGAAACGTTACAGAGAAAACAGCAAAACTATAAGTATTTCTGTGGTAAATTGAAAAAGAAGACGTCGCAGACAGATGGATTCCAATAGGACCGAACTAGCGCCCACACATACGCAAAAATGGAGTTATTTCACACTCACACACACACACACACATATATATATATATATATATATATATATATATATATATATATATATATATATATATATATATATATATATATATATATATATATACATACATAATCTGGGTAGTTTTGTTTTTGCTTATATCCGTGAGAGGCTGAGTGAAATTTGAATAATAAAATACGTATAAATACGTTTGAAGACAAAAGCTGCAACGCGAATTTTGTTATAAAATAAACGAGGTTTTCATTTTTAAGAAATATATTTAGGAGTATGACCCCATTTGTCAATCTTTTATTTTATCTTTTTCTTCGACATGATGTAGAGTGGAAGATAGTTCGATGAAGAGTCCACGTGATGTTGTTAACTACGGGATTTTATGAAGCGGGATAGGTGACGCGTGGTCGCGCATTTTTAAAATCTGGGTAGTTTTTTGTTGTTTATATCCGTTAGAGTCGCGGAGTGACATTTAAAAATAAAATACGCATAAATAGGTTTGAAGCCAAAAAACTGCAACCCGATTTTATTTTATGTAATAAACAATTAATCTATACAGAAAATTCCCTGATTCAATTTTGTATATATATATATATATATATATATATATATATATATATATATATATATATATATATATATATATATATATATATATATGTGTGTGTGTGTGTGTGTGTGTGTGTGTGTGTGTGTGTGTGTGTGTGTGGTTAAACCATGCTTTAATAATAATCTGATGTACAATTATTCGAAATATGTGTACGCTTATTTTGTATATATGTGCATATTTGGATATCGATCGTGACCATTTCCATCTTATCTGCAACTGCTTAATACTGGGAATATAGTTCTTAACCATTTCTTGTTATGGGTGTATCAAACTCCGATTATTCATTGCATCTGCGCAAGGCAAATGGCACAGGGTCACAACGCGCCCCAGGTGTCACTTTCCAGCTGAAGTGAAATGATAAATCTGTAACCTATATTCGATCTGTTCTTCCTGTAATTTGTCAGGTATTGGTATATTTTATCTTGCCTACCCTAGAATCATTTGCTTCGATCAAACATATGATGTAGATTGTACATAATATAATGGTAGGTCGCAGAGGGTAAAAGAGTTCGACACCGAATATGATTATAAATATAAAATATTGTTTTCTTTAGTCATGAATAAACACACTATTTAAATCACAAAAGAAAAATAGTGGAAATGAGCATAACTGCCAAACAAATTCTGGCCTTTTCCTAATTTGTGTGCTAAATAAAGATACACATACAAGTCTTCAATCTCATGCTAGCAGTAAACTCAAAATAAATCATGTGAAATTGAAAAAAATCTTAATATTTAAAATCATGGTGGCTATTAACCCTTGTATTCAGTATACAGTATAAAGTACACGCACATTAGGTTAATTTTAAGTGTATAGTATTTACATGTCCAAGCAACTCCACGTATATGAAAAATAACAAGACAAGTTAAATAAACTTTGGAAAAGTTTAATTATCTATATTTTGTATATTTAATAAAATAAGAGCATGCTCATATTTTTACTGATTTTCTTAAAGGTAAAACAAGTTTCCAATGATGATGGCAAAGAAAATGACAACACTACTTTGACAATTAATTCAAAAAATGTATATAAATTTGCGACAGCGTTTTGTAATTATAATAAAGTGAACATACTGTAAAATCTTAGTTTGTTACAATATGTTTTTGTATAGAACCTCTGAAGTTCATATTGCACATTTTACATACACATTAAATAGTATTCTTTTGGGCATAAAATAAACTTATATATATATATATATATATATATATATATATATATATATATATATATATATATATATATATATGAAAGTAAATTTTTGGTACAACAAAATGGAAGGAGAAATTTCAGAGGAAACATAATTTAATTTAAATACCAAAAAACAAGAAATGGGCAGGTGAAATTAAAATTTAATATATATATATATATATATATATATATATATATATATATATATATATATATATACATATATATGTGTGTATATATATACATATATATACATATATATGGGTGTATATATATATACATATATATGTGTGTGTATCTATATGTATATATATTTATGTATATATATATATATATATAATATAAAGCTGAACATCTTTGTGTATGTCTCGTCACGAATAGGCCCCTATGTTGTTGACTATTATAGAAAACTGATCACATATGATGAAAGACGATTTATCGTGACACAGAAATGGGCATGTGTGATCTGGCATAATGATGATTCATCAAAATTGTGGGGTCTGCGTAGGCGCCTCGTCCACAAAGTATGGAAATAAAAAAATAAAAATTAGAAATAACGTTTACAAATGTTTTTGAGATAGATGTACATACTACTACTTTGGTAAGTGTGTTTTAACTTAAATAGGGATGGTATACAAAAATAGTTTGTGTCTTCGTTCGCGCCTGGCCTCCATAGACCTGAAATAGGCACTAATTTTTATAAAAACGTTTCATATATGTCTGCGTAAGTATACTTTGATTAGTATGTTTCAGTTTGTAAGACATATGGTATAATAAAATTATGTGGTTTGTTCGCGCCTGACCTCGCTAGAATGGAAATATGTCACAAAGTTTAACAATTTTTTTTTTAATATAGATCCACAGAATACTGTGATAAGTGTTTCAGTGCGAACAGGTATGGTATAATAAATCATGGGGTTTATCAAATTTATGTTTACTTTTATCATATTTTGCTTTAGTTTTGATACCCCTAAATTCGAAGGTATCTCTTTACAGCCATTACTTTTCATAACCTATCACCCTCTCATAAATCTGAGTCCATTTTCTGCAGGCTTTTTTTGAACCCAGTCAACGACGGATAATTTTGCTAGTATATATATATATATATATATATATATATATATATATATATATATATATACCCGCACAAAAGAGAGAGACTGCACCTGGGTTACATGTATATATGTCGATATCTATATATCTAGAAAAATAATAAAACCTATTAAAATAAAAGCAGATAATTACAAAAAAGTTCATTATAAAATGCAGCAAATAAAAGAATAGAAATCTAATCAACAAGTAAATGGAAATTGATAAAAACATCTAAAATGAAGAAAGTGTAAAATATATTTTTTCTGTAAAGAATTGGTAATCACTATATATGTATGCCTATACATATTGTCTTTTTTAAGACGGAAATTCTTTTTATTATGCTATGAAAATAAAAATCATTAGTTAAACGAGAATAACCTATTAACGCTTATTCAAACATTCTAAGCTTATCAAGATCAAACGACTATCGTTTATAGACCATTCGATTACATTTATGAAAATTGAAAATATTGTATGTAAGACATTTCGTATAATTTAATACTGGATAAAATTGTAAAAAAAAACCCAAACAAACAAACAAACAAAAAGAACAAATGTAAATTGCAAAAATATATTTAAAAAAGTGTTTTCATATTGTTTATATTGCATATACATAAGCTTACACATTATTTTTTTTTATAAAAAAATATGGCATTAAATGTTTACTATACGGGTGGTTTAGTGTGAACGTCCGGTGCGTATTAGTTGTACTATAAAAGATTTATCTTTAAAATGCACTCATTTAGTAATACAGGATCTCGGCAAAACAGGTCAAATGTTGTCTTCATAAGAGGCTATTTTCTATATTATCAGCGTAAAATAGGACTTTACCTATTGCCAAGTCAAGTAATTTAATAGGCTAGAATCATAAAAGCGAGGGGACTAGTTAGGTTCATATAGTGAAATTATTCTGTCATAAAATATGTTTTTAGAAAATTAATCTCATCACGTGTCCTGCATATGATGGTGAGGCCCAAGCTTGCGGGATTTGGGGAGTATGGAGCAACCCTTTCCTTGCCATTGCTCGCAGGTCCACCTTTACCCGGAGTGGAAGTACCTGTTAGGGTCCTAACTACGGGTTAAATAGAAACAGACTTGAAGAAAAAATGCTCTATTAAAATATTTTCTTCAAGATCACTGGATTCGGCATTAAATAACTTGAAAAGGGTTGATAGTTCGTAAAAGAAAAAACACACAACAATCAACCAACCAACCAACCTCATCACGCCAGGTGTAACAATTAACACTGTCTTGCACCAAGCGCATGATGAATTGCAACACCGAGTGTTACAAAAAAAAATAAATAAATAAACAATAGTTGCCAAATCTGTTATTAAAGATAACGTAGCTATCAGTTTATAATCGCCGTAGCTAAAACACACTCTATAATCTGCTTCAGTTTTATGAGTTTAATATCCGTCAACTCACAAATACCCACGATTACCTGCCCTTATCAACAAAATATATGAATATATAACGATGATATTGAGTTTTTTTCGAATCGCGCATGATAAAATTTAATAATTTTTAAGTTGGATTATTCTCGATAATTTGGTGTTCGCGTCTTTTAGTATAAGAAAGTATAAGGAACACAGAAAGTTACATGTGATACGATCGGAAAATAATGCTAAATGTAAGTGAAATAAATTATTTGTGCTTTAACGGTTTTAATTACGTCATTTATTTGCGAATATAAACATTAAGAAAATTGTGTTTTTGTAGACAAACACATTACACAATCATATACAAACATATACGCAAAAAACACACGCACAATCGCGTATATATATATATATATATATATATATATATATATATATATATATATATATATATATATAACACAAATGGCGTTGTAACGGGTGTTGTAACCCAAAATCCGGTTTACGATTTCCTGTTGCGCACAGGTACATAAACCTGAACACAAACCAGCAAAATCAAATAAACACAAATGGCTACTTTTGCAGAATTTTACTTGCGCACTGGAATATTAACGTTATTAATAAGAAATTAATATTTAACATGAAAAGGGTGGAAATGTTTTGTAACTATTCTGTATTACAACTATACTGTCCCAATTCTCTTAAAAATAAATCAACTTTGACCCGTTTACAATCATATGAACAAGTTAAAACGGCGATTTCCCCAGTGACTTCCTTTTTTTAATTTATTCTCAATTTTTTAGTACACCTTTCTTAAAAACATTCATATATTTTCTTCTACACTACAATCATGAACAAATATCCCCTAAACTATGTTTTTTTTTAAATTTTCTTTACAATTAAATAATCAACACGAAAATAAAGCGTATTATTTTACTCTGTACGTTTTTTAGCGCCTCAATTGTTTTTTTTTTCGCATTTAAATTATTGAAATAAACAATGGTTGATACTTTCTGCATTTTATACATCGCTTATTTCCATATACGTTTAAGCTATTTTGACGCAATCTTCTTACAAATAAATCTACTTTAACCTGGTGACAACTATAAGCACATTTTACAACGGCGATTGGCAAGGGCAGATTGCCAATATTCCACATGTTGCCACATGAACTTCGTTATTTGTATGCTGATCCAGGTGAAGAAGCTGTTCACTTCAGAAGGCGACTGAGACAATATAAAGGCTGTTTCAAATGACATCGTTTGTTGGAAATAAATAAATCCACGACACGCATGCAATCAATGTATAGTTATTCAAGGGCAGATCCATCACTATATTGGATCTTTTTTACCTGAGCCAGACAATCATGCTCAGTTTATTCAGACATAGTTTCTTGACAAAGAATACTGTATATATGTACGGAGGAATATGTACCAGAACATTGAGTTACGTCGTAATATCAGAGACAATATCGAGTATATGTTAAACAGTGATATTACATATTTGACTACATTTCAACAAGCTAAGAACATGCTATACAACATAGCTAATGCAGTTATTGTTATAGATCCTACGAGGAAGCCGATTAATGAGCAGGAAAGGCGATAAAATAACCAGGTGTTAAATTAACTAGGAAGTATTATTCAAAATAATAGTGAATAGCAAATAACACCACATCATATAATTTTGAGAGAAAGAGCTAGACAGCTTCAGAAAATTTCGGAATATCATCCGTCATTTGATCTACTAAAGTATGCACTGGTTTTCCCTGATGGTGAGGATACCTGGCATCCTGAGATGACAATAACAAATAACCAAAAATGAATTGTTATGCGTTATAATGCCTACCGCATTAGGGTCCGTGATGATGGATTTAACCAAATATTAAGATGTGGGAGGTTATTGCAGCAGTATGTTGTGGATATGACAGGGAATATTGAAGTACATCCTTTGAACTATATTAGATCTCACTTAGATCTACAACATACAGATGTTTCCTAAATGCGTTAAATTATAATGATTATCTTTCCATAGGCATCATAGTAACATAGGCAGAAAACTATTTTTTCATGAACATGTGTTGGTGGTCAACGATATGTGATGAAAATGTGTGAAGATTCTATGATGTGTATTATAAAATATTGGACTGCAGCTTACTTCATAACAATGACATGCAATCCAAACTGGCATGAGATATTAGATAATCTCATTAGTAACTCATTGCTTTACAAGCGCCCTGGCATAATTGCAAGCCTTTTTTTATTAAAAAAAGGAAGTTTTTCATTAATATATAAGAGAAACACACGGTGTCTTCAGTAACACGTTGAGTTACTTTTATGATAAACTTTGTGCTGTTCAGAAATAACTGCAAGACTTTAGATTGCCTTTGCCACAGAATTTACGCAATGTGGTTCACAGGAATAGAGCCATAATGGATGAGCAGAACTACAATATACCAGACAAATGGCATATGTAAAGATGCATCAACATTAATTAAATGAGAAACAATCGATCGTCTACAACTTATATATATATATATATATATATATATATATATATATATATATATATATATATATATAAATTCGTATTCCTGTCTCTTTGTTTATGTGTTCGTTTGTTCACAATTTGATTAATAAATACAAAACGGATCTTACAGTACTCCCATTTATTTCTATGTACAGTATGATATTTGGAAAGAAATAACCTAATTTGCATATGACATTAAGAAAATTTGAGTTTAATAAATAGCGGTATCTTAGTTAATGTTTTAACGAGAGAATTATTTTAAGAAGTGTATTTAAAATTGTTAGTTAATACATTTTACACAACAATTATATTGATAATATATTTAATCCAATTTAATGTGGAATTAATATTTGCAACAGCGACCTTTTTTCAAACATTTTTTAGTGTTATTTGCCCCTAGATGCAATCCATAAAATAACAAACGTTTACCAAATATCATTTGGTACTTTCATTAAGTTTCTATGTGGAAAAAAATCGTGTAGAAAGAAAACATGTGTGGCTTTTATTTTTTTTTAATATAAAACACACACTTACGAAAAAAATGGAAAAGAGTTAATTTATTTGTTTTATTTTATTTCTTACGGCAATATAAAAAGCAGTACATTTTTCCCACGTAATTCAGCGTGGTTTAATACCTAAAAAAATGAATATCTAATGCCCCCCTATAAATTCTGCAATTTACACTTTTTTCTTTTTCGTGTTAATTTCCTCGATTACAAAATTTATTTTCTAATTAAATAGGGAACTTTATACGACGTGATCCAATGTGGGGTTGTCACTTTTCTATATAAATTTAACGTAAAATGAGCACCAACGTTTTTGCCACGAAGCGTTCAACGGGACATGTAACCTCTAGCATTTCTTAAACGTTTGGCGATTGATTGTGATGGAAAATACTGCGGAGATGACATTGGAAACATAAAATAACGATGAAATTAATTATATTTTATGAGGCCATTCTCCACTTTTACCTAACAATTCTGTTAAAAAAGTAAATCTATAATTTCCTTTATTTAAAAAAAAATACAGCAAAAAATACCTTTAAAAAAATAAAAGTAAATATGTATTTTAGAGGCGTAGATTATTTGACAGATAAAAAATTATAAAAACTTTGTATTTTTATATAAAAAATTATTACACAAAAGATTGAAATAAAACAAAACCAAAAATCATTTTGTTTTTTTTATCGTTTATTGTTAGACTAAATGCGCACGCCTTAGACATGTAAAATTTGGTCATTTTTAGGTTTGGCAGATCGGCTGTTTAAGGGTAAATTTGATTTTTTTACGCTCTTTCATTACAAAAAAAAATATAGCGACCAAAACATAGTTCATGAAAGAATTGCAAAAGGAGAATCTGGCAAAGAAAGGCCAAATTGTAATAGCGACATCGAATAATAAATATAAATGATAAAAATAATAAAAATGATTTTTTATGGTTATATTCAAGACTTTGAGTCTAACAGTAAGTTTTATATAAAAATATATTTTTTTAATCTTTTATTTTTGTGCAAATAATTTACGCCGCTAAACTACACATTTTACAAAATAAAAACATGCTCGGATTAATCTTTATAAACGTTATTTTTTTAGGTTCACAAACTCGTGAGTTTTCTTAGCACAGTGATCCCTTCTGCCGAAATATCTGGTGGAGAGCGTATCAGATACTTCTTCCTTGGGGGAGATTATATTTACATGTTTTATCCGTTATTCTATTTTTGAAATGTTGTGAGGGTCTTAATGTTACCCATGATGGAAATGATTAGTATAGCAGGCGTAATTCAAACGGAACTTCATGTCAACCAACGCAATGCCGGGTACCCATCGTAGGACACATATATATATATATATATATATATATATATATATATATATATATATATATATATATTTAGTGAGTTATAAAATACATATAGGGATTAAGCTACAGTGAATATTCCGCGTTTCATCCACTCTAGGACTCTCCAGGCTTATGCGTGAATTTTGTGGTTGTCTGTCGTTTTTATATATACGCAACTTCTATTGCGATTTTAGTTAGCCAATCAGCTTTCTAGTATCCACCGCGCACTTCCTATCAGCCAATGAACATGAACTTATCGGGCAAAGTCCTATTTAACCTCTAGTTGACCCGTTCCTTTGTGTGCGCTCTATTTAGCCTGGATATCTAGTCTCTTGACCTCTGTTAAATCTAGGTTATGTTTTCATGTTAGTTTATATATATAAATATATATATATATATACATACATAAATGCACACATATATATACATAAATATACATATATGCGTGATCGTTTATGTATATTCATGTTTATTTAATTAACTTATTTTTTATTTTCTATTGGTTTTCTTAGTTTTAACATTAATTTGTATCGCTATCCTAGGGTAATTTTTATCTTGTGAACACAGTTGTCCGCTATTTCTCTTCTACAGTTTAATAGATGTTGGGGTTGTTTAAAGTGCAGGATAGCAAATTTTTCATAAAGGCATAATCTACATGGGTCGTCCTGGTCCCTACACGTTGTAGCTTGGCTTATTATTTTCCATTCGGCTACCGACGAAGGTCCGCTTTCCTTGAGTTCCCAGTATTTATTTGCTAGCGTTGTATTCATACGGTGTTTTTTATTGTTGAATGTACTTTTGTGGTCATAATATCGAGTTTTGCAATATAATATATATATATACGTGTAAAAATATATACTTATATATATATATATATATATATATATATATATATATATAAACTTTATAAGCAGTTGCTTTAATCAGGGTCTTCTTCATATATTTCAATCGATGCTCCAGGAAGCATAGAAAATACCTATTTTAATAAAACTTCTCTCAAAAGTAAGGAGCTTGGGACAAATTTCATTGGCTCTAGAATCATCAGGTATTGCCGCAACATTTATGGCTGATGGGCGAATTGATCATTCCAGAGGCAAGCTTCCTCTCAATGTAAGAGAAAATTGTGGTTGTAATTTTGATAAATATTCAGAAAGAGCCAACGATAAGGGCAGCAAAAATTTTTATTTGGGACGAATGCCCAATGATAAGGGAGAGTTTAGAGACGTTCGACAGGACCTTGAAGGATATATATGGAAACAATGAAACATTCGGGGGATATTGACGGTGTGCAGTCGTTACTTAAGGCAAACACTACCAGCCATAAAGAAAGGAAATTAGGTTGACATTCACAATGCTTCTATCAAAGAGTTGCTTTTGTGGCGTTACTTGAAGAAATGTTATATAAACAAAACATTACAGTTCAAGATAATGATGAACACTCTAACTTTCTCATAAAGATTATAAAAAAAGAAAATGGTGAGATTGAACTACTGAGGATTTGATAATCCGTGCAGATAATATTGGCCAATGCATTGAATTCATTTTTCCTTCATTTGACAATCTAAAAATGTTTGCTGAAAATTGCATATTAGTGACATTTAATGATACAGTTTGAGCAATAAATCATAATCGTATTGAAAAATTTCCTGGGCAAGTCCAAAAATATATTTGTGATGTAATTCTGTTCTTGAAGTAACTGAATCGACACATTACCAACATAATCTCTTGATTCGATAGAGTAATCAGGATTCCCTCCACAGAAGTTTGAACTCAATGAACGAGCTCCAATTATGTGTATGAGGAGTATTTATCCACCACGCTTATGTAATGGTACAGCACTAATAATGGAGGAGTTGTATAAGAATGTGATTGTTGCTACAATTATTTCATCACAGTTTGAGGAGAAATCGTGTTAATTCCAAGATTGAAAATTGCTTTCTCTGAAAATTAAAATATATTGTTCGCCAAAGTTCAGTTTTCTATACTATTAGCAAGTTCTATTACAATTCAAAAGTCGCAAGGACAGACTTACAAAAAGCTTTACTTTATCTAGACAAATCTGTCTTTCAACATGGATAACTATATGTTGCACTCGGTAGAGTTAAGGAAAAGGATTACAATAATGTTTTTAAAACCCTCAAATTGTACTAAAATGCTGTAAATAGAAAAGTATTTTCTTAATTAGTTTTAAGCGACCTCCCTGTAGAAAAGTGCCTATTTGAAGGTGGATAAAATAATTTTTTAGCCAATTTTTCAAGTGCCTTCTGAAAGGTCGAACTTAAAAGTAATACTGATCTTGTAAAAATTCGTCACCTTTTGTCGAATGTTTAAGCAGGCATGCAAACATACATACATACATACATACATACATACATTTATATATTAGTAACTAAACATTTCGATCTAAACCTATAAAAATGTTTGCCCTATCTCTGAACACCCTTTATGTAAAATTTCAATTCTTTATGTAAAATTTCAATTTAGACAATTAATCTTCGTTGGCTGAGAAATTTGGTAGAGACCGAGGACGTCATTTTTTTTTAAAACGTTGACCCCTATTATGACCCCTGAACATTTATTGCTTTGGGCTCAAATCAAGTTATACAGCTGGATTCATGTCCACGAAATCTATTTCTGAAATTTCAAGTTTGTATACCGAAAATTGACGGAAAAGTTCGGTAGAGTACTTAAAGGTCAACTCCTTGAACTTTGATGCCTTAACAGCAAAATTTCTGGACGAAAACGGATCAGAAAGATGTTCCTTTAATCTCTTTAGGCTGTATATCAAATTTCGAGTTCGTACACTTAAAATTGGCAGAGTTATTTCGTAGGAAAATTTTCCAGCGGCTTTGAAAACAAATTAAATGTATGTGTTCCATTTAAGATCAGGAGTAAAGTCCAAATTCAAAAGCTTGTCAAAACATGACGCCTCCCCAAGACGAGAGATATTCATTTCAATTGATGGAATATGGGGATCAGAACGTTGATGATGTAAATATAAAAGCTTAGTTTTAGATGGTTTAAAAGTGCCAAGCCGCCTCATTCGCCATTTTACCACTTGACTCAATGAGTAAAGCTGATTCAAATAACATTAAACATAGAAATATGGCTTAGCCATACACAGAACTTACACTGACTCAGATACAATGTGTTGTATTACATATTAGAAAGCACAAAATAAAGGTTATATCACAACGCATAGTGACTTGTATATGATATTACGTGACAAATTGTTGAGCACGAACTCAATTGCAAGATGGTTTATATTGCATGCTTTACCTTGACCAAACAATAACCCAAGTATTGCATAAACAACTAGATAGAAAGTATTGTGATTAACAGGTTGGAAAATATCAAATTTGCATTACATTGTATGGTGAATTAATCAGAGAAAGCGGCAGTCCAGCAAAACAGATGTACGCGAGACATAAATCCGCCTAGAAATAAGAAACATTTGAAATTACAACACTCACCTCGTTTCACACTCACATGAGGAAGTGCATTTATTAAAGATTTGGAAACAATTTATTAAAACCAAACGCTCTTATGAAAGACAAACCGACTTAGATTAAAATATGCGAGGACGGTATAAATACACCATGCCTATTTTGGGCGAACCAACATGAGGAATTATATAAAAGAAACAAGATGTTTACAAAAATAACTTAACACGCCCATATACTTAGACCACAACCGGAAGACGAACTTTAATGTATAAATAGACGTATATTGCAAATAATTCCTCATAAGAAGTTCCATAAAATCATAATTACGCACGAAAAAATCAAACATGTTATCAACCAAGCGAGAAAGAAATCTACATGCGGCCTGATACTTTACAAATTATGTCCTTAAGGTTAAACGTGACCTTTATTTTAATATTTTGTAAATAAGTAAAGGTGTGCATGGAAAAATCGTCATGTTCGTAAGCAGTGTTTGAAAGCAGATATCATAAGCTATACTCACCCATTCTTACATGAGAAAACCATTTCTTTCTGCATTAATAGCTGTAAAATGAGTAAATACTCAATATAAAATAAAGAGTTCTTGTACGAAACGGGCGGAGTTCCTTGGGGAAACCTTGTCGGGAGCATATGGACATGTCATTGATATAAATTATATAAAAAAAAACGAACAGGACCTATTGGATATCATTATGGATCAATTTATCTAATACGCAGTCGTTTGGGCGTCATCCAATAATTAAATTATAACTTCAAATCAACAATCCCTGTACACAAATTTGCAATGTATTGTATACATGTTTTAATTGCTTTACTATGCAGTTTACCCTTACTGATTACAGAACACACTGGGGGAGAATCCATTTGTGAATTGCATTAGTTTATAGAACATCACTACTACTTTTGCTTAAGCAGCGCGCATAATTCTCTAAGCATCTGAAGGCAATGCAATATCTACTACTTAAGCGAGAATACGAAATGCCATCATTAAAAGATTTTAGGGAGGATACTACTATCCTTACATCAAAAGTCACAGACAAGAATGCTCCTCAGGTAATGTATTAAAGTGAAGGTTTTGTCTATGATGTCAATCCACATTAAAGCAAGAAAACTCTCCCTCAGAAAATTGGGGCTTTATCAGTATCTATATACTTTAAAGTGTGTGGTTAGAATTTGCCAATCGTCTCAGAGAAAACGGGAAAGAGTTTAAAAGACGTAAATAACTCATTGAAATGCAGCACATAATTCCTGACATTCAAACCAGTTTACAAGCGGCAAAAAACATCGGTAGCTCTGATTGAAAGATCAATATAAAGTACGTCTAGCTATCCACTTTATTTTATATGCTCTTCATTTCTATGAATAAATATAATCACATAAACGCTACATGAGTAGATACCAGTAGTATACCAGTAAACAACAAGGTTCGTCTCTTGGATTATAAAATCTGCCAAAGAAAAATGCTGCTCATGTCGATAAATAGTTATTCAAGTTTGAAGAACTCAAGTTCACAATGATGGTGAAATTTTCCAAAAGTGGTAAAAACAGTATAGCCCTCTCCTATGCAGTAACAAGTGTAACACCTAAGATACGTAAAATTACGTTAATGGAATATGTGACAGTGTTCAAGTGGCTGCTTGTATATGTTCTGCAGATTTAGAGATTAACGGACTTATCGACTTCCGAATGATTATGGATAGTCTATTTGTCTTCGGCGGTAGTTCCGCTTATAAGTAACACTCTACTGTGTGTTCGATATTATTTCGTCATGCGATTAAATGAAAATTTACGATTAAACAAAAACAGTTAGAATATTTCTCTCGCAAAACACAGTATAATAATCTTTAGCTATGAATATTTCCTTATATACAAACAAAGCAGAGAAGCTCTTTTACGAGTGTATTTGCCTATTTGGCAGGGAGAAAATGTAAACGGCTACGTGCAAATAACCGTATCTCTTCTGAAACTACATGCCACATTTCTGCTACTTGCTCTTAAAATATCCCACCATACATTACACATTAAACATTTCCAAGCACTTTTACAGACTGATGTTATTTATATATTCTATCAATTCAGAGTATATCTTAAGAGCGTTGCCAAGGCTACTATTAATATGATGACCTCTATATATCGTAGTAGTAGTTATTACGACTAAAATTCTTCTGTACCTTCATGAGAACACCTTTTGTCCATGTATGGAGTATTATTGTCATATTTTGTTTGGTGAATCTGCTACTAGTCGCTCACCCCTGGACCGGGTTAAAAAGAGAATCGTCAACCTGATAGATCCTGAACTGTGATCTAAGCTTCAACCTCTGTCCCATCGACGATGTGTTGCATTTTTGTCTGTTTTAAAAGAATGTGTATAGGAAATACTCCTACGAAATATAATCCCATGCACATCCTAGAAGTAAATATCCAGTCAAACCCAACAAACACCAAAGTCTTACCGCTACACCGTGTAACAAGAAAGCTGCCCTCTTTTCTTTTAAATAAGAAAAAAACATTAGCTAAGTAGAAAATGAGATTAGGATAAACCAATACTCGAACCCTGTAAGCAAGGTTCAGAGATATATTCAGAAAATTGAATGTAAGAATTTCGCTATTGTTAAATTTATATAAAATAGTTTAAATATTGTGGGTGGCGTAAAAAGAATTAAGTGTTCATTCTTTTATGACAACGGAATTAAAAAGGTTAGTTAGAAAAGAGTGAAAGATACAAATAAAAATATATTGAATAATCGGTTAGGTTAAAAAATAGGTTAGTGAGAATCATTTGTTTGCAAAAGTGTGTTTTGGAAACGTACGTTTAGCCATGTGATTTGATCACGTGTGGAGCCATAAATCTAAGGTCATAGCATAAAGTGTATTTCTCAATATTGGAGCAAGGATTAGCAGATTAGATGGCAGTCGGACCGTCAGTCGAGAGTCGGCAGTCGAGCAGAGGAGGGTTCCTTTAGAAGCCAAGGGGGAACATTTAACCATGTAGAAACGAATTTGAATTCCTGACGGTAATCATCATTTCGACCGGTCAAATGACATGAAGAAGTGCATCGAGTTTTGTAACTGTTGTCTTCGTGTCGTCATTCTACAAAGATAATGCGTAATCATCTTTATATTAACATTGCATAATGATCATCTTAAGTAACATGTCCTCTCTCCGTCATACGTAATGATTACCCCCTTCTGTGTTAACAGAACAAATCACCCTCTCTACTCGATAATATATGTTATGAGAAACCATAGGAATGTAATATGTATAAATGACTCCCTGTTCTCTCCCTCATCACCATCGTATATGTGTAATCGTCATTTTAAATACCTGCATCTCTATGCAACACACAGTAGAGACTCCTTGATGTAAAAAAAAACCTTCTTTTCTAATAATTTCTTCCCCAAGACTGCTAAAATCTGAAATTCCTCTCTAGGTACCTGCTTTCCAACTGTACTGACATGCAGAGAAGTAAGATTTATGTGAACATATACCTTGCTGCTCAACTCCTTACATATTATCCATGCAAATTATGCCCGGGACAGTAGCTCCGTATAGAAAAGTGGCACTGTACCATCTATAGAGTCAAAATATAATAAAGTATTACGGATTTTAACAGAACGTAAAGACATTTTTGTCGCAAGAATAGTTTTAAAACACATTGCATTAAAGATATCATATATATATATATATATATATATATATATATATATATATATATATATATATATATATATATATATTAAACATGAAGAGAAAATATTTTTTGTACTTGAGCATTAGGCTAAGAGCTTACTACTCACTCTTTTTGAGCGTTTGGAGAAAATTATAGATTTTTTTTTGTTATATTTCTTCAAATTTCTCTTCCCTTAAGCTGTACATTAAAAATAGACGGATATAGAAAAATATTCTATGTTGTGTTAATTTACGTTTTATTTACTCTAAAATTTCACTTTCTTTCATTTATATTATAAGACTTCTGTTATTTCTTTTTCAAATTTAAACTTAGTTCACATCGATAGATAGGTACAAGTTTAATAGTCCACAGATAAAAGGAGGGTGGACCTTTATATTTACTATCCGTTTCTCTGTTCGTCTGTTGTTCCGTCCGCACTTTTCTCAATAACTACGTCTTAGACGTTTTTTTTTTAATTTGCACAAACATAAAAAATGATATGAGTACAAAAGTAACAGAGCGGAAAGTCCGGTTTTCCCCCCAGGGCTGCCTTTTAGGTCAAATTAGCTAAAATTGAAACGTTTGTGCTTTTTAAAACAAAATTGATTCCTTCGCTTTTTATAAAACTTTCAGATAAATTGAAACCAACTGATGCTCATATAATCCTGTTCGTCTATACCTCGCGATAACTCATGGGTGTGCCCTAAGGGCTCTTTTAAGGCTTATAAAATACCCCATTTGTGGAACTATTTTACCATATTTGTCAAAAAAATTGCTGTGTATGACTGTTTAAAAGTATTGTATAGCGTTGAACATAAATTAGAGTATGTTAAATGCTCGGAGATTTGGAGGTTAAATGAGGGTAGTAAATAGTAGACTTACTCATTTCGTTTTTTTCATGGTGTAGAAATAAATTTTAGATATGCTAACGCCTAAAAGTGCACCGTTTTTTTTTAATGCATCTCTTAGGTGATGGACTAGAGGTTGTGTTAATTCTGGACTCAAATATTTTGGCGAAAAGTGAAAGGAGGCTAATAGGGCGATAACTTACTGGGTTAGTTTGTCGTCAGAATTCAAGAAAACAGATACCACGGAAGAAGTTGTACAACATGCAGGCAAGCAAGACTCATTAAGGCATTTGTTGTACAGTTTGGGGAGTACTGGAGCTACTTATCACAGCAGGGAAGATTTCAGGTCCACATGCTTTTAAAGTGCCAAGATTTTTAATGAAAGCATTCGTGTGAGAAGGGGTGATGTTCAGATCGTCTTATGTGGTCTCTGTTAGAAAAGGAAAGTAAGGGACGAGGTTGTTAGCAGGGTCCAGAGTAGAGTTGGAGACAACCCGACTGGCAAGTATGTTAGCCTTCTCGGTTGATGAGCAATCGACCTCATGATTGTTGGATAGTGGGGGGATCGTTGATTGCGCATTATTTATTACACTAGGGTAGATTTTACACGACATATTTCTAATTTTTGTGATTCGGTGCGTTTTTCGCTGGTTTCAGTTATAGTAAGTTTTTCGGTGGTTTCGGTCGTTGTGACAACTATGTTTGTCGCTTTAAAACTCAGTTCTCATTTTTTAACACCATACAGTTATAATAAAATTGGTATTTTCATTACCAGGCGCAGATCAGGATGTTCATCTTACTAGCGGTTCACCACGGCGTTGCTGGGCCCCTATATTAATCACTTTATGCATATATATATATATATATATATATATATATATATATATATATATATATATATATATATATATATATATATATATATATATATATATATATATATGCATCAGTTTGTACTCATGTACAGGTAACTACCTATCACATTTCTAGTGTTTACACCAAATATTGGCAAAGGAGTTTGGTAAAGTTTTCAAAGCAAAAATCGTTTAACTTTGACACCTGTACAGTCAAATTTTTTGTCAAAAACCGAGTTAATAGAGTTGTTTGCTTGGGAAATGTAAACACATACAATATTACTTTAATAGATATAAGGATCAATTCACTATTAATCTCAAACCCAAATATATTTGCTACTACTTTACTATTATTATTTTTTTTGCATGGAGGTCACTACTTATCAAGGCCCGGAGAGAACTCAAGGAGAAGGATTATGTCATGTGCAGTAATCAATTAAATAGTAGTTTAGTAATCATTAGTACTGGAGATTTGATAGAGTGGCTTACTTAAGAGGGCGGTTTATAAGGAATTTGTTTATGTTGGACTTGAAAACACCCAAGTTGTAGTCAGGTGGGAAACAGGCAAACGGAAGAGAGTTACACAGTCGTACTTCTGATAAATACACTCTTCTCCTGGAATCTACGTTTGGATTTAGGAACACATAAAGAGTGGGGGAAATTATTGACAGTAGTTTCAGCCAGAGGGGTGTTTCTCGTGAAATACTGGCGAGGGACGACGAGAGATTTCAGTTCAGACGACCCCTTGCCATGGAAATAACGATAAAACAAAAACAGACTCCCACAATCTCTTCTGTGGGAGATAGGCGACAGGAAAGAGAAAATGCATCCCCCACTAAGCTACGAAGTCTATTTTGTACTCTGCCACGGCATGATAGGCCGTTTTTATCAGCTGCTTCCCAGATGTGACAGCAGTACTCCATCATTGGACGTACTTGGCTTTTATACAGATAGAGAATTGCATCAGTAGTGAGATATCTGCTTGAGCGGTAGAAAGATGCCACTATTTTCCCAGCATCCTTGGCAACAGACCTGATGTTCGTGTTCCATTTCAGATCAGGAGTAAGTCAAACCCAAAATCTTGTCAAAACGTGGAGCATCCCCAAAACGAGCGCCATCCATTTCCATTGATACCAGATGGGTATCAGGGTGTGTATGATGCAAAAATAGAAGTTTGGTTTTTGATGCATTAAAAGTAACAAGCCACCTCTTCCCTCACTGTACCACGCGTTCAAGATCAGAAGAGAGAGAATAAAAGAGAACCTTGTCATTTACGGCCTTCCATGTGTTGTCATAGATGGTCGTGTCATCAGCATAGAAGTTAATGAATGATTTAAGTATGTGTTTTGGGAGCAAACTTACTTGCTGTCAACTCCAAACCTATTTACTAATAATTCACTATTATTCTCACCCCAAAATTATTTGCTATTAATTCACTATTGTTCAAAGTGCACACTTATTTACTATCAATTCACAAGTCTCACACCCCCTTATATATTTGTTATTAATTTACTTGTGTTCTCAAGTCCAAACTTATTTACAAATAAGTCACTATTAATCTCAAACCCCAAATTATTTTATATTAATTTACTATTGTTCACAATTCCATACTTATTTACTAATAATTCAATATTAATCTCAAACCCAAAATTATTAGCTATTAATTTACTATTACTCTCAACTCAAAACATATTTACTATTAATTCAATATTAGTCTCAAACGCAAAATATTTGCTACTATTATACTTTTATTCTTAACTCCAACCTTATTTACTGAGAATTTACTATTAATCTTAGACCCAATGTAATTTGCTATTTATTTACTTTTACTTGAAACTCTAAACTTATTTACACTTTATTCACTATTAATCTCAAAACCAACTTTATTTGCTATTAATTTACTATTACTCTCAACACGAAGCTTATTTACTACTTGCATTTCTGCCCAGCTTTTCCAGGCCCCTATATACTGTTCACAAGTTACCCTACGTGTTACTACACTTTATTCAACATTTCAAATGTTTAGACCAAATTTGGTCTGAGTAATTTCGTAGCGACTCCAATTTTGACCCCTTAACATTTATTATTTTGGTTTCACATGGAAATACAATATTTGATCATATTACAGTTACCTACCTGTAAAATTTCAAGTCGTTAGAGAAACAAATAATTGACAGAGAAATGTGGTAGAATCTGCAAAGATAAACGCTTTCATCCGTGATTTTGGAGCAAGATGTCCGCCTCAAAATTGATTTTAATGCATTCCACATGTCTGAATACTTCTTAAATGTTTAGACACAGAATTGGTTGAATAATTTATCATACAAAGCAAAGCTCAATTCTTCTGAACGTGTATTCCATGAACAAAGCTTCTTTCTTAGAACTGCACGCCTGTGGAACTCTGTTCCTTCTGCATGCTTCCCACCGGACTACAACGGCGTCGGATGTGAGGGTTTTTGGAAAGTGCTTGGTAGTTTTTAATGCCTGTTTTATTGTTGTGATGATCAAGTGAAAACCAAGTCTATTAAGATGTCGTAGATTTTTGTATTTTTGGTGTGGGTGGGAATGAAAAGATGTCTGTTTAATAGTGAGGTATTTGTTTTAGTTTTCTGTCTGTTTATGTTATAGTGTATTTTCATAGCTTTATTTTTAGCGTGAGAAATGAAATAAGATGGATACTGTAGTTTTCTTAAAACATTCGTAATATATTGAAATTCATCATTAAGATATTGGGGACTGCATATTCTAAAGGCACGCAAGAAAAAAACAATAATCATGCCAGTCTTTATTTTATAATTGTGGTGCGAGTAGTAATGAATATAATCGTTCTTGTGTGTAGCTTTTCTATGTACTTTGAAACTCAGATCGGTTTCTGATCTGATGAGGAGTATGTCTAGAAAAGCTAGCGAGTGGTCTTGTTCAGATTCACGTGTAAATTTTATAGATGGTTCCACTGAATTTAATTTATTTCTAATTTGTTCTATTTGTGTGTGTTTTAGGGAGAAAAATAAGAATGTCATCTATATATCTAAAATATGTGGAGATTTTAGGAAGTCTGTGTTTAAAAGAGTT
This sequence comes from Euprymna scolopes, assembly GCF_053919585.1. Classification (NCBI taxonomy): domain Eukaryota; kingdom Metazoa; phylum Mollusca; class Cephalopoda; order Sepiida; family Sepiolidae; genus Euprymna; species Euprymna scolopes. Next base: position 22,127,829 of record NC_136485.1, read on the forward strand.
GGTTTCTAAGAATTCTTAGAATAAGCAGGCTAGTACACCACTAAGGGGGTTACCCATAGGGAGTCCAAATTTCTGCCTGTAGTAAGATTTATTAAACGGAAAGTAGGTTCTATCAGTGATGAGTTTTTGATTTGTATTAGTGTATCTGAGGAAAAAGGTAGGTCAGCTTTAATTTTGATTAGGTGCTTGTGGAGTAAATTAAGGCATTTTTTATTGGAATATTGGTGTAGAGGGAAATTATGTCTAAACTATGCATGGTTTTATTTTGTATGCCCATATTTTTTTATTCTATTTAGGAGGTCACCAGAGTGTTTGATATGTGAAGTGCTGACGGTGCCCATGTGTGGAGTTAAAATTTGGGCAATAGCTCGTGCTAATTTATGGGTGACGCTTCATGTTAGATACTATAGGTTTCATAGGGACGTTCTCTTTATGTATTTTTGGGAGGCCGTATAATATAGGAATAGTGGTGTGGTATTCTATGTTATTTGCCCATTTTTTATCATTTCCGATTAGTGTCTTTTCGGATTTATAAAAAGTTTCGAAATCTTTGTGCATTGATTTAAATCTATCAGAGTATATATATATATATATATATATATATATATATATATATATATATATATATATATCCGTCTGCCATTATTGTGTGCATTTTCTTTATATATATATGTCTTTATCTATTATAACTATACCATTAAACAGACATCTGTTCATTCCAACCCAAAAAAATACAAAAATCTACGACCCTCTTAATAGACTATGTTTTCACTTGATACAAACCACTTCCACAATAATAAAACATACATGACAAACTACCAAGCACTCTCCCAAAACCCTCACATTCGACGCCGGTATATATTCAATCCCATGTAACAACTCTCAACAAGCGTACATAGGTGAAACACAGCGAAAATTGAAATTAACACTTTACGAACACAGAAGAGATATAAGGAATGTTAACGCCCTAAATGCACTCTTTTGTCATTGTGCAGAACACGATCACGCATTTAATTTAGATCACGCGAAAATTATTAAATACGTGATAGATAGAACTAAAAGAAGACTTTTAGAATCAGCACTAATATTAAATACTATTACGCATATAAAAGGTTTCTACCATTTAGCCCCTAGCATAGGGAAAATAATAATCAATGAACAAGAACAAAACATCAAAACAGATCCTGGCAACGGGTTTTCCTTAAATATTTCAAGAAAATGAATAGGTTTACAGGAGGAAAAAATTGTACATATTTATTTTAACGCATTTTTAAAAGTGTATATATAGACATCGAACAACCCAACCTTCTCATACGCACACATATTTTTGTCCTTCCCGACATGGATAGGATTCAAAAACTGTTCTCTTTTCGTATGATCTATGACTTTTTCTTTTCTTGCATTTTCACTTCAATATTCTGAAGATGTCTTCTGAAATAAGGAGTAAACGTTGATTATTTTAATAATTTCGTTCGGTTTTTCTATTTTTACTCAAAAAGATAACGTCAACCACCGCTGGTATATATATATATATATATATATATATATATATATATATATATATATATATATATATATATTATTTATAGAATGTTATGTTGATGAAACTCTTTGCCATTTAAAATATTTCGTTTTTTAAAGCTTTTATAATTAATAGATTTTATACCCCCAATTTCTAGCTTAGTAATAACCATGGCAAGATGAAATTAAAATATATAAATAGTAAAATCGCGCATGTGTTCGTTATCCTGGTGCTTTTTAATCGTATAAAATTAACCAGAATATATTAATAAAGGAACACCGAAACTATATTAGTAATGCTGAAAATGTATTATAAGAAAATGTATATATTCATGAATATTTTTAATATTTATATATTTTTAATTTAAAAAAATAAGAATCTAAATGTATAAAGGTCTAATCCTAGTAGGGGCGAGAAAAAGTCAAACGGAGTAATGCGTATCTCATAAATACGAGACTGGGAAATGAAAAAGTATATCCATTTTGAATTCAGAGCGAAACGAATCTCAAAGGTACGATAATTTTTAGAACATGAATAGGATAAGCAAATTATTTAATAATAGAAAAGTATATCTAATAACTGACATTTTTTCTTCTTAATATAAATAGCCATGATTTAATGTAGTGTTTTGTTTTTAAATTCCCGTGACAGTGTTTCATGGTAAACAACTGATGATCTTAAATTAACATTAGTATTATATTAAATTAACATTAGCATTACAGTAAATTCTAGAGAGCAAAGTTATGCATTGATTGAAGGTGATTAAATGACTGACTAAATGGTTTTCTCGCGAATGATAAAAACATATGAAAATTAAATAAGTTTTCTATTGCTGTAAAGGAGAAAAAATTCCAAGTCTAATATATACGCGTGTGTGTGAGTGTGTCTGTTTGGGGGGATTTTTTTTCGTTCTTCATCGCTAAATTTTTTAGGCAAGCTGCGATGCAATTGCCTCGACGTACACGTAATCGAAATTCTTGCAGCTTTTTATTTTCGCCGAATTATGCAGTTTTAAATGTGGAAGTAAATTTGCGAACTTAAGTGAGTTCACCATATGTCGGCCAAGTTGACAGTAGTTGCAGGCTATATTAAAACATTACGTCATGACTGTGATAAATTTAAAGAGTCAGGAAATAATCATACTAAATTTATAATTAGGACCGCGAATGAAAAAAGCATGTTCATATAATTCGCTTGGGTATTTAGTGATTAGAGGTATTTATCCAACCTTTATATAAATGATAAATACGCATTTTACACCGAATCCTTCTGGACATTATAAATATGGGTTTAATTTTAATATAATTAGAAAACGAAATAAATGTATGAATGCGTGGAATTGTTCGAACAATTTTTTTCATCTTGTTCTAATTATTTATCAGGTATATCTTGTCGAACACGGGGAATACTCTTTGGAACTAGAGATTTCCCGGGAACTTTTCAGTAGTACACCGCCATTATATAATAGCTGGTCGACGAGATATCTTATCTAATACGCTATTTTATTCTTTCTTATTGACTGTACTTACAATTTAATAGTTAATTTCGAACTGAAAATATAACTTGTGGATTAAAAAGTAAGGATCTCATTTAATATTTCCGAAAGATTCTCGAGTTTGGTTGACAGCTTACTGAATGAGGTCTGATTTCATATCGGATGACATTTTGTTAATACTTGATGATAGTAATCCGAAAATATACGTTGCAGTATATATGTGAGTCTATTTAAATTTTGTCTTTTTGGAGTAAAATCGCACGATGTACGTTGCAAAGTAAGTTCTCTATTATTTATTATGTTTCAATTGATTGTGAATCCGGTTTTATGATGACTTCACCCCTGAGTGTATTGGTGGATGGTCTGCCTGTCTTATGCATAGTTTTCCTTTTTGTAACAATAAATATACGTTTTTGATGGGTGCACTAGAAATGTGGCCGAGATACCTGACGGAATTTCTGGTAAAAATTCCATTAGAGCAAGGTTGTTACTATGCAAATAAATTCATATTTAGAACGCGAAATACTGATCGTTATAACAGTTAAATAGGCCATCCTTCTAGGTAGGGCATTATTTTATTAAAAACAAACACAACTGATGAGTTTTTGAACGCACGTGGTATGACAAATAGCCGTATGATCACTACTGTACAGTCATCCAACATAGCTGAAAAATTGAATGGAAATGGTGATAATATATAAATGAAATCATTTGGCGAACAATAGCTCTCACGTATGAATATTGTAACTCCAATCCAAGTAGCTTTTAAACATTGTTGATTTAAATAGAAAAAAACAGTCTTTACTTTTAGATCGACCGATTAATTCAATTGTAAAATATGACGGATCGATAGATCGAACGGCAGACTTCTCTTCAAAGAGAACAGCAGTGTCTATATATGCAAGAAAAACGTAGAATACCTAATTCTCTTGTTTTCTGGATGAGTAATCCGCTTAAAAGGAAATACATTCAGCGTATGTTGTGACTTCAAAGACAAGCTGTCATATAGTTGAGATTTATCATTTCTAAATCAATAGTAGCGTTAAATATTTTTGAAGTTTTTCCAAGTGTAATCTTTTCAGTTTTGTAATCATGATGGTCTATAATAAATGGAGCTGTCACGAGTAAAATTCGCAATTCAAATTCGGCGGAAATCCGGCAAATGTCGATAGTTGAGTTCATTAGTAACCCGGAATGACAAAGACTAAAATAATCTATGTAAATCCAAATTCAGAGCAAACTGATTATATAAGAAGTTCCGACTTTCTGGTGAAAGCGTTACATGCTGCAATACTTCTTTACAATCCAACCAGACGTCGCCCAACTTAATTCGATAAACGTAATGATTATTGACTACTAGTTGAAGTATCTAACACTGGTAAAAGAAGATACAAATATTCTCTGTCGTCACATGCAATATATAAATAAAGGACTACCCAATTGTTCGCTCGTCTCCTATTGGTGTCAGGCGTATGTGTTATTTAATATCTCGTAATGAATGAGGAAATTCAACAAAGTATTTAGGCAATAAAATTAATGCAATTCTATAAACATATTTTAAGTTCAGTTTGTTTTACTTCATTATTTGTTCTGCACATCCCTCTGACAATTCTGGAAGTCGCTTTATGTGAGGATATTACGAGAAGGAAATATGATCATCGCGCAGATATATAAATGAGTATTACTTGTTTACAAGGAAAATATATGGCTTACATTTAGTCGCGCAAAAATTAAACAGGGAGTTTAAGCTAAAAGCTATTGTTATAGAGATCTATTGCAATGACTTATAAAACAGGAATTTCTGGAGACCAACCAATAGAGCACAATAAGCTGATGTATTCTGAAGTACCCGTACTATTATTTAATTCATATGTTCATAGTAAAAAATAGCCAAGTCATGCAAAACACCTCATTTATAAAAAGGATTAAGAAAGAAGGAAAAAGTGTTGCCGACAGCATTGGCGTTACTATGTGTAAACTATGAAGAACTTTCAAGTGGTAGCAAGATTCACACCCACGCAAAAATAAGCCAATAAGTTTCCCTCCATAATCTCATAGCATGATTTAAAACATAGAGCATTTACTCGGGTGTGAGTAAAGATTTGAAGGCTATAGAACACTAATGTACACGAAGCATGAGAGGAAATAGATAGTATATATATATATATATACATACATATATATATATATATATATATATATATATATATATATATATATATATATATATACAGGCTGCCAAAAGAAGCTTATGGTTAAGAAACAAATCATAGTCGTATTTTCGGTTGAATGAGTCTCTATCAAAAACTCCAAGAGAATTTTGACGAACATTCAACAGAAGCAATTCCCTTACTCCCAATACAATATTAGCTATAGTGGGCCGATTTCATGAGCAAGGGTCTGTTTGTGACCTCCGTAAATTTGGTAGAGCCCGTTCAGCAAGAATTGATGAGAATCGTCAGAGATTAGCAGAGAATGTGACCGAGGATCCATCCCCATCAGTGAGAAGGAGATCAAGTCATACTGGGGTCTCTCGATTATTGTGATTCCAGCAGGAAGGTGCAATAACGCATACGGCACGAGAAACATTAAATATGCTCCACGATATATAATGCAATAGAATAATTTCTCGCGGCTGTAAGACAAATTGGCCACGCCGCTCCCCAGGTCTCACATGTGCAGATTTTCCTTTGGGGTTACCTCAACGAGCGAGTATACACAAACAAATCAGTCACAATAAATGCCGCTAAAAACAATATAGAGGGGGAAGTTAGGGCCATAAGCCCTGAAACATTATCTGATGGGCTGGGCAATGTCCTGTTAAAAAAGAGACTCCTCTGAAAAGCAACAGTTCACCAAACTTGGACTGCGGGCGAATGCTGGCATGTGATCTTTTCAGATTAGTCACGGTTTTCAATTTCTTCGGCAACCAAGGACCACGTGTTTGTCGAAGAACCACGGAACGGTATAACCAAAAATGCGTAAAGTCTGTGAAATTCCCGCAGTCTTGCATAGTTTGGGGGTTTATGAGTGCTAAAAGTGTTAGTAACTTATGCTTCATCAAAAGAACTGTAAACGAAAAAGTTTACCTAGATATTCTGGAAGCAAATTTACTGCCAGTGTTGGATACCCAGTTGGACAGGGAGGCACCAGACATAATTTTTCAACATGACTTGGCACCGGCGCATTCTGCAACACCACACCTTCCTGGTTCCGAGAACGATCGATTCCTGTCTTGAATGGCCGGCAAACTCTCCTGATTTAAACGTTATTGGAGCCTTGTGGGACAAGATAAAGAGGAAGCTCCGCAAAGAAAAACCTACTACCCTTGTACCCATGAAGATCGCAATCCAGAGCACATGGGATTCAGTGTCTACACAGGATTGCGAGAAACGTTAAACTTGTTGATTCTATGCCCCGGTGACCTGATGCTGTTACCAAGCTAAATGTGCTGCTACTAAATATTGATTAATTTTATTTGAATTTATATTAATAAAAAAACAATTTCGTTTACATATATGATTTATCTATTATTTGAAACCACGAAATAATCAAAAACTGACATTGCAATTCATATGAAAAAAAACAGTTTGTCGTAAACCAACTATTGCAGTTAGTTTAGCATGATAGGGATAATTTAACACCAATTACACTCACAGATCATCCACTACGATAATACATGCATATATATATATATATATATATATATATATATATATATATATATATATATATATATATATATATATATATATATATACAGAATAACTTGCACATAGACATATCAATAAAAATACATTGTAAATTAAATTAATTGAATATTTTCAAAGTTCTGCCTAAAAAGTAAAAGGAGTTCAGTATATATCTATAGCATATGTCTCTTACATAACGTAAAATGTATTGTAATTATATTAATGTTTTAAATGTTATTACATCGTAATGATGAAAAAACACGGAGATATAATAAACGCAATATTTTACAAGCTGTTATCTTACTGTAGTTTCTTGCAAAAATAGTCATTTCATAAGTAATAATTTTAATGAATAAATGTTGACAGAATACAAAAACAATCGGGTTAATATACTTATCAAACATATTCTGCATCAGAACAAAGCTTACTATATACTTTTGGAATTTTGCCAGCGATGGGATTTTGTTATGCCGGTAATGCATGGCGAGTGTCTTTTCTCACATCTATGTCGCCATTTTGAAAGCAACAGCCCTACAAAAACCCTCTAAATAGAGGTAGCGTCAACTGCATCGGTGTCGTAAGCGTTAAACATGTGTCAACAATCTTTAGGGAAGTGTTTCATATCGTGCACTTAAGAATCAAACATGTGCTCCTTTCTTAGTGTCTTAAACCGTCAGTTCCTGTAATAGAGGTATTATATTATCTAGACGATGGAAGCATAATTTGCAATCCCTTATAATCTATTTAGGTGGAACAACAAAAGCGGATATTTCCTTTGGAACAAATTACACACACATACACACACAGACATATATATATATATATATATATATATATATATATATATAAATATATATATATTTATATATATATAGATATATATATATATATATATATATATATATAAAGATGAGAATAATAGTCCGAAATAAAAATAAATTAATATATATAATGCTCATCTCATAAAATGTATTCCAATAAAGGAATAATATATATATATATATATATATATATATATATATATATATATATATATATATATATATATATATATATATATATATATATACCCGACTATGGAAGATCAGATAATAAATAAACGTGGATTTATATATATATATATATATATATATATATATATATATATATATATATATATATATATGAGGTTGGATATTTTGAGCTTATAAATCCACGTTTATTTATTATCTGATCTTCCATAGTCGGGTATATATATTATTCCTTTATTGGAATACATTTTTATGAGATGAGCATTATATATATATTAATTTATTTTTATTTCGGACTATTATTCCCATCTTTATTAGTTGTTGTTTTTCATCTTTTATTGGTTTGTTTATTCACAACGTTTCGGCCAACTATTCCTCTGGCCTTCGTCAGAATGCAGTTAGGAGATTCGAAGTTCCTATCCGTCGCGGTTACCACCTGACGAAGGCTAGAGTAATAGTTGGCCGAAACATAGTGAATAATAGTTGGTGTATATATATATATATATATATATATATATATATATATATATATATTCAGATAAAGTAAATGTTTTCTGGACTAGAGTTAAAAAGGTCAGTTCACATTGCATTTATTTTTCTACTTATTGTGTTCAATATTAATGTCGGATATTGCTACAAGAACCAGTTTCGGAAATAAGCATCGAACAATTCTTTTAAACACCCATGAATAAGGTAGTTCAGTATTAGTTCGCTATAAAATCCTACAAAACTTTCAGATTGTAAAATGATTAAATAATTTAAAAAATTGTTTTGGCCTGAACAATGCTGCCCCTAGCATTTATTTTTACAGGCAATTGCCATCGCTTACAAACATACACTTAAAATTACGACCTTGCACAGCAGTGAACGCTCACTTCATTGCTATTCTCGTTGTTAATTATTCCACTGGCATTTACATTTTTCAGTTTTTATTGTTTGCAAATTTCTATGGTGTTTATAATAAATGACACGCTTAACGTTTATACTTTAGCAAAATGTATATATTTTCCCAACTTTAACGAAATATTTTACGGCTAGTAACAGTAATGACAACTGACGGAGCAAAACAGTGTTTTTCTATTTATTAGAACGTTACTATTAGGAATTGATCCCCGGCGATTACAGTCCTTTACAATACTACCTTAAATTTATTTTCCATTTAAAAATGAAGGCTGTACTCGGTGATAAACGCAAAAAGAAAAAAAATGGCTATGGAAATCATTAGTCAGGCTCGCCGCAGTGTTTTTTGGTTTCGTTTTTTGTCCTGGTGACACAATTTCCACTCTGGAATATATGCACTGGGGTATAATTAATGTTTAGTTATTTTCTTATTTTCTTTATACATTCCAGGTGGACGATAACGAGTAAACTACCAGGCTACACTACCCTACATTTTTGACACGTTAGGTGAAACACTGAATCGAATCAATATGCTAATAACAGATTTATATTTGTAATCAATGATCTGTATATTTCAAAGCAATTTCAAAGTAATTCAAGTAAAGTCAAAGAAATCAAAACAAAAAAAAACACATTAGCTGAAACCATTTATTACAATAATAATAACACTTCCACTACTACCACTACTACTACTACTACAACTATACTACTGCTACTACTACTGCTAACACCAACAACAATAATAATAACAATTTTATTGATATTTTGTGTCGTGGAATTTAGACGCGGCTTAATTAGAAAACACATAATTAAGTTTGATTGGTTCTAAACAAAATCAATGGTTAGAACCTTACTAATAATGCACTCTATAAATAATTTACTACTATAATAATTAGTGTACTAAGGAGAATACCCAACAATATATATTTAAGAGATTTAAGCAAGTTACCGAAGAGGGCAATAAGGATACTGTTTGTACGATTGTTTCATATTTGAAACTAATCAAATGTAAATGGAAGTAACCAGTTGGTGATTGATAATACTTGATATAAAGTTTTTAATATTAAAATCATCTGTAATAGCTGTTAAAGTAATATGTCAAATAAAATGGATTAAAATACACGACAAATTGCACTGTTTATACACAATTACACAGTTATGTTTACTTTGGAAGTAAAAATAGTATCATTTATTTTTAGATGATCCGAAATATAGATATGAAAAACAAAACAGAACAAACACTTGTTATATTCTTTGTAAAAATATGATCGGGGACTTTTAAAAACAAATTGCCGAGGTAGTCACCACTAATCAAGGCCCGGAAGCAACTCCGGAATAAGGGTTTTGATTGATTTCCTGCAATTATATTATTGATATTACAGATATTATGATCATTAGACATTATCTCATATGGATGCAATTTAGATGAGATATACCTAATGGTGATTGTATTAATATACAGGAATATGAAACATATTGGTCCAGTAGTTGTGAATTAACATACCTTACCACTTTCCATTTGTCATAGGAGAAAAAAGAGGCTTCAGTTCTTTGCGTCACTTTAATTCTCTTATTATTGGTGTTATAATAACTTGTGTTTATATATGTATACTAGCATGGGTTGCCGGCGTTGCCGGGGTGGTTGAAGGTGTATGTTGAGCAAAAAAAAAAATAAATACTGAAGTAGGAAGAGAGGCTCGAACCAGTACCGCGAAGGAGCAAAAGAACGAGGGACAACATGACGTCTTTGCTTTTACGAACACCGCCAAACCGGAAGTGTTGTAGGTTTAAATTAAGGCTAGACAATCGAAAAGAGGAAATGGCTTTCGAAAATATCGGTGAAAAAAGCGACCCCTCCCTGTGGAAAGTTCCCAGTTGATGGCGAAGAAATTAATGTTCTAGCCAATATTTTGGTATCCGTCGTCTGAAGTGTTGAACTTCGAAACTTGTGAAAATCCGTCGCATTATCGAAAGGTTTAGGCACACATGCAAACATACATACATACATTTATATATAGAGATACCTCAAATTTTAAACCCAAACACATTAAAAAGCTTGCCCTATCTCTGAATGCTCTTTATGTAAAATCTCAAATGTTTAGACCAGAAATTGTCGGATTAATTTGTTAGAGACATCAGAGGTCACTTATTCAAATTTGATCCCAGTTATAGCCGCTTAATATTTATTGTTTTGGACCCAAGTTATTAAGTTAGATCCATGTCCAAGAACGAATATCTAAAATTTCAATTCTTTGTACCCAAAATTGTGGGTAGAGTTTGGTAGAGTTCTCAAAGGTCAAATCGTTTAACATCGACGCCTTAACAGCCAAATTTCAATCAGAAAACTAATTACAAAGAATTTCCTAAATCTCCTAACCTGTATGTCAAATTTCAGGTCTGTAGGCTGAAAATTGACAGAATTATTGTGTAGGGAAATGTACATAGACACAGAAAGGCATACACTTTGACTCACTCTCTCTCTCTCTCTCTCTCTCTCTCTCTCTATATATATATATATATATATATATATATATATATATATATATATATATATATGGTATTACATTTCATGGTATACTTTTCAAATTGACATATTAATAATTGCCCGTTTGAGCGTCGAATGTAAGCAAAAAGGTACACAATATCCATTAAAATCAAGTCGGGAATAGTTCGAGGAAAAATATCTAACTTGCTGAATTCTTACAGTCGTAAACCTGATAGATGACTTCTGGTAAGCGTTAAAACATTAAGATGTCTGTTTTTTTTCAGTTATGTATTAATGTTTCTTTCAATTATGTTTTAATTTATTTACTCAATTGTTTTCCTTTCTATACTTGCTTCCTGTCAGCCCTCCCCCAAATATATTTTTTTTAATTTATTATTGGAATTTATTTTCATCTATTTGCGGCTTGTGATTCCCTTGCTAAATCTTCCTAAAATAAACCCATTGCCCAAGTTTGCATTCAAAATCTCCCTACATTCTTTTTGAAAAAAATGTCGATGCCATACTATTTTTAAGTATACTTTTAAAATAGACATACTAATAAATGCGTAACATAGCACCGAATGTACGCAAAAGGCGTAGACAATTTCCATTCAAATAAAGTCTGAAATTACTCGAGGAAATTACGCCGAATCGCTGGAAAATTACGCCCGTTAAATTTGTCAACTGAATTATTTTTATTTTATTAGCGTGAGACAGCTATGAACCTATCGCAATACTCTCTCTGGAACAGGCCTATTTTACTTTTATGAAGTAGAATACTTAATATTATCTACTTTTTTAATGTGTGTAGACAGCGGCAGTTCCCCTAACTCTCACTTCTCCTAATTTTTCTCGTAGATCGAAATTAGAACTAGTACATTTATTTTTGAGGAAGAAAAAAAAATGCTGTATTCTAAGTCAGCAGTATTTTTGCGTGAGCACTCGCCTGTGATGTCGGAATTTACTGTTTCATTTCCTTTTTTCGTTTTGCTGTGCTACCGTTGTCTCACTGATAGTCAGGGTCCCGAACCTTGGATTGACTACTAAGGAGACCTCTCAGCAGGTGCAATGTACTTGGGCTGCTCTTATGTCATTTGGTAAAAGGATTCCGAATCATTCATGAGCTTCTCGTTGCGCTTCCCGATGCCATATTAGTGAGTAATTCTTACGGCTTTATCTTATCATGGCATGCAAAAATATTTATTCACTTCTTTTTTTCCTTACTTTCTGCCCTCCTCTAACGATATCTTTTGACCTATTCCACAAATGTTCAAACCCCATCATGAAAGATATCCAGAAAGAATACACAATTAAATCTAGAACTCTAACTTCCAACGTAAATCCCTACTATATCGTCTCTTTCTGCCACATGAGAAATTTACGTTCAAACGTTCCAGAGATGGAAGTCACATTATAAGTGACCATACTAAACCTATTATTCCCATGGAAAACTGGTATTGGGCCGGCTTGACAGCTCATCATTTACGTATATTCGTATTTCACATCCAAATCTGACACCAAATGTTGCCATATCAAAACATTCATATGCAAGCATCCGTCTGTACAAGTAATTGTCTTTCCCCAATTCTGTAAATATATGGCAAATACGTTCACGGTATCGTTTCGTGTCAGAACCACAATACAAACGGTACAGCTATGAGAGTAGATTACTTTTTTCTTACAGAGAAATCACAACTTATCAAATCCCAGAGGCCACTCAAGGATAAGGGTTAATGGGTACAGATTAACAATCTAATTATAGCGTAGTAAACATAAGTACTGAAATTTTTGTAAGTTCGATTACATAGGGGGACGGTTCAGCAAAAACTTCTTGACATTGGCCTTTAAGACAATCATATTGTAGTCAACTGGAACGCAGACTAACAGAAGAGAGCTCCATAGTCATACCGTTCTAAAAAAGAAGCCTTCTTCATGTTATCTATATTTAGGTTTAACCACATAAAAATAGTATGGGAAACTATTGCTAGTAGTTCTGGCTAGACGAGTGTTTTTCAAGAAACTTTGTAGGGGAAGATCATAGATGGAAGCTCAAACGAACAACTGCCATTGAAATAACGATAAAGCGAGAGAGGCTCGACGCATCTTTTCTGTGGTAAAAAGGTTGCAGGGGAGAGAAAAGGGCATCCCTCACTAAGTTACAAAGTCTGTTTTGTACTCTGCCAGGCAGGATTATCTACTTCTAGCAGCTGCAGCCCAGATGTGGCAAGAGTAGTCAATCATTAGCCGTACCTAGCTTTTATATAGGTAGAGAATTGCATCAATAGTGATATAACTACTGGAGCGGAAGAAGGATCCTACCATTTTCACAACGACTTTGGGAACGGACTTCATATATGTGTTCCATTTCAGATTGGGACTAAAGATCAAGCCCAGAAGCTTATCGAAATATTAAAACGAGAACCATTCATTTCAAGTCATGACAGATGGACATCAGAGACATACATGATGTAAAGATAGAAGCTTGGTTTTAGATGCATTACAAGTAAACAGCAACCACTTTCCCCATTGTACCAGGTGCTAAAGATCAGGGGATAGAGAATCAGAGAAAACTGGTCGTTTACGGTATTAATGTGCTACCATAGATTGTGGTGTCGTCAGCATAAATGTCTACGCATGATGTTAGGATGTGATTTTACAGATCATTAATGTAGATTCGGAAGATGGTTGAGTCCAGGGTAGACACGGTAGGGATTCCAGCATTAATGTCCAAAGCTTCTGATTTCTACACCTTAACAACTACTCTTATGAATCTATAAGAGAGAAATGATCAAATAATTGAGAAGACATTTCCAGCTACATTCTAGCAATAGATCTTGTGAGTAAGCCCATACTATATCAAAGGCCTTTGATTCAGACACTATAACATCTGCAGAATGTGGTATAGCCATTATATACATGCGGGAAATCTACACTCATAGAAGACACAACCCTTACGTACACACACCCCACTACGATATATATATATATATATATATATATATATATATATATATATATATATATATATATATATATATATCGTAGTGGGATGCCACACATACATACCTATATATATATATATATATATATATATATATATATATATATAAATATGCGCGTGTGTGTGTGTGTGTGTGTGTGTGTGTGTGAATTCTCGTGAAAGCAAAGCTGTAAAATTGAAGTTTAAAATTACTCTTAATTATTCGGCAGAATAATCCAAAACGTTAGCCCTATGTAATCCTTAACCCGCGGTGTTACAAAAAAATGCGAATTCTTCACAGAGAAAAAACTGCGAGCAAAATAATACGATAGTCATACTAGATATTAGCATTTCTATGCATTTGCTGGTTTGTGCATTAGAGGGAATATAGCATTTTAAGACTTTTAGCTAACAAAATATAAAAAAAAAACATATAAGTACGTGAACAGAAAAATAGATCACGCGAAGTGGCGTATCATTTATTTAAGGGAAAAGTCATTTAGGTATATACTCAATTGATGATGTGCCTATATATGTGCATCCGTGCTCTTTTATATATCTACTGTGTCAATCGCTTTATTACAGATAAGTAAACTATCAATATTTCACTAATACAAGTCATAAGAAATTCAAAATTATACCACCATACAACTGCTTAAAGGTTAGTTATTTCCTAAAATGTTATTCAATTTTATTTGATGTTCAAGAAGTTATGACCTTTTATTCTTTATCGAAGATGGTTCACTGTCCATCGCTTTATTACAGTTCTCTTAAGACTTTGTTTTGGGGGGAAAACATACTATATCTTATATTGTCAACTTTATTGTTTAATATCTTGTTTTCTTATCAAACAATATTAAAATACAGATACCTAGGTATTGGGCCTTATATAAATGAATTATTTATCGACATTATCCATCATTTCTTAAAGAAATTAAAACAAATATTTGACTCCCGGGGAAGTCAATTCGTTGAATTTATAAGGAGTTATGGCCTAAGAACATCACATATGATCCTCCACAATCGGTCCTTTCAAGTAAATTTCTCTCCTTCTTTATAACTAATATAAGCTAGATATGTTTAACAGTTGTTTAAGAAAAGTTTCGTAAAATGAATATATATATATATATATACATATATATATATATATATATATATATATATATATATATATACATGCATGACTATACATATATACATATTTGCAAGAATATATATATATATATGCATGAATATATAATATATATGCATGAAAATATATATATAAATATATACAGATATATGCATGAATGTCTCTCTCTCTCTCTCTCTATATATATATATATATATATTTATATATATATGCATGAATATCTATCTATATATGTATATATATGCGTGAATATATATATATACATTTATATATATATATATTCATTAATATATGCATGAATATATATATATATATATTCATTATTCATATATATATATATATATATATATATGCATGAATATAGATTTTTTCGCATGAAACTCACCATTTATTAAGGCTCAGAAGCCACCTTGACGATAAGGGTTATTACATGTACGGTAATCAATGGGATAGTATTGTAGTATTCGTTATTATAGGAGATTTATAAAGTGTTATGACTTAAGGAGATTGTTCATCAGGAATTTTTTTATGTTTTACGTGAATATATCCAAGTGAAGTCAGGCAGGCAATAGAGAGTTACACAGGTGTGCAGTTCTAAGAAATAATCTTTTTCATGGAATCTACGTTTTGATTAAGACACAGATAAACAGTGGGGAAAATTATTGACAGTGGTTTTAGCTAGATGTGTGTTTATCGTGAAAGGTTTGCGAGAAAAGACCAGAGATTAGAGCTCAAACGAGCACTTGCGAAAGAAACAAAGATAAACAAAGATACGCTCATGGCATCGCTTCTGTTGGAGAGAGGTTGCAGGGTAAACAGAAAAGGGCATCCCCCACTAAGCCAAGAAGCCTATTTTGTACTTTCTCAAATACGCATGGAATGTTTTAAGCAGCTTGTTTCCAGATGTAGCAGCAGTGCGCCATCGTTGGACGTACTTGGCTTTTATATAGATAGAGAATTGCATAAGTAGTGAACTGTCTTCTGGAGCGGTAGAAAAATTCAAGCATTTTCCGAGCTATCTTGGCAACACACTTGATGTGCGTGTTCCATTTCAGATCTGGAGTAAAGGTACAAACCCAGAAGCTTATCAAAACATGGGGTCTCTCCTAGAGGAGAGCCACCCGTGAATCCCTGCTATATGGGGATCAGAGCGTTGATCATGTAAAGATAGGAGCTTGGTTTTGATGCATTAAAAGTAATCAGCCACCTCTTCCCTCCTGTACCACATGCTCAATATCAGAGGAGAGAGAATCAGAGAGGGCTTTGTCATTGACGGCCTGTGATGTGTTGCCATAGATGAGCGTATGTGTTTTGGGAGATCATTAATGTAGACCAGGAAGAGAGTTGGGCCCAGTATAGATCCCTGACGGACTCCAGCATTAATACCGCGGGCCTCTAATTTCTGCCCATTAACTACTACTCTTATGAGCCTATCAAAGAGAACTGATTTTAGGATTGAAAAAAAAATTCCAGCTGTACCGTAGCAGGAAATCTTGTAAAATAGGGATTTATGCCATATCTTATCGAAGCCCTTCGATATGTCAAGAGAAATTTCTCTAGAAATTGAGCCTTTGTCGAGAGATTCGCTAATCTTATTAGCTACAACCGTTAGCACATCTGCTGTAGATCTAGCAGAACGGAAACCACATTGCTTACCACAAAGAATATTATTTTTGCTTAGGTGGTTGTACTACTTCTCTATTAAATATTTATTCTAGCAACTATATATATATATATATATATATATATATATATATATATATATATATATATATATATAGTATTACACCCCAATATATCCTTCCGCCTAAAGTGATCTATAATACCCTAAAAAAAGTACAATAACTACAGTACATAATCCCCATAAAAACTACCTAAAACACCTCCTCAAAATCTATAAGTATGGCTACCTCGGAGCACTATCCCAAGTGTGTGTGTGTGTTTATTATTGTTTATGTAGGTACATGTGTGTTAAACCTGTGTCCATATTTTACGTCGTGTCACGCTGTATATCTGTGTGTTTATGTGTGCGTAGATATTGGTGCGTATGTGCGAGTAGGTGTGTATCTTCGCAGATATGTATGGGTGCATGTGTGTGTGCCTATGTGTATGCGTGTATGTATGTATATGTGTGTCCATGCATGCGTGTGGGAATGTATATATGTAAGTGTGTATATATATATATATATGCGTGTGTGTGCGTTGGTACTCAGGTGTGCACCAACATCAAACCATTAAAACCCCCCACGAATGTAAATGCTGCGAATATGCACTTAGGAACGAGTTTATGTTTATATCTCTACGTTTAACGAAAGTATTACGTTTATATATCCACGAATGAATTTAGATCTACATC
Organism: Euprymna scolopes; assembly: GCF_053919585.1. Classification (NCBI taxonomy): domain Eukaryota; kingdom Metazoa; phylum Mollusca; class Cephalopoda; order Sepiida; family Sepiolidae; genus Euprymna; species Euprymna scolopes. The sequence goes on from NC_136485.1 coordinate 22,145,401, forward strand.
TATGTAGACGAATATGTCCATACCAATACCTGTCTGCATATCTGGGTATGGGTGTATGCGTATGCATGTATGAGTCCATGTGTGCGTTCGTGTGTGCATGAGGGTTTCGATATATGTACGTACCTATGTATGTGTATGTGAGAGTATATGTGCCCGCTACCTGCTGTCCACATATGTATGTATGAGCATGCAGCTGTGTGTGTGTCGATGTATGTGTTCACGAATATAAGTATCTGTATGTGCGCCTATCATTGTATATATGCGTGGGGGTTCATGTATATCTGAATCAATATATGCATGTAGGTTCAGGTATACGCTTGCATTGATGTATGGGTGTGTGTATGTGTGTGTGTCTGTCCGTATATGTGCGCATACATGCCTACGCACACGTACTCAGCTTAGCACTTTAAGGTCAATTGAGGCCAACGGGAGCAATGCGGGTGTATATGTATGCATGTGTTATATTATTATTATTATTATTATTATTATTATCAATAATAATAGACGAATATACCACTTGTGCGCGTATGTTACTTGAGTTCTTATTAGTAAAGATATGATAAGAGTCTTACCGCTTGCTTGGAGATCTTTGAGGTTCATCTGTGTGATCATGGTGTGCGATATGGGGACATTAACACGTATATATAAAGAGACAGAGTGAGAGTTTATAAATTAGCGAGATTGCATATAAATATATTTTGAGAAAGTGTTTTCATATCTAGATAGACATACCGATAATTGAGAGGTTAGCATTCATGCCGATGGATTGACAGGTTGGAATTTATGCTTTGACAGTTCGTATGAACGTGAATGTTTGTATAACATAAATAGACACATTTATTTCTAACATATATCTTTTTTTAGATGATGAATTTCAAATAGTTTGTACACATAAATAGACACTATATTTTTCATGTAATGATGGACACAGGAGACGGCAGTTATCAAAACACGTTGAACATTTATTATTCCACTTGAACCAATGGTGGCTTTGCGTTCAGGAATTCAAAGGTTCACATATTAAGTTTCAAAAGTTATCGTCTCGCTTCTAGACGATTGAAAGCCATGTCTGACCAAGACTATCGTCTGTCGATCTCACACTTCCTCTGAGTTTCTCACTTACTAACTTAATAACTCTCACTTCCTATATTGAGAAATCCATGCATGTGCGGCCACATGCGAACAATTCACGTGTCATCAATATGCGCGACTTGCACGTTTCCGACATTCTGATTCCTAATAACCTATTTTTCTTATGTTGTTTTCACAAAAGAATTCAACCTGCAGATATAATTCATTTAACCCATATTTTATTATCCACACTCTTTTAACAATGAATAGTTTATTTATTATTTATTTCATCAGAATTAACAATATACTGGACATTCCATTTAAACATATTGTTATTTAAAACCTATGTCCAGGGTTCGATGTCTGCTTTCTCTTATTTTATTTTCATTTTAATTAGATCTCTCTATTTTTATACTTACATGAAAAGGGGACAGCCCTTATCATGTAACACATGGTTGCATATGCGCATGTGTTTACATGCCTAGGTGGAGATGTGTGTATACATGTGCGAGTTTCTTTAAGTATTCGTGGGTGTATGTGCGCATGTGTGTACTCACGCGTACGGTCCAAAGCTAACTTTCTCAAAGCCCTTAAAAACAAATAAAAATCAAATAGATTAACCGAATAATATGCCCTCGACTCCTAACCTAAGCGAACACCCAACAGCTCAAGACATACGGATCAAGAAATCATCTCACCAACGATACGCCAACAACCTAAACCTTACAACTCGAAATTTAAAGTAACCCCCTCTTCTTACGCCTACATATCTCCCTCTCCCTATGTCCTTAGCCACACCAGAGAAGAACTTCCCAGACCCCCACAACCACCAAACTTCTTCAATTCCAAAACTAAAACACTGCCGACCTACCAAGCACCCGCTCCCACCTTTCCCCCTTTTACCCTTTTCTTTTCCGCTTTTCTCGAACCCCTCCCCTTACATCATTCACTCTTTCATTCCACAATAAACGAACATTTCTGTAAAAGTCTGATGAGGCTACATGACGCCCAAATGTGGTCGCCTAGCTGAAACAATAATGTAACTAAACAGAAAAATACGGTAATAAAAATAAAACATATATATATATATATATATATGTATATATATATATATATATATATATATATATATATATATATATATATATATATATATATATATATATATACGATGATTTTATTTTGTTAATTGATAAAATGACATCTCCCAGGTAGAGTTTGCCATATATTTTTCTAACTCCTATATGATACCAAAACGAATGTAATGTAAAATTGTTATATATATTTACACATATGTTATTGTATGTTAGGTTATTTCTCATAAGAAAATATTTCAGCATAATTAATGTTTCAAGTATAAATCTTTGAAAGGTCCTAAAGTAATATTTTTTTCTAATAATGATAATTTTTCGGATTTATTGTGAAAACCTAGAGTATTCATGTATACATTGTTTTTATGAATAAGGTGTTCTACGAAAGAGACAAGGCATTTAGAAAGTTGTGTTATTTTACCGTTTTGATAGTGTTACAGTGCACTGAAGTCAATCACTTTAAACTGAAATTCTATGTTTGGTTCAGTAAAATGTTTGCACGCAAGACGCTGTATATTTATTTTCATAACTCTTGTCTTACCTATTATCCCCTTTACTCTGATCTAATTTTAATGTATATATATTGTCATTTTAATTCGATCACTCATTTCTGTACTATTTACCTTGAATCCCCAGGTTCCTCAATTTGATTTATTGATGTATATTTTGCGTTCAGCACAGTGATATGGATACAATTTTTCTTATGATATTTTCCGCATTACTTACCGTTTTATTTCATATCGATCATCTTTATATAAAATTCAATGGATTATTTTTATAACAAGTAACATATTTAATAATCGATTATAGCCAATTATTATTTTAATGATTTTATGACACATAAAACCCATGCAATTAACATACAGTACGATTGGGTTAATTAGCATACAATACGATTAGGTCCTTTTAAAAATATTGGGTTTAGTGAAAAATGGGGAAAGTTGTAAGTAATTATTTTTTTTTAAGTTCTTTGCTGTTTAATTCTTGATGTTTAATTCAAACCTCTGGGAAATCCTTTATTACTAAGAGTTTAACATACACCATTTACTAAACGCATATTTAGTTTATTAAATTACTAGCAGGATCCGTTAACCGCTGTTGCTCCATGGTTGTATGCCTCCCCAGCATAACAAGAATACATCTACGACTGTAGGTCTTGTTGTTATTGTTTAGCACAACCACGGTATTCTTTATATAAAGAACGACTTCGCCATAAACACTCAAAAACTGCCTATGTTAACTACGGTTTTCGGAAAATACAGTTCGTTCTGGGAGTGAGGGTTCGTTGTTTACACCTTGGCCCGAAATTTGATAATCGCTGCCAGGATTTAAACGCGGAAATACTATGCACGATAAAAGGAAATTAATTGCCACAAGTTTGGTCGACATATGGGTATTACGTAAGCGGGCAGAGTATTTTTTAAGTGTATCGTATTTATAATGGCCTGGCTAGAGTTTAGGTAGCAACTACTTCTAACTTAATTAAACAAACTAAATTTCTCTAGTCACATGAACGTTACCATGTATATATGTGTACGGGATGGAACCAAAAAAACAATAAGCCGAATCCTTTTTTATATAAACAATTATTATTATTTTCAACACCATATACAGAATTTTGATTTTCTTATAAAGAATACAATTAGAAGACTTTATAATTTGAAACAATACACACCTTCTATGTAATAATTTCTGACAACAGAAACATACTTTTTCAATTTTTAGATGAGAAAGTAAACGTGTTGGAGATTATTCAAAAAGAAGTTCATAAGGTGTGAGACTTATATTTATTTAAAAAAATAACACATTTAACATTCGTTGTAATAATTTAAGTGGGCGCAAATATTTGTCAATATATATATATATACATAAAGCACATTACAATTGCATTTTGGTTTGTGTTATAATTTTGTTAAAAATAGCAATAATGAAATATAAGATATTCTCAACGTGGGCCTCAGACACTAATTAAAAAAAGCAATCCCGTATATAACTGGAAATAGCATCAGGTGTGATTTAGAGTAGAACCTGAAACAAGTTACGCTAAGATGATAATTGAGTGAAAAAACACTACGGGCGTCTTGTCCACCGGAACTTCTGACATTATACGCTTTCGAACTATGCCCCCCCCCAAAAAAATACATTAAAAAAAAATAATAAAAAAATAAAAAAAATAAATAAATAAATAAAAGTATTTTTGGAACGCGGATATTGTTAAAGCTAAAACGCTTTTCAAATCAGTTTGCACTCTGGAGAAGAAGCGTGTTCGAGATAAGTGTATTTTAATTTTATGTTTAATTTCATTACTTAATTTATATTTTTATTTCCTGATTGTTTTATTTAATGATAGCGTTTTCTCGCCAAAAATGTTTATTATATCTACCAAGTTGATTACATGAACAGATTAGGAAATTGTATTCATTTTTAAATCGTGAGATGTGAATCTATCACCATACTTTCCCTTTAAAAAAACACGCCAGTTGGACTTTTAAAGTACACTACTTAAAGATTTTTTCTTTAAAGGAGAGTAGAGAACGCTTTGTGGAAGCGTTGTCGGTAGCTCCCGTTACTCACGCCTCTCTTTATTTGTCACTCAGTCCTCATTTTTGTAATGAGTGATTTCTGCTGTATTCTCGGTTGGCGGTATTTTGGCATGAAAAGACGACAAAGATGGCGGGAATTTTCTGTTTCTATGTCTATCCCTGTAGCCATGTAACTAGTAAGGATGCTGAAGGTAAACGTTTTATCTGAGCTGACGTTATCCGCTATATTAGCAGGTAATTGTTACGGTTTTAGCTTATCATGTTCTACAAAAAAATTATTTGTTTCTTTACTCTCTTTGTTTCCCCTCTCTTTTCTGCTCTAAGCAAGTATAACGACCTAGTCCACAAACTCCAAAATTGCATCATGACAAGTTTCAATAAAAAAATTCACGATTAAACCCGGATCTGAAACTTGCAACGTAGAACCCCGCTACCATGTCTCCTTCTCCAACATCAGGGGTATACGTTCTAACCTTCCAGAGGTTGAAGCCCAATTACAGGATATTAAACAAGACCTTTTATTTTTAAGCGAAACCGGAATTGGACGGACTATTTCCCTAAATTAGTTCGTAATTAAAGGATACTCTAATACACTTCAAAATCTGACTCCCACGATCGCCATGGGCATGAACTATGTGTCTGTATTAAGGATGGCTTTCCATGTGGTACGGACATCTCCAGAGAAGATCCTAACTTACCCTGTATGTGCTTCCAGGTTGCACTAGCTCACACTACTGCATTTATATTTGCTCTCTATCTCCCCCATAACAACGGTATTATTTTTTTATAAGCATATCTGAGAAAATTGACCAAGTTCTATCAGCTTATCCTTCAGCTAACATTCACATTTGCGGAGACTTCAATGTTCATAATGTGAAATGGTTAACCCACTCAAATTAGACCGATGATGATGGGAGGTTCTGTCCTGATTTCTCCATTGCTTATGACCTCACTCAGATTGTTCACGAACCAACCCGTGTGCCCGACAATGACGGCCAGTATTCGAGTCTCCTAGTCCTGTTTCTCACGACTTGCCCTGAACTATGTTCAGTTTCCGTTCTGCCTCTTCTTGAATCTTTTTGACCACTCGGTTGTATCAATTAAGATAAAAATGAAATGTAATAAATCCTCAGACGTACATATCCATCGTACAGTATATCGATACACTATGTCTGACTGGGATAGTTTCCGTACATTCATATCGGATCTTCCTCTGCGTTCCATGTTTAAAAAGGATGTTTCGTCTATAGTGTCAGACCTGAGGAATAGTTTATTATAGGTATATCCCATTTCTATACCCTAGAAAAGGTTCCAGCAAAGACCTAACATAAAGCCATGGTTTTCACCAGAAGATGCTGCTGCTATTGCGCACGGAAATCACTTTTTCCACTGCTTCCAACGTAATAGTTGTATGAAACTAAATCCGCTTTCATGACTGCCAGCAATCATTGTAAGAAAGTAATAAAGAATGCAAGAGAATTATATGCTCAGTCGATCAAGTTCAAAGTAGCTGAGCAGCGGCTTGGTTCCAACCAGTTTTGGCAAATAACAAACAGAAGCCTGAACAGATCTGTCTTCTATCCCAAGTACCATCAATGGACATGAGTTAATCTCGTCAGCATCAGACAAAGCCAAACTCTTTACCAAGAACTTTGCAGCTTATTCTACCATTTGCGACAAAGGCCGCCAACCGCAAATGTTTCCTCCTGTATCAGAAAACAAGCTATATGATATACAAATATATGTACGTTATGTTGCCAAGCTTATACAAAACCTTGATTCCAGTAAAGCAACCGGCCCTGACGGTATTCCAATTATAGCACTAAAAAAATCAACCAGAACTAGCGGTCATACTTACAAGACTGTTTAAATTTGTCTCAAGGAGAATTGCTTTCCATCGCCCTGGAAAATCTCATCAGATTGCCCTGTATTTAAGAATTCAGGTGATCCTTCACCCCCCCTCTCAGTACAGGCTAATAAGTATCCTGTCCGTAATGAGTAAGTGGTTAGAATCTGTGTTAAATACAGAAGTAATCAACTATCTAATCAAAGCACCCTTCTTAGTGACATGCAATATGTTTTCCGTTCTGCTAGATCTACAGCGGATGTTCTTATAGTAATATATCATAGGATTAACGATATCTCGACAGAGGCAACCTTTCTAGGGCAATTGCTCTTGACATATCAAATACCTTTGATAAGGTATGGTAGCACATCTATGATCGTAAACGACCAAGTTCTCTCCGATTCAATCTTCTCTTATCTTGATCACGTTGAACAATGGGGAAAGGAGATGATGGTTACTTTTAATGCATCTAAAACCAAGCTTCTACCTTTACATCATCAACATTATGATCCCCAATTATGGCATCAATTAAAATGAATGGTTCTCGTCTTGGGGAGGCCTCAAGTTCTGATAGGCTTTTGTGCGCCCCCCCCCCACTCATTATCTGTGCCCAAACGTAAACATGGATTTCATGAACAAAGCTTCTTTATTAGAACTGCACGCCCGTGGAATTGTCTTCCATTTTCCTGCTTTCCAGCTGTCTATAATATGTTTGTCTTCAAGTCAACGTGAACAAGTTTCTGATGTGCCGTTCTATTAAGTTTACTAATTTACCAAACTTCCATTACTATCGATTACTATAGTGTCATTTTGCCTGCTGTACACTCTTTAAACCTTATCTTTCAGTGGCTTATCTCCCTTGATATGTTTGATATGTGGTGACGCCTATGTAAACAAAAATCCCCTGGAAAAAGAATCGAGAATTGTGAACGAAGTTGCCACCGTGATAATATTAGTTCGAAATTTTAGCACGGCTACAATGACGACGATGCTCACCCCTCTCTCTCTCTCTCTCTTTCTCCCTCTCTCTCTCTCTGAGAGTATCATGCCCTTCTCCCTTTACTTTCTCTTTATACATAAATAAATTGCAAAAGTCTATATATCGAATGTAATGATGTTTACCACCTAACAGTTATATACTTTATCAGTGGGCATTTACTATTCTTGGCAGTGTATGTTCAGTAGCACAATACCAATAACTAAACTATTATCTCAATTTGAACTTTGACAAAAAAAATCTTAGGTCAAAACAGCGTAATGTTAGAAAATAAGGTAATCGCAGCTTTTTTCCAACTTTGGAATTTTCTAATTACACTCAAACTCATTTTCTTTGCTATTGATGAATTGATAGTTAAAATTTCTTCTGATGATTTAAAGGGCAAATAGATTCATTGAATATTATAATATGTAAGGGTTTAATTTTATGCTACGAAATAGATATTCTGAAGAACTGTAAATATCAAGTGAATTAAGGGAATAAATTACAATATTGTGAACATCAGGATATTTTATATAGATACCTTTTCATTGATTTATTTTAGGTCTATTAATAACATTGATCTCCTTAAATAAGGAATGGTATATATAAAAAGGAAATATAAGTGATTAAAGAAACATATATATATATATGCACTTGTGTATATATTTTTTAATATATAGATATGTATATATATACATATATATATACATATATATGTATATATATATATATATATATATATATATATATATATATATACGCGTATACGTTTTCTATAATCGCTCGCTTACTGGTTCTGTAAAACCTAGATCTTAGTGTTTATATGTGTGTTTATTTATGCAGGAAATCACTGTAATATTTAGTATGTTTCTGTACATTAATATATTAACCGAAGTGATATATTAAGTAAATAAAAGAAAAAAAGCCCGCCACCGGCATGGTGGTTAAAACAAAGTGATTTGAGTGTTTTCAGATAGTATCCAGGTTTGTTAAGGACTAACGTGTTCGTTTATTTCAGAATATTTGTATTCCTTAATAAAATACATTTTCAACCCGCAGACAAAGAAAATTTTCGGCAGTGAATAGTCAAGTATTTTATAACTGGAAAAGAAAGTAATTTTTGTGTATCAGTTTATGAACCAGTTATGAAGAGAGCCAGGGTTGTATATATGTATAAAATGTATATATTAGTGCTCGGTATTGACTGGGGTAATTATGAGGACGTTAGATTCAGAGGGAAAAGTAGTAACTTTTTCCTTAAATAGAAAACATTTTGAAGGTATGCTGAGCAAGCAGTTACATATGCGAAACAGTCACAACATATCCTAAATAACACAACAGTGTTAAATAGCAAAAAATAATGGAGGTTTCCGGAGCAAGCAAATGCATATGCGAGACGGTAACAAAATATCATCCGTAAAGCGTCATTGCTGAAATTGTTAAGGAAAATATGCGTTTTAATTATTTACCAGATATATATAAACCAATAGAATGCATCTAATACTTTTTGTTACTCACGTATTATATGAACCTCATATTTATAATAATTGCTACTGTTTAAGTCTCCAGAAAGTTATAAATCATAATATTTCATTAGATATTAAAATAAAATGAACAATATAAAGTAACATAAATTATATGACCAAAAAGAACTGGATAAATAATAACTAATTTGGGGCTGTCACTTAAACTCCCTATGGGATATATAAACATAGGAACGTTCAGAAGATAAACACCAATGAGAAGCTGTTGAACAAGGACTTGTAACTTTACAAATGATATGCAGAAAAATGAGATGGAAATTAAGCAAGGAACTATAAAAGATGAATTATTTTAAATAAAGTAATCAATAGATATTTTCTTTAAGAGAATTTGTACATCCTCTATCTGAGTGTGTGTTCGCCTTGTATACAAACGTTTTCATATTTCACTTGTGCACGGAATTAACATAAAATGTTGTATTGTTTGTGATGCTTTGATTTAATTTAGAAATGTTTTGTCTGCAGACACAGATTTGGTTCTCATTGAACTTCAGAACTTTCGATTTCTAATGAAATACAGGCAAATTGTTTTGCCCATAAAGATAATAATTGCGCGTTATCTCGACCAGACACAAATATAGAAAAAGAAAGCTGTACAATTGTAGCCAATCCTTTCGTACAAAGCGGGTCATTCGTGCTCAGTCATAAAACTTATTCAAATATAGCGAATCAATAAGAGTTTGGACGAAAACTAAATATAAAGCAAATTGGAATTGGTCCGATGTGTTTCATTTGGATATATAGAAATCTATATATACTATCTTTTGCCTGCTGTCTTTCTAGCATAGCTCCTTATCGGCCGGTTTCTATACACATGTTCACAAATGCAGCCGTTGTAATTCTTGGCTAATTACCCTGTAGGGAATACGGCGTTGCTGAATGCGTATAAATAGCTATACACTAAACCAAATCGAATGTGGGGGAAAACTCGGATCTGAATGAAGGCTGATAAGTTGTATTCCACGTACAAATACAACCTTAATTGTTATGTTTCTTCATTGTGTTAACAGTGTATATATATATATATATATATATATATATATGTATGCATATATATATATGTATTTGTATATATATATATATATATATATATGTATTCATATTATTCATATACATGGATGCATGTATATATATGTATGTATATATACATATATATGTATATATGTATATATATGTATATATGTATGTATATATATATATATGTGGGTGGGTGTGTGTGTGTGTGGATGTGTGTGTGAGTGTGGGTGTGGGTGTGGGTGTGGGTGTGTTTTATTTTACTTCAATCGTTTTCAGAAAGCAAGGAGACCACAATCTGGGGCTATGACTTAAACTCTTTATGAGATACATAGATATATGAATGTCAATTAGACTTATTATATCTCAAACGCTGAGTACGTAAAGAAGTTGCGAACATATTTTTCTGTCCCTAATTAACTATTTTCATATTTTTAAGTATATCTTTCTTTGTGTCTTGGTCTTACTGGCCAAGGATTCTCTTAGACTGGTGGAGTATCACGCTTAGTTCATTTGCCTGAGGTAACCTGACCCGGAGAAGTTGCACCATTGCTTGTAAAAGCTAATGTGGCGTAGGCAGATGTAGAACGTATTTTGGGGCATCGAATAGAATGTGGTTTCGAATATTTGTTCAGCGTTTACTTCTAGTAAAGTATCCTCATGCCAGGTCGTTCCGACAAACATTTGTACAAACAGATGTTAGATACTCGAGGATCGTGTCTGTTAGGCATTCAAGTTCTCTCTAGTAGGGATTCTAGTTCATATATATATATATATATATATATATATATATATATATATATATATATATATATATATATATATGTGGGGGGTGTCTGTGTGCAGTAATGTAGGATATTTGCGATTGTACACATTTTATTAAATGAAAGTGACATTTATGACGGCTGATCATTCTTTAGTTTCATTCAATTTTCCGCATTCATTCTATTACTTCTAGAAGTCTCGGTGTAGTGTGCAGTTTTATTGCAATACAATACCTTCATTAAGAGTACTACTTTAGAAAATTCCTATACATCATTATTCCATATCTCGTTTGGTTAAGTTGATTTATGATTTGTGACTTTACATGCAGTTAAAGATATTATTCTTTTTAATAAAAATCATGTTATTAATTGTCTCTTAGTTTTAATTGATAGTTTTCTAATATTTAACTTCACTGTTAATAGTGTCTGTGTATAGACGGGATACATAGTAAAGTTCCTCCAGTTGAGACCCCCCAGAGGAATAATAGTTAATTCGATTTAAGCTATACTGCTTTTTTTTAATTATTAGTTCTTTATCTGGTAGACAATATCGTGGAAGTAAAACTATGTATGTTTGTTTTTGTTTTTTTTTCTTTCAGGATAGGAGAATCACTGTTCCAAAATGCATTTGAACTCCTATAGAAGATTACTCTTTCCATTAATCCATTTGTTTAAATTAGAGATTTTACAGTAACTTTAGTAAATTATTAATTTCAATGTTTTTATTTGGCACATTAGCTGGTAAGTTTCTTTTATTAATAATATTTAAAGACTTTTTACGTCTACTCTGTAATTATTAATTGTATATTATATTCTCTGTTAATTCCCCTGTTTTTGATTACATAGCATGGTTAATATATGCGAAATTCATTAGAATTCGCGTTGACAAGTTACCCTTTATTATAGTTCGTTTTTTAAAAGTTAATTTTTCTAACAATCCGTAAAACTATCTCGAAACAAAATGAATTTACGTATTGAATTAGTCAGAAAGGTGAATTGCAAGTTCCAATTTCACGTTTGTTTTTCGTAAAAATCTTAATGTTATAAAAATAGCGTAAGTTGATAATTTGCATGACGTAATACAGTATTAACTAGGATGGGAATATAGTAATTACTGAATGTGAGATCGAAGACAAAATATATATATATATTATCAAAATGGATCACGCTCTACATACATACAACATTTTAAGCAAGCTCTTACATGTATCTTCTTACCATACTGTTCTCCACTTGAAAGTCTGCGAGGAGTTTTAATGCAATTCTTACTCATAACCCGCTTTATACCCTAAACATAAAAATGCATCTAGTATAGTCCTTTTTATATTCAAGTAATGTTTCTTTTTTCTGCTGGGTGCTCTTAATTAGTTTGTGTATAGCAAGTCGTAGCACACACACACGCCCACCAACCCACCCCAAAAAGATATGATAATTATAATAACTTGAGCCCAAATAAAAAAAAAATGTTTAAATTAACATTATTAATTTTAATTTAATTCTCATGTGTATATTTATCTAACGGATGTTAATTTATTTATTAAATTTAATAAGCTATTAGTCTCTACTAATACTTAAGGTCCTTTCCGAATATATTTCAGGTTTGGGGTGACTTGGTCATTTTTTTTTTCTTTGAGGAGCCACGTCGTTCAGCTTTTTCACTCAGAAGTGTCATAATGGAAAAAAAGAAAACTATACATTTTTTTTTACACGGTGGTCACCACTTATCAAGGCCCGGAAGCCACTCAGGGATAATGTTTCTTGCAAGTACGGTACATTACTGTGGAGATTTGATGAATTGTTTACTTAAGGGGGCGGTGCATTAGGACTTTGTTAACGTTGAATACATCCAAGTTGTAGTCAGGTGGGAAGCAGCCAGACAGGAGAGAGTTCCACAGGCGTGCAGTTCTAAGAAAGAAGCTTTGTTCATGGAATCTACGTTTTGATTTAGGCACAGATAAAGAGTAGTGGAAATTTTTCGCAGTGGATTCAGCATTTCAAATTTCCATTTTTCTTTAGTTTAGCTTCTTTTTTTAATATACATCACTATATTTTAATGGCCTGAATCTGCGTTGTTACTTATTAAAAATACATTAGTTTATTTAATATGTCTTGCTTTCTCTCGGAGGTTAAATACATAAACACACATTTCGAGCTATGCGATTAACTAGTGCCGAAAACTTATTTTAACTCCCCGTATATAGTAGAAGGGTTCAGAGAATGGGCGTTTGCTCATTTTGCATTATATGTTAATTCCATAAAGCTTCTCCAACATTTAATTCTAAAATTCTTTATTTTAGGGTAGTGTGTTATCCGATAATTTATTTATTCTATTGTAATGTGTATGTGTGAACATTTCTATTTTTATTGGCAAATGCTTTCTTTCTAGGGCAATTGCTCTTGACATATCAAAGGCCTTCGACAAGGTATGACATAAGGGCCTACTTCACAAGATTTCTAGCTACGGTATAACTGGAAATGTTTTCTCAATCATTAAATTATTTCTCTCCGAGAGGCTCATAAGTGTAGTGGTCGATGGACAAAAATAAGAGGCCTGCAGTATTAATGCTAGAGTCCCTCAAGGGTCAATCCTGGGCCCAAGTCTTTTCCTGATCTACATTAATGATCTCCCTAAACACATACTTAAATAATTCATTGACATCTATGCTGATGACACGACCATCTACTGCAACACATCAAAGACTGTAAATGACAAAGTTCTCTCTGACTCTCTCTTCTCTGATCTCGAACGCGTGGTTCAGTGGGGGAAGACGTGGCTGGTTACATTTAATGCATCTACAACCATGCTCCTATATTTACATCATCAACGCTCTGATCACCACCTGGCATCCATGGAAATGGATAGCTCTCGTCTTGAAGTGCCATATTTTGTAAGCTTCTGGGCTTGTCGTAAATGAAAATTATTTGAATATTCTAGTTTGCCTCCCAACTTGCAGAAAATGCACTATTCCTCGCATAAGCCAGTGGTGGACATTCAGCGCGATACTTGGGTCAAAAATACCACTTGATTTTGAATATTTTATCAGATTTTTTGAAGAAAAACTTACCCTCCGTTCAGGTTATCTTTACAAACCTCTGTGAACTCGAATATTGCATCTAGTTGGCATGAAAACTCTCTTCTATTCATTTATGAATATTTTACGAATATTTTCAGTTAATATAAGATACAAAGTTTCGGCGATATATGCCTTTATATATTTTTCAGTGTAAATATGTGCGTAGGAGTTTCAGATGTGTACGTTTGTTGTTGTTAGTGTGTAGATGGATGAGCGCGAGATGATAAAGCTTAGCATGAGTTTTGGAATTTTCTTGTCAAAAGGGCAACGCATACGTTCGAAAGTTCGAGATTCTCAGGATATCTGATTATTTCTTTGTTTTAGTTTTTTTTTTCTACGTCGTATTGGCTTGCCATGTTTTGCATTTAAAATGACATCTATTGATTGGGAATTATTACATTAACGCGCATTTGTAAAAACTCAACTTGGTTTTCAAAGTGAAGAGGAGAGCGTATCTCAAAGAAGCGGCAAAATTAAGAAGGTCGCCCCTCAAGAATCGCGTTTTAGCATTAATTATAATTGCATCTGGATCCCACTAAAACTTTTTGTAGAATTTTGTACTTTGCAAATTCAACGTTTGATTATGCTAAAATAATTTTCATAGTGTCATCTATTTCTAATTAATCCGTATTAAACTGGTGGATATTATATATTAAGTAGAGAATTTGTAGATTTCCTAACAATTTATTGGTGCAGTAAGTAAATAGTGTGTAACATTTGCTTCGTCATAAAGACATTACTCATCAGTATGGCTAGACGATACAAATGTTTACAGTGGTGGTTTAAAACGTATACGACATTATATTTTGTATACAAGAAGTACATTATGATGCTGATGTATGAAAAAAGTTATGCATTATCTAATGCCTAGTGTGACCAATATTTTATGAACAATGTCTGAGAGAGTGTAATCTTGAATAACATGTCATTATATTTTATTGGAATATAGAAGATTATCCAGTGTTGCCCGATATAAAACACACCTTTAAAGTACTTAAAAGATGAAGTGAAAATAACGGATAGAAACTGAGACTTGTGCATGCAAGTATCATATTTGTTTGAAACAGTTGACTTTTTGTAAAAAAATACGCGAGTTAAGATCCAAACAAAAATTTAAAGACTATGCATCAAGTACGATAACCATTAGACTAGCTTGACCCATTTTCAATGTGTTTTTAAAGAATCTTAATCTTTGCATAACACATACGTCATGCTTCACAGCTACGCATGCGCAATCATAAAACAGTTGGACACCAGAAAAAGATTACATTTAAAAAATTACCTTTAATGCATCTAAAACAAAACTCCTATTTTTACATCATCCACGCTCTGATCCAGATCTGTCATCACTTGAAGTGGATGGCTCTCGTCTAGGAGCAACCTCATGTTTTGACAAGCTTCTGGGTTTGTCCTTTACTCCTGATCTGAAATGGAACACGTACATGCAGGTATGTTGACAAAGTGGCTGGAAAGATGGTGGGATCCTTCTGCCGCTCCAGAAGATATCTCACTACTGATGCAATTCTCTATCCATATAAAATCCAAGTACGTCCAAGGATGGAATACTGCTGTCATATCTGGACAGGAGCTGCTATAGACAGACTATCCTGCCTTGACAGAGTACAAAATAGACTTCGTGGCTTAGTGGGGGATGCCCTTTTCTCTACCCTGCAACTACTCTCCCACAGAAGAGACGTTGCGAGCCTATCCTTGTTTCATCGTTATTTCCATGGCAGGTGCTCGACTGAACTCCAATCTGAGTCCGCCTAGCCAATCTTTCACGAAAAACACCCATCTAGCTGACCCACTGTGAAAAATGTTCCCCATTCTTTATCTGTGTCTAAATCAAAACGTAGATTCCATGAACAAAGCGTCTTTCTTAGAACTGCACCCATGGAGAACTCAGCTTTATTGTGAAACTTTTTCCAATTGTCGTTCAGTAAAACAACAGTCCTGAGTAAATAAATGCTATATAAAATCGACAATAAAAACTTAAAGAGGGGAGCGATGTTTTATTACGCATGGTCTCAATAGCAATTCATTTCTCTCTGAAAAAAAACACCAGTAACAAGTGAAACAGAGAATTAAGGAATAAAAATGACTTAATTGGAGGACTTTATTGAAAGCACACGAGCGCCGTACATGATTTTACATATTTATATGTTCTGTTTATGGGGACAAAAAATAAGACAACCATTGAATTTCAATAGAAAAATGCGAGCATGAAAGGTTATATAGTTTAGCATAAAAAAGAAAAGAGAAAAACTAATTTGTTGAACTAGAAATGAAAAGAGCAATATATTCGAGATGAAAAATAATCTTATAAATTAATGACTTAAAAAATGTATTTATATATATTTATATATCTGTATATATTATTATTATTATTATTATTATTATTATTATTATTATTATTATTATTATTATTATTTCTGCTCCTGTTAGTTTTATTTTTGTCGTAGTGTTTACTTTTTATTGTTTTTTTGTTGTTGTTTAAATTATTTTTATTTACTGTTTTGACAGGTTGAGTGTTACTACGTATCACATTTTGTTGTTACAAACGTATATATATATATATATATATATATATATAAGTATATATAAAGATATATGTATATATAGGTATATGCATAAATATGTATATATGTATGTGTATATACGTGTATATATGCCTATATGTATATATATGGGTATATACGTATATGTGTGTATATAGAATATGTATATATGTATGTATATGTATATATGGATATGCATATATATGTACGCATATGTATATATATGTATGCATATGTATATATGTATATGTATCTATTTATATATATGTACATATGTATATATGTATATATATGTATTTGTATGTATATATGTATTTGTATGTATATATGTGCATGTATATATGTATATATATGTATATGTGTATATATATGTATATGTGTAAATATGTATATATATGTATATATGTACATATGTGTGTGCATGTATATGTATACGTGTATATATGTGTATATGTAGGTTTATATATATGTATATATATGTATATATGCATATGTATATATGTATATGCACATATATGTATATATATGCATATGTACATATATGTATATATATGTATATGTATATATGTATACCTATTTATATGTATGTATGTATGCATATGTATATATATATGAATATATATATATATAATGTATATGTATATATATATAATGTGTATGTATATAGATGCACCTATGTATGTATATCTATATATCTCTCTATCTCTCTCTCTCTCTCTCTCTCTCTCTATATATATATATATATATATATATGTTTATATGTATTTATATTCATATATGTATATATATGCATATATATATATGCATATATGTATATATGTATATGTATATATGTAGATATGTAGGTATGTATATATGTATATATATGCATATATGTGTATATATGTAGGTATATACATATATATATATCTGTATATCTATGTATGTATGCATATTTATTTATGTGTATATATATATGTTTATATGTCTGTAATTATATATATATATCTGTAGGTATATATATATACGTATATACATGTATATATATATGTATATATGTCTATATGTGTATATATGGATATATATATGTATATGTGTGTATATATATGTGTATATATACATATATATGTATTTGTCTATGTTAATATATATTTATATATATATGTATACATGTGTATATGTATATATATGTATGTGTATATGTATATATACGTATGTATATGTATATAGTCATATATATGTATATGTATGTATATATATATTTGTATATATGTGTGTGTGTATGTATATGTATATCCATGTATAGATGCATATATTTTTATGTATATATATGTGTGTGGATGTACATGTATATTTTTATGACTATATGTGTGCATGTATATATATGTATGTATATGTGTATATGTGAATATATATGTATATATATTATATGTGTATATATATGTATATATGTGTATACATGTGTGTATATATGTATAAATACGTATGTGTATATATGTATATAAATATGTATATATATAGATGTATATCTATGTACATATACATGCATGTATGTGGAGATAAATATACATATGTATATATGTGTATATATATGTATGTATGTGTATACATGTGTATGTATATATGTGTACATATGTATATGTATATGTATATATGTGTATATGCATATATGTATATGCATATATATTTTTATGTATATATATGTATGTATATATATGTATATAGGTATAAACATATATAAATATTTATGCATATATATATCGATCTACATGTATGTATATGTATGTATATATATACTTAGATGTATGTATATGTACATATATGTATATTTATATATGTGTATGCATATATATGTATATATGTGTATATGTATATATATAGATGAATATGTAGATATTTGTGTGTATGTATATAGATGTATATGCATATGTGTGTGTATATATGTATATATAGCTGCATATATACATATATACCTATATATGTGTATATATATGTATATATACATGTATATCTATATTTATGTATGTGTATATGTGAATATATATGTATACATATGTATACATATGCACACATGTCTATATATATGTATATTTATTTCTGTGCATATATAGGTATATATATATGTCTGTATATATATATATATATATGCACATATAGGTATATATATGTGATTTTATGTATATGTATACATATAGATATATATCAATGGGTGTATATGTGTGTGTATTTTTGTGTGTATATATTGGTATATATGCATATACATGTATGTATATATATATGTATATATGCATGTGTGTGTATATATGTATATATGTGTATATTTATGCATATATATAGTTATATATATCTGTATATATACGTATATATGTGTATATATATATGTGTATATACATGCATTCATATATATGTATTTGTATATTAATGTGTATCTGTGTGTATATGTATGTGTTTATACATATATTTCCATATATGTATTTGTATATATATATATGCATATATATTTGTATATGCATATATATATATATGTATTTGTATATGTATATATGTATATATTTATGTGTATATACATTTGTGTATATGTATATATATGTATATATATATACATGTGTATTTATATGTGTATATATATCTTTGTATGTATATGTATATGCATGTGTATATATGTTTATATATATATGCATATATGTGCGTATTGATGGGTATGTATGTGTATATATGTATATGTGTATGTATATATATGTGTGTATACGTGTGTATATATGTATATATGTGTGCATATACATCATTTTATGTGCATGTATGTATATACGTATATATGTGTGTATATTATATATATGTGTATATGTGTGCATGTATTTTTATATATGCATCTTTATGCGTGTATATATGTGTATGTATATGTATATTTCTGTATATATGTATATGTTGATGTATATGTATATATAAGTAAATATATGTGTTAATATAATATATATATGTGTATATCTGTATATATCTGTATGTATATATGTGTATATATATGTATATACATGTGTATATATGTAATTATGTATTTCTCGGCGTGTACATATGTATATATATATGGATGTATATATGTATGTTTATATGCATATATGTTTATATATGTGTATAAGTATGTATACATGTGCACATAACTATATATATATATATATATATTCTACTTCATTTGCTCACATAAATTAATATACGAGTATAAATTTATGCGTCATCGTTTACTTCCACACCGTTCAATGTGTGGGTAAAGGTTGTTAGTTTTTTGTAAAATTTATATTGTTGTATATATTTTTATTTTGTGTATACATATATATATATATATATATATATATATATATATATATATATATATATTTGTGTATATATATTTTTTGTATATTTTTGTACATCTACATATTATATGTATTTATTCATATATATATCAAGACTCAAGATAACTATGCTAAATAATACAGACATGGAACGGGTCACCCGGAGATTTACGCTGTTTTTGGTCATGTAAGTTCCTGCTTATTCGGAAGCGTGCGGTTTAGACTAGGAAACTGTTTGGTGTACTAAAACTCAATAGAATATGCGTGTATAAAAAACGCCAGACTACCACACAATTCTTTCATTAGCCTGAAGAATACTAGAGGGGATTAATCGCGTAATATTCAGTGTAGCCTCATATCATATATATGTTATTACTTACTGATGACTGTACCTCTGTATTGACCAATGTTTATGTAAATGCTTACAGTGTAGCCGTAAATGTATACTTTCGTATATTAACTTGTGTGAGTAAATGAGGTAGTTTTACCTAGCTCCTGAAAAAGTTTAGCACCCTCAAAAAAATTTATTTTTCCACACCAAAAATAGATATGAAAGGATAGATTTCGAAACATCGCTAATATAACATTAACAACGAAAATTAAAAACTGATATATACACCATATGCGATGAGGAGGAATTGTTTTCCTTAGAAATGAAAACGCAAGCAAAAAAGGATCCCATGGATTTAAAACCCTATGAATGCGGATGAAGTAGACCTATCCTATGAAAATTACTATTTAAACGGAAGTTAAAACTTAGTATTCGACAATCAACATTGCAATTTTCTAACCAAACCTACTTAAATACTCTACAAACATAATCGTCTCTAATAAAATCTTTGTGTAAGCAGATGAAACTAGAAACTTATAGAAAATATATAAACCAGAATATAACACACAAATCACAGAAGGTTACAGAAACTGGATACAAACAAATGCGACTACACAGATATACTAAATTCAGAAAGTAAACAAATTAGCCAGGAATTAAGAATTAGCCATAGGTTTTGCAAATTGAAACCCAGAGAGGCATACATTCTGCTCAAAGACCACTAATGTGACTTCAGAAAAACACCCTGCCCCCGCTTTATAAACACAACTAAAACAGGAATAGGAAGAATTAGCAAATCAATACATTCTAGTGTAAACAAACAAATAAAAAAGGCATAGAAGTAGGAAATGAAAACTTCTAAGGGCAAATACTGCCGAAACAGTAAATTGGTTTAAAAATATAGAACACAAAAATACATGTACGTTTTTACAGATCGATATCATAGTCTTCTATCCCTCGATATCCGAAGAACTTGTCAACATTATCCTAGAATTTGCACAGACCTACACTGATATATCCTCGGAAGAAATAAACATCATTAAAAAATGTAGAAAATCAGTTCTAGTAGATAACAGTAACACATTGATAAAAACTTAAATGACAAATTGGTTTGATTTGGCGATCGGTCCCTGGATTCTGAAGATCCATCATATATTTGGGATTCTATATATCCTCACAAGCATATTCGATACTACGGATATCGGCCTATATACAGATAATAAACTAGCTATAATAAAACACTCCAACAACGTCAAGGGAGATAACTTTTAAAAACCATAAACAAGGAAATAAAAATAACGCCTAAAAGTAGACGTATCAACTAACATAAAAATAACACACTTCCTGGCCGTCAGGAAAAATTTATATCAAAACACATATGACCACTACTTAAAAGATAACGCTAATCCAATATACGAAAACCGTAAGTCCAATCACCAGCCATCAATTATAAAACATATTACTTACTCGATCGTAATTAGACTCAGCAATAACTCAATCGATTAAAATGTATTTAACAGGCCACACAATATCTACGAAACAACCCTAATAATAGTTGATATCAAATATAAGAAACAAAACACCAATAACTATAATAAAATTAAAAAGAAAAGAAAAAGAGATATAATCTGGTGTACGGACGCAAACAAACTAAATGCTAAAACAACACTTTGCAAGAAATGTCTAGATTTTATCGAAAAGCACTTTCCCACAACCAATCCCTTACAAAACATTTTCAATAAAATACACTAAAGTGATCATACAGCGATTGCAGAAAATTTAGAGATGATAATAAAAGAACATAATGACAAAATATTAAATTAAAACCATGAAAACAACAAAACATAAACAATAAAAAGAGGACACCATGACAAAAATAAAACTAACTGAAAAGACACATCAGTAACCAGTTGAAATAATAATAATAATAATAATAATAATAATAATAATAATAATAATAATAATAATATAACTCCGGAAACAACAACCATACTAAAAATAGACTTACTAATAACGAACAGAATAAATGCAACTGTATATAGCGCACACAGTGCCCATTTAAAAATAAATTTCTAACCCAAAAGTATACTTTAACAGGCCAAAGATAACCCGAAAAACAAGAAATTGTTCGTAGGTATGCTACACTTCGATTTCAAAACTCGATCTAATGACTACAAATGTACATTCATAAATAATAATAAAAAAACACCGTATTAAAACAACTCTAGCAAACAGATACTGGGAACTCAAAGAAAGCGCACGTTCGCCGAGAGTCGACTGGAAACTTTTAAACAAGCTAACACATGTACATACCTAGACGAGTCATGTAGAGTATGACTTCATGACAAATTTGCTATGCTGTACTTTAAAGAACCACATCATCTATTAAATTTAGGAGAGAAATAGCGAATAACTGTGTTTACATGATAGAATTTACTCTAGGATATAGATGTATTTAAAAACTCACAATAGCAATAGAAAATAAACAAATAAAAAATAAATAAACACGCACATACATAAACAATCACGCATATATATGTATATATATACATGTATATATATATATATATATATATATATAACATATATTTGTAGTCATCGACATACAGTCCTGTTTCGTTGTATCACAACTCATCAGTGCCGCTAGACTAGCATCTCTCCCAAGCCAAGGACTGAACCTAGAACCGTCGTGTTGACAGTCGGAGGTTCCCCCACTCGACCATGGAATTGACGCCCGTAAATAACTCGTCGGAATGTCTATTTAAATAGACACCCGCCACCACGTTTATAGTGCTCAAATCGTCTGTTCGTAAAGAAACAAACAACGAGCTTCGCATTTTCAGCCAATTAAGTAGCGGCGAGATTATTAACGACAGTGCTCTACCCAAAGAGGAGGGGCCTTTTAAAATATATTTGTAGTAATCAACATACAGTCCTGTTTCGTTGTATCACAACTCATGAATGCCGCTAGACTAGCATCTCTCCCAAGCCAAGGATTGAACTTAGAACCGCCGTGTTGACAGTCGGCGGTTCTCCCACTTGACCATGGAATTGACGTCCGTAAATAACTCATCGGAATATCTATTTAAATAGACACCCGCCACCACATTTGTAGTGCTCAAATCGTCTGTTCGTAAACAAACAAACAACGAGCTTCGCATTTTCAGTCAGATATGTATATATAAACTAACATATAAAAAAATTAACCTACATTAAAAACAAGTAAAACCACTAGATATCTACACAAAATACCAGACACAAAGTAACGGGTGCACCGGAGGTCAACCGGGCATTTGGCCCATGAGCGCCTGCTCATGGGCTGATTAGAAAGGAAGCGGTGGGAAGTAGAAAGCTGATTGGCTAAATGAAACTGAATCAAGAAGCCTTTATAAAAACGAAAAACAACCACACAATTCTCGCATAATCCTGAAGAATCCTCGAGCGGATGAAACGCAGAATATTCAGTGCCGCTTAATCGCCATATATATATATATATATATATATATATATATATATATATATATATATATATATATATATATATATATATATATATGTGTGTGTGTGTGCGTGTATGTATATATATGTGTGTGTGTATATAGGTGTATATATATGTGTGTGTATATATATGTATATATATATATATATGTAATATATATATATATTTACATATGTGTGTATATATATACATACGTTTATGTATTTACATGTGTATATGTATATATACATCTATGTATTTACATATATTTTTATATGTATATATACATCTATGTATATACATATGTGTATATATGTATATATATGTATATACATTCCCATTTATATATATATATATATATGTTTCCATATATGTATACATATTTGTATATATATATATATATGTGTGTGTGTGTGTATATATGTATGTGTGTGTGTGTGTGTATATATGTATGTGTTTGTGGTTATGTATTCATATGTTACTACCGCAATATGCTGGCCTTGCGACGACTATAATTTAGTCTGCTGACGTCATGAATATCGGTCTGAAATCGGACTAAACTGGAAGTAGGTTAAAAGGTTTGGAGGGTTTAATAAATGTAAACATGCCATCGAGATGTGTAGTTCCGAACTGCCGAGGTAACTACGAAAATGGACAAAAAGTTATCGTGTTTTTATTCCCCCTCAAAAGAGAAAATAAATTCCCAGTGGATCAATTGAATTAAAGGAAAGTAAGTGTTTAATGTTTTGAGATATTTAAAAAAAAAATGCTCCGTTTTTATTTATTTTTTAGAACGTATTTTAAAATAAACATGAAAGCATGTATATAAAAATGATTCCGTATGCAATTTAAGTTACGTACTTATATAAAAAAATGTTACTTAGAAACTCATTTAAACTAGGGAGTACTGTGAAAATATTATGCACTTTCACCTAACAATTTAATAAATGCGATATCGTCAAAACGGAATTCTTTATATAAATAATTCTAAATAAGAAAAACAATTTATCTTTTTACTTCAACTATTTTACTATGCTATATTTATATCAGCGTGAAATAGATTGCCCTTTTTTAAGTTTATGGCCGTTTGTGTTATCCCAAAAGCTTGTTAATAATTAGTTAAGCGGTCAGTATTTTGGAGAATATACTTTAAAAAATTATTATAATCGTTTAAAAAGATAATAGAAATAGCATTTTTCATATATATTTTCTATAAGTTTCTAGTTTTAAACAATTTTAATAGTTTATTTTGAAAGTATATTCCATTAAGAAAATAAACAAATCACTTTAAACGGAGTAATTACGAATTTTGTATATTTTATGCGCAGATTTGTTTTAGGGTTATCAAAAAGTCCCCTAAAATTCTGATACTGCAATAGCGCTGTAAACGAAAATAACGTTTAAAATTACGGCGAACTAGTAGTTTTCAAGATATGAAGAAATGTTAGTTTTAAAAAATTGGGGATCACTTTTCTATAAAATGTTAACGAAAAATAAGCACTAACTTCATGGCCATCATTTGTTTTGGGCGCTTTCTTTTTAACAAATAAGAGCGAAGAAAAATTAGTGTGGCCACATTTATGTTTGTTTTTTTGGGATTCAACGTACAATGAACACAGTTTAACATAATATGAGCACCCCCTTTCAAAGAGTGTAAAGAACTTTTTGTCAGGGAAGGGGGCAAACTGTAGGTACTCATTTTACGCTTAGTTGTGTTCATTCCTACATCAAAGTGGAACTTCACCTTCTTTTAGGCGAAAATGTAATTAAAAAGAAATGTTCGTTGCCCATGTAAAAAAAAAATCGTAATAAAGTGGGTGGTCGTTTTAGGTACAATTACCCCCCTCTTTTTCTAACATCTCTTTATATCTTTGAAACTACTAGTTTGCCGTAATTTTAAACGTTTTTTTTTTTTCGTTTTCAGCATCCCCGAAAACCTCTGGAAGTAGTCATTCAAACGTATTTTCAAGGATGGACTAATTCTGCACATTTACCTTATTTTTTTATGTTATTCTTTTTTTGTCATGTAATTGTCTTTTTTTGTTGTATTAAGTAAAACATGGTACAATTTTCTTTCAAATTATGTCTTTAGGTGTGTGAACTTCATTTTCGACCTGAAGACATACAGCGAGAGGCATCAGCGTTTGGTGAAAGGACTGGAAAGATAATTAGTGTAATTTTGTTTTAAAAAAATCACTATCGTAAGTATGGTGCTATTCCTCGAATATTACCAAACTGTCACTCCCATATATCGTCATCAACCACATTTAGAGAGTCTCCTAACACCATGAAAACGCGTTTAGAAAATTCTGATTTCAGGCGTGCATTATGTGAATGTGTTTCTGATGAGTTAGAATTACGGAAATATAAAGTTTTCCATAATATTGATTAATTAGAAAAAAAACTTTACGTTAATAGATAAAAGAGTATTAGATCTCTATTAGGCAAGACAATGCCGTCATTATATGCCATATAAAGAGATGTCCACGCCCCAAAATAACAAATGTATATGGTGATTGAACCGGACTTGACCGTCAGAGTATTCTGTAGTGTTTGGAAATGGGTGCTATAGGGGAGTATAGATTTTCTAAACATGTAACAGAGGAAAATGCTCTGCAGATCTTGATGGAAACCATGAAAAAATTGACATCGAAGAACAGGAAATGAAAACTTCTGATATAAGTTCTTATTAAAATTAATCTTATCATATTTCTATTAGTGCAAGATGAATTATTTAAATATTTTAATGCCATAAAGTTAATATATGAACAAATTGACATTATGACAATTAACTAGGTTAATTATATGAATAAAATGATGATATGTTTTCCTTATTATATAACTGCTCCCCTAGATAGTACACTGTAAAGAGCCACTAAAAATGTAATTTTACCATGCTATTCAACCATTCGAAGATTAATCTTATCAACTTCTATGAATCCTGTCAATGAACAACACTTTTACAATTTTCTCGTGTATATTAAAAGAAAGTTCAAGTATCTAATGCAGAATGACATCATATTTACTAGTTGATGAAATACATCTCAAACCTTATCTTGATTATAAAGGTGGTAATTTTGTTGGCTTAGCTAACAACCGCAATGAGCCTGCCACAAGTAAATTTGCTTTTTTGCTTAGCAGTGTATCCTCACAACATAAGGATGATGTGCATGTTATGCCAACTAAATATCTTCTAGTTGAGAACTTATTTAACATAATTAAACGTGTAATCATTCGCTTAGAAGATATAGGGTTTAAGGTATTATCTGTAATAACAGATAATTATGCAATAAATAAGAAAAAAAACACTGTCTACTTTTTGTAGCCCATCAACGCTTTCGATTGTATATCCCCATCCAGTTAGAACAGCTAGCCCTCTTTTCTTCTTATTCGACACAGTGCATATATTAAAATGCATTAGATTAAATTGGCTTGGCCAAAGAGATGAACGTAAATGGATAATGTTCCCAAAGTTTTGTTATAATGGAAATCATGGATCTGATAACATCGAAAGTGCTCCGTTTTCTAGCTTACATAAACTTCATGCCCTAGAATCTCAATCATTTGTGAAATATTGCTATAGATTACTTCAAAAGCTCTTTATCCGACTACTTTTGAAAGGCAAATTTTCAACGAATATACTATTCAAGGTTGGCTTACTTTAGCAAATTTTCAACGAATATACTATTCAATGTTGGCTTACCTTAGCAATACAGGAATGCTTGCCAAATTATGCAGAAATCGTAGAATTCATTCAAATATGTTATATTTGGTGGGAAATGCTGAATGTGAAAACACCATATAAAGGTTGTCGACTCCGAAATAAATATGATAATTCACTTACATTAAATAGTGATAATTATACTTTCCTAAATGTGTTCTGTGATTGGTTAGAAACTTGGCATAGCGTTCCTGAAAGAACTGGTAAGTTAACAAAGGAAACATATACTGCTTTACACCATACTACTTATGAAATTTTAGAATTGACTAAATATTGTATAAATATACTGAACATGGTGTATATATTACCAGAAAAGTTTCAGACAGATCAGCTTGAGGCAAGGTTTGGCCAGTATAGACAACTTAGTGGAGATCAGTATAATATATCGATACGTCAGGTGTATGAATGTGAAAATAACTCAAAATGTTGTAAGTTTGAAAATTGAGCATACCAATTAATAATCGAACTATTGAATTGAAAAATGTAAAAGAAACTAACTGGGATAGAATGAAAATGCTGCAAGAGTTCCATGTTCACAAATTTAACATATATGTAACAGCTGTTGAAGAAATAGTTGAATTTAACCCTACTTTCATCGTATTTACAGGGGTTCTCTGCTATACCAATGTAATATAACTAATAATCTTGTCTTATATAATTATATAGTCATAAACAAACTTACAAAATGATATTCTTATTTACATTCGATTCATCAGAGAAAATTAGCCATGTACACGCCTTAAATATGTTGGCTGATCAAAATCGATTCTTTAATGTTTACTCTATTGATGAGGGTCACACTATTCAACAAATTGAAAAACATTAAGATATGGAGTTCATTGAATTCCTTTAAAAACTATTTTCGTCGAAAAGTGAATAGCAATAGTATAAAAAAGTAAATATCAGGAAAAGAAAAATTCAAAATTTAATTAAATTCTACAACAGATTTTGGATAAGTTTTAATATTCAATGTTTGAAATAATTATGCATTAGTAACATTGTTTACACGAACATTTGTTTGAATTTAATTTTTAACTCATTATTCAGTTAAACTAAATGTTCGTTATTCAGTTAACCGGATTTATTGTCCGTTAGTCTGTTAAACTAAGATATTGTTCGATTTTCAGTTAAACTAATTAATTGTTCGTTTTTTAGCTAAGCTAATTCATTGTTCATATTTCAGTCAAACTAATATATTGTTCGTATTTCAGTTTAACTAATGTATTATTCGTATTACACTTAAACTAATTTATCGTTTGTTTTTCACTTTAGATTTTAAAATATTGTTTTTTATTTAAAAATGTTTTTTGTTCATTTTTACTTATTTCTATTGAATAAACTTCAGTTAAATACAATTCAAATCGTATTCCTTTTCTTTTAAACCTTTTAACAACTATTCTCCCTTTCAATTCGTTTTTATTATTAATATTTTGATTATTAATATTGGATTAGTTTCAGTACAAAGTATCAAGTTTATCTTTTTAAATCCATTTTTGAGGTGTTCTAACGTTTTCTGTAAAAAATGGGTCTCCATTATCGACAGCCTGTGTTCCACTTATCTTGCTTACTAGGAGCTATCACGATGAAGTAATTTTTCAGTTGACATGTCATCCATTTTATATATATATATTATTTGTATACGTATATATATATATATATATATATATATATTGGTATTTATATATACATATATATATATGAATATTTGTATATGTATTATATATACATATTTTTATATGTATATATATATATGTACATGTATATATATATATATTTGTGTATGCATATACATAGTTGTATCCATATATATTTCATTATTGATATATATATATATATATCTGTATATAATTTTTTATATGTGTATATACGTATGTATATATTTATATATGTTTGTATATATATATATATTTGTTACATATATTTGTATATATATATTTGTATATAGATATGTTTGTTAGTATATATATATATATATAATTGTGTATACATTTATATTTGTATATATATATATATATATATTTGTATACATATTTCTATATATATGTGTGTATATATATATATATATATGTGTGTATATATATATTTGTGTATATATATAAACTTTTGTGTGTATATAGGTAGATATTATATATATATAATTGTATATATATACATGTGTATATATATATTTGTGTATATATATATATATATATATATATATATATATATATATATATATATATATATATACCTTATTATATATATATGTACACGTTTGTATATGTATGTGCGGATTATATATATATATATATGTATATATATATATATATATATATATATATATATATATATATATATATTTGTATATATTTATGCATACGGATGACGATATATATTTGCATATCTATATATTTTTATACATATATATATATATATATATATATGTATATATATACATGCATATATATGCAATAAAAATTATAATTAAATTCACACAATTAATCCAAGATTGTAAACCTTATTATATTATAAATATTAAAGGATTGATATTTATATAGTTACCCCAACCAGATGTATAAGCTCCATAAAACCGAATAGAGACAGAGTAAATAGTTTATGAAACATGTAAAAACACTATGGAAAAGAGATAAAAAATATATCAATTTTGAAACGGAATCACTAAGTAAGCGAATAGTCCTTAATCCGCGGTGTTGCGAAGAAATACTGTCCTTCGAATCAGATTGTAAGAATTAGCAAAATTCGCGATCGGTTCGCGCATACAAAAGTATTTGATTAAACTGGAAGTAAGTCAAAGCTCTTACTTTATAACAAAAAGTGAAGCAGAGGGAATATGCTGAAGAAAAAGGTGATTACACGTGAATTGATAATCTGGTGAAAGGTAAAGTATCCAGTCGAGTTAAAATCCACAAATATCCATATATATATATATATATATATATATATATATATATATATATATATATATATATATATATATATATATTCAAGCAAATATTATTAAATACAACGGAGACATTTTGTCTTATAATTCTTTTTTTTAATTTTTCAATTTTTCGTATTGTCTTTTTTGTTTCAAAATCAAAAATATTAATAAAGGATCCATACATGTTGTTGTTACGAGCGCTTTCGATTCGTCCACGAATCATCATCAGGTGTTAAAAATACAGGATTGCGAAAATGAGGGTTGAAAATGAAAACTAAAATATATATAGTCAGTGATGAGTTAAAATAAAAATCGATTAAGAATAAAAGTCGATTAAAAATTCGAGTGTTAAAACCAGCAAGTTCGTAGACACCATGTACGAAGTCCGTCCAACACGGGCTACGTAAGACATTTCAGAACGTTACTGCTTTTTTGAAATGCAATGTCATTTATATTAGGTTGAAGAGTTCTAATGCACGACGCTTCAAGAATCTTTAATTTTTTTACATTATTTTCCCGTTGGATAATTTTTGTGTTGTCAACGAGGACCTTTCTAACATTGGAAGGGGGACAGCTATGTTCTTTTTTTAAATGTTTGTAAATCGCGCTTGTGTCGTTAAGGTGCATAGTTATTCGCCGGGACAACGTTGTTGTTGTATGCCCAATGTATGTATTATTTTTGGAGTTACATTCTCCAATAGAGCATTTAAATTTATACACTACATTGGTTTGCTCCAACGTTTTTATCGCCGGTGAAGAGTTGTTTTTAATCACAAGGTTTTGTGTTCGAAATTTCCTATAATAGATAATAAATTTAATTTTAAAATTACTGTCAACAGGCGTCAAGTATCTGCGTATAATATTTTTTATTGCATTTTCTTCGATTCTGAAATTAGGCGTCATTTGGTTTTGGTAAAATATATTAATGGGGTTTGCATTGCGGCGTTATTATTCTGGTTATCGGAAGATTGTAGCATTTTTTTTTTATTTGTTCATCAACAATGTAATTGGGGAAATGATTATTGATGAGTACTTGTTTAATGTTTTTTATTTCAATTAGCAATGCTTTTTTTGTGGAGGATATCATTTTAGCGCGATTTAGTAAATTTTTGATTATGGCTATTTTGTACCTTTGTGGACACTCACTTTTAAAGTTCAGGAGGCTAGAGTTTATGCTAGTTGGTTTTTTATATACAGATGTATTGCAAGTGTTATTAGACGTATCAATAAGGACATCAAGAAATGGAATTTTATTGTTATTATTTAACTATACTGTGAATTTTAAAATTGAATTTTCTTGAAAGAGGTGCTGTAATTGATGTATCTGTTCATTATTTTCAGCTAAAATGAGAATGTCATCCACGTAGTGTACATAAATTGGGGGTTTTATGTTGTTTTTAAATATTTTGTTCTCTAAGTCAGCCATGTAGAATTCACTTAGGGTTGGTCCGAGGACTGATCCCATTGCCACACCGTCTATTTGAGTATAAATGTTACCATTGTGGTCATAGAAGGGTACTTCTGTAGTGCAAATTAGTAACATTTTTTTAAAACTCTTTTGTTAATTTTAAGTGGAGGGGAGTGATGGATTATTATTAATGTTCTTGATAATTATATCTATTGTTTCTACTACAGGTACATTTGTAAATAAACTTTCTACGTCAAGGGAAGAAATTATTTTGTTTTCTGGTTGCATTGATTTTAATATTTGTATTAGTTCGTGTGTGGACTTAACGCTATATTTACTAGGAATATATGGGCTGATAAGTTCGTTTAGTGTTTTTGTTAGGCGATAGATGGGAGTCGGAATTTGGGATATGATAGGTCGGAGAGGGAAATCAGGTTTATGTGTCTTGACTGTGCCATATAAGTAACAAGGTTTATAGTCTCCAATTATTTTAGGGAGTTGATAATTACCAATTTGCGCATTATTAGCTGTAATTAGTTTATTGACTTGCGTTTTAAGTGTATTAGTAGAATTCTTACTATTTTTTTTTAAATTTCGTATGATCATTAATAATATTTTTTTAATGTTTCCATCATAATCGGATTTATTGAGAATGACGAAAATATTGGATTTATCAGCTTTTTTTATAACTATATTAGGGTTGTTACGTAGTTCTTTGGCAGCATTTTTTAAATCGGTAGTAAGTACCGAG
Organism: Euprymna scolopes; assembly: GCF_053919585.1. Lineage (NCBI taxonomy): Eukaryota > Metazoa > Mollusca > Cephalopoda > Sepiida > Sepiolidae > Euprymna > Euprymna scolopes. The sequence continues at coordinate 22,177,799 of NC_136485.1, forward strand.
TTGTGTTTTTTATAGAATCGGGTTTTTATAGCTTCCGCTTTTAGGATATCCCTTAACCCAGGGTGAGTGGTGATTTTGTTTTCTTTTTTTAGGTTAGTAATGCGTTCATAGAGTAATTCAATTTCGGCTTTTTTATTTTGATGGTTGAATTGTGGTGTGAGGTGACAGTTAGGTCCAAGGTTTAAGAATTCTTTTTGTGCGTCTGTCAGTTCGTAGTCTGAAAGGTTAACGTAAAATTGTGTGTTAGTAGGCAGTATGATAGATCCATGGTATAGAGAATTAACTTTTTTTGGATGATCAGTCGATGAGAATGTTCGTAATTCATGGTGATGTCAGTGAGTCGTTGTTGGAGTTCAGTGTATTGGTCGTTGGTAATGTGGTCCTTCAGTGTTTCTTCAAGTTGATTTAATTCATTTGTATGCTTAAGAATTAATTCTTGGGCGTTAGTAATTTGCCTTTTTACTATTATATACTTATTCAATGAAGTTGGAAAATATGATTATAAACGTAAATGGCAATAAGGGGATTGGAATTTCCAGGGCCTGGCCCGGCAGGTGTTTCTAAGCTCCACAGCCTGGACCCGGTCGTAATCATGCTACTGCGAGGAAATATATAGCAATGATCATCGGCTGGTGGAATGTACGGACGTTGCTTGACTTGCTGTCAGCAATAACGCGCCCAGAGCGTAGATCTAAGTATCTTCAACGTTATGACATGGACATAGTTGCTCTGTCTGAGAATAGGCTGGCTGATGAGGGGCAGTTTTCTGAGTTGGCTGGGGCCTACTCAATGTTCTGGAGTGGTAGAGCGAATAGATGTAAAAGGGAATCAGGCATAGTTTTTGCTATAAAGGCATCAGTTCTTTATTGTCTGGAAGAACGTCCCTGTAGTGTGAGTGACCGGAGATTTTAATGCCAGGGTGGGAAGAGATTTTAAACCCGGGACGTGATGGGTAAAAACGAAGTGGGCAAGTGTAATAGCAATGGTCTGATGTTGTTGCAGTTTTCTTCAGAGATGGGTTTTAAAATTAGTAACAACGTGTTCCAGCAGAAGGACAAATACAAGACGACCTGCATGCATCCTGGTTCCAAAAAATGGCACTTGATATACTATGTGTTAGTCAGAAAATGTTAGATGACGGATATATTCAGTGTTCGTGGCATGCGGGGTGCAGAGAGCTGGACTTACCATCGGTTGGCCCCTGCAAAGATTAAGGGTATTGTAAAGACTAAGATGAGGGGAGCTAGTGTGACTATCCCAAAGCGACTTAATGTTGCCCGTCTAAAGGACAATATTGTGAGAGAAAAACTAGTTAAGGAGATGGAAGAGATTGATTGTGAAAATACTTGGCCTGCTTTTTAAGAATCTGTCTATGAGGTAGGTAAGAGAGTATTGTGAGGCCCAAGATGATAAGAGCTAGTGAGCGTAAACATCAGGATTGATTCAATGAGATTGATACTGAAATTCAGGCTCTGCTTTATTCAAAAGCCAGGACATTGCACACTTATGTCGGGGGTGGTGTGACGGATGGTGAGCAGGATCGATTTAGGGACAGGTTTAAGGCAGTCAAGCACGAGGTACAGAAGAGGTTGCGTAACATGCAGAATTGATGGTGGAGGCAGAAATCTGATGAAATACAGCTCGCCTCGGATTGGAACAACACCAAGGTCTCATACAGTCTACTATGCGCGGTCCACGAATAATCCAGATCACCTATCACTCCTATGCGCTCGAGAGATGGTGGGGATCTTCTTCGAGACCCTACCGACATTCTTCGTAGATGGAGGGATCATTTCGATGACATCCTGAACAGACCGTCTTACGTTGATCAGGAGTTTGTTAGGTCGATTCCTAGCAATATGGTCAATGATATCTTAGTAGAGGTTCCTTCTCTCCAGGAGGTTGAAACCGCTGTCCATAAGCTGAGCCATGGAAAATCTCCTGACCCGAATCGGTTGCATGTGGAGATCTTTAAATTTTCTGGACCCAAGATGATGCAACGCTTAGCGGAATTGTTGCGGACTGCTTAGCAGGATGAGTGTATTCCGCACGATTGCCGGGATTCATTAACGGTAGTGCTATACAAGGGGAAGGGTAGCAGAGATGAATGTGGAAACTATCGAGTCATCTCTTTGCTGTCAGTAGTCGGTAAGGTCCTCTGTATGTTTATGCTAGACAGAATGCTGGAGCATATTGCTGATGTTTTGCCTGAGACGAAGTGTGGTTTCAGAAGGTGTTGAGGGGCAATGGATATGATTTTACATCCAAGCAACTGCAGGAGAAATGTATAGATCACCAAAAGGGGTTGTGTCAGGTGTTTATCGATTTAACTAAGGCCTTTGATACAGTCAATAGGGATGGTTTGTTGGAGATTTTGAAAACAACTTGACTGTCTTTACAAGTGTGTAACCCTCTTAAAGCTCTTCCACGATGATATGAAGTCTGTGATCAAGGTTGGGGGAAAGCTGGCTGATCATATCTCAGTAGAAATTGGTGTAAACCAGGGAGACATTCCAGCGCCCACACACTTTGCATTGTATTTCACCATGGTCTATCGGATGGGATTTGGGTGTATTCTGATGGTGTCTATATTCGTTACCGAATTACTGGGGGTTGTTCAACATAAGGCGCTTCCATGCAAGTAAAAAGGTACTCACTAACACGATTCGTGACTTGCTCCATGCGGATGATTGTGATCTGGTGGCTCATACGGTGACTGATATGTAGCATCTTGTGGACGCTTTTACGGTTTCCTGCAGCGCATTGGGCCTGACTATCAATCTGATAAAAACTGACCTAATGTATCAGCCTGCTCCGGGCATGCCATGCTATGAGCCATCAGTTTATATCTGAGGGTCAAGGATAGCGGATGTCTCTAAGTTTGTATAATTGGATAGAAGACTGAGTATGGCTGGTGCCCTATATCATGATGTATCGTTACGGAGCAGGGCAAGTGATGCCTTCGGAAAGTTGGACGGGTGTTTGTGGAGACGTCATGGGATCTTGCTACCAACTAATATTAAGGTTTATGCTGCATGCGTTCTCTCTACTCTTCTCTATGGTTGAGAAACTTGGACAACATACAGGGAGCATTTGTAGACGTCTCGAGCGGTTTCAACAGATGTGCCTACGGCAAATCTTAGGTGTGGTGTGGCAGATGTATGTCAGTGATGTTGAGGTGTTGATCGGACCCAATGCCTTAGCATTGAGTCTCATGTTATTAAGCATAACCTGAGAGGAGTGGGAATGTGGTGAGGATGTTAGACAGTCGACTTCCACAACAAATCCTTTATGGCGAGCTCGCCGAGGAAAGACGTCTGGCTCAAAAGACTAAATTGAGATTTAATGATTGTTTACGATCCACCTTAACAATGGGAGATTGATGAAAGAACCTGGCACAGTTATGCTTTGGATCCCGAAGGGTGGAGAATGATCTTGCGATGAGGTGTGGGCAGGTTTGAGGCGGATCGAATCCAGTATGAGCGGCTGCAGCGCGATATCCAAAAAGGGAGAGTGAAAAGGGCCGTGAATGGGAGGGGGAGCAAAATTGGTGTGAGGTGTGAGGTGTGAGGTGTGCGGAAGAATATGTCTTAGAAGAGCTGGGCTGATGAGTCGCCAGTCTACTCATCGGCGCAACGGTCACACAACACAGTCTTGAGTTGCCAGAGATAAACTGTGTCAACAGTGGTCGGAGTACAAAACGACAGATGGTTTGAAACGGCATTTGATTCTGCATAGAAAAGAACAGCAAAAACATGCTGCTGCTGGTGCACATCTCTATACTATGTGTGCTAAGGTATGCCAGGGTTCAGCAGGGCTTAAAAGCCACCTTCGTGCAGCACATCACTGAATGTTTCGTGTTTCTATATAACTATTTTTCTGCCATATCTAGTCATGGCAATATTCGAAAGCGAATCTGCTGCCATATATATATATATATATATATATATATATATATATATATATATATATATATATATGGTGTATATATATATGGTATATATATATATTGTACATATATATATTGTGTATATAGAGATATTGTGTGTATATATATTGTATATTGTATATATATATTGGGTATATATATATTGTATATATATATATATACACTGTACATATATATTGTATATATATATTGTATATATAGATTGCATATATATATATATATATTGTGTATATATTGTGTATATATATTGTATATATATCGTGTATATATATATATATTGTATATATATATTGTGTATACATATATATATATATATATATTGTATATATATATATGTATTGTACACCTACATTTATATATATATTGGGATATATATCTTTGTATATATATATATATATATATATATATTTGTATATCTTCCTTTATTAATATCTTTTTATGTATACATTTGTATATATATATATATATATATATATATATATATGTGCATATATGTGGATATGTATGTATTCATATAAATGCATATGTTTATATTTAAATATACATGTGCATATTTATACATATATGCGTATATATATATGAATATATATATATACCCATATATATGCATATGATATATATATATATATATATCTGTATATATATATATATGTATGCATATATACTTATGTACATATGCATACAGAAATATATATATACATTCATCTATATACAAATATGCACACAGATATATATATATATATATATATAGGTGTACATATATATATATATATATATATATATATATATATGTATATATATACATATATAGATAGATAGATACACAAATACGAGCACACGGTTAATAAACTATAGTAAATACACTTTAAAATGAGTTAGAAACATATTTAATCTCAAAAGGAAACACTAGATGAGTGGATAGCCAATGATCCGCGGGGTTTCAAAGAAATACCTTCCTTCTAATCAGAGGGTAGGAATTAGCCAAGTGCGGGATCGGATTTTGCATGCAAAATTATTTGTATGAAAAAGCAAGTAAGTCAAAGGTCTTACTTGATAACAAAAAAGTAAAGCAGAGTGAATATGTTGAAGAAAAAGTGATTACACATGAATGGAACGTCTGGTGGAAGAGACATAATCCAGTGACGGTAAAATCCAAATATATAACTTCAAGAAAGTTAAATGACTTTCATTTGCACAAGTAAAGTTTATTTTATATATACACATATGTATACAAATATTATGCATATATATACATATATGTATACAAATATGTATACATATATATATGCATATATATGCATATATACATGTATATGCATATATATATACATATATATATGCATAGATACCTATATATACACATATAGGTGATGCATATATATACATATATCTTCATACATATATACATATACAGATAGATTTATGCATGCATATATGTATGTATATAGACGTATATATACATACATATTCAGATATACCTTCATATATACATATATATACACGCATATATACGCACATTTATATACATATGTATATATATACATATATATATATATATATATATATATATATATATATATATATATATATACATTCATAACCTTGGAAGTCGGTTTGGATTAAATCTGATATACTTCGTAATGTAGATATAATTTTTATTTGTCAAATCAGAACTTGCTAATATATAAAAATCGATATAAAAGTTACTGTGTAATAATATATAGGCGATCTTAAGAAATTCATTATAATTTGTAAGTGTAGTTAACTATTTTTATAAAAAAGCTGTAATAATATCAGCATCACAATTTATACTGAACATCTACAGAATGACAATCTCAATATATATTATATTAATTATTCCCCGGTTGAATTTCTACAGATGCTGCTAGTAAAGTAAGAATGAAACAAATCACGAGCGGTCGGATATATTTCTCAAATAAAACAAATGGCAACATCGTTACCAGGAAAACCACTTAATTTACTTTGAAAAAAACACTGGTATAATGTACTAATTTAAAAGAGATATATGAAAACACGAATGGTCACGATGAAAATTGTCCTTGAAAATATCGAGGCAATCGGTCCGTAGTGTATTTAGATGTTCGATTACGAACAAACATATTTCACACAATCATATTGATATACAAACACACATACACACACATACACGCCCCCCACACACACACATATATATATATATATATATATATATATATATATATATATATATATATATATGTAAATGACTTTTTCTTCGTTTCAATGGTAAAAGATATAATATTTATTCCAAACTTGTAGATGTTTTGTTATATTGTGGGGAAAAAGGTCGTTTTATTTGTAATAGAGCAATGAACAATTTCAATAATATCTTGTTAGCTCAATATTTTCATAACAAATATAGAAAAATAATTATTCCAGATTATAAGATTTATTTCCGGAAAAAATATGAAAAAGATATATACAGACATACAGAAAGACCGACGAAAACAAATATGGTCAAAATTACAATTGGTAGATTTTATGTCAGCGATTTGGAGTACTTTAATATATTGAATGATAATTATTAAAATTTTATTGCATATATAGCAATTAGTTTACTATCTTTTTATATATGTGTGTATAAATATACTAGTTTTCAGCAGATTGCAGTAGGTTTTGAAAAAAAACAAAAACTGAACGCCCAGAAAGATAAGTTAAAATGTAATACAACATGCGTTTTTCGCGTTAAGACTGTCACAGATTATGAAGACTTTTTTAAATCAAACTGTACTTGTAAAAGTAGTAGTGTAGTTTCTGACGTGCATTTAAAACTAGGGTAATTAATAATCGTTTAATATGAAATTACTCGATGACAAAACGCAATGAACCGTTGAGCAAAACCGACTCTTGTTTTCCGAGCTGTAATTAAACGTATGCACCAACAAACATTCCGACCAGACAAGAATATATGCGTGTTGGTTCTTAGTGTGTGTCTGTATCTGTCTCCCTTTGTCTACGCATGTATATACTACTGTGTAATGTTTTAGAAAGAAAACTTTCGAACACCCCCCCACACACACAGATAACCTCCGGATAAGCTTGCCCGAGATACGTTTTTTTTTGTTACGATGCGTAATACGATGTCTTTCCGACGACTGATTACGTTATTTGGTCCGCTTTAAGGTGTTTTGTATGAATATTATTTGATTATTTTAATGTGTATTATATATTTTACTGTATTTTTTATTACTTTTTTTTGTACTGCATAACATTTTGCAAAATGATTAATGATGTATCCCGGGCTAATACTGTCTATACATATATAAATTATGATTAGATTTTAACAAAAAACAATTGTGATAACGAATACACAATACACAATTAAAAAAACATTTTTTGTTCTGCTGAGTTTCAAAGAACGCCTTCTTTTAGTCAAAGGGAATATAGTTGCAAAATATAATTCATGATATAAAATAGAATGTTACTGGTTTATAACACAAAGCAGAAAATTCATGAATATAATTCTATTTACATGAAAAAATAATAAACTGTGTCTCAGAACAAAAGAAAATAAATAGGACTTAAGAAGGAGTCGAAACTAATCACGATTACATGATGGGGTGGATAATCCATCAATACTAAATCCGCATATTTAAGGGTTAAATTGAAAATCCAGGTTGTTTGAGAAATAAAAGCATATTTATTTATGATATCTATGTGTGTATATATATAGTGAGCTTTCTGAGTACAGGAACAACAGACAAAAATGATATGCATAAAATATCTCGGCATAAAATAACGCAGAAAGGGTTAATATACCGTAAAACAACAACAACCAACCAACATACGGAATCACCCGATTTCAGTCTCGTATTTCTACTGTGTGTGTGATTTTCCTTTTTCTTTTTTTTTTGTCTTAGCTTAAAAAAACTTGTTTAACTAAATATGCAATATTATAGTAATACTTGACTATCATTTCTCAAATTACTAGGATTTTAAATGCTATTCTTACATGGAATAATTCTACTCAAATTCCCTCGGTTCCACAAAGTTTAAATTGTGATTATATCTATCGATTTTGTTTTCATTCGATAATAAGTGCTTCTAATTTGCTGCAATACATAATAAAACAGAGTGTCTTGGAAGGTTATTTCGAATAAAGGTTTACTCCTGTTGTTACTTTTGCACATGCAACCAAATTAAATATTAATGACTCAATATCACTTAACCTTTAATTTTTATTATCCATTTGTAAGTAGTAAGTACGACCATGGCGCTGGATAATAAACAAAGAAACGAGTAAGACTTTAACGATATACATGATGCTCTTGATTAGAGCGCATAGTCCCGAACTCCCCCTTCTTAATCACTTAGGTAAACATTACAATATGTTCATCAATAATCACTAGATCATTGCCCTTTTAATATATAAATAAAACAGTAGACGTATGTGTGTGTAAACATCTAATAGTTAAACTGTTTTTTACAAGGTAGTGACCACTTATAAAGTTCCGGAAGCCACTCGTGGATTAGGTTATTGCGGGTACATCAATCAAGGGAATAGTATCGTAGTAACCGTTAGTATTGGAGAACTGCTAAACTACTGATCACAAGGTGGTTCATAGCGAGTAACATCCTTGCTTATATGCATGTATAACGCATACAGGCATCGGCAAATTTACATGTAAAATGTCCAGTAAGCATTAGCTGGCATTTTTTTTTAGCGCATGCGTTACATTTGAATTTTGCTCAGGCTTGAAGGCTTTTTGTTTAAATTCTTACTGATTCCTCCAACTCATTTTTTATTCTTTTTATTTGTATTAAAAACAAACACAAAAAAGAATTAATACATGCATTTTACTCGCGGTTTGAAATTTGTAAATATGAAAATAAACTTATATATCTTTTTTAGGATCTCATATTACTTATTTCCATACATTTTTTAAAGACGAAGCAGAGGGATGCCACAGGGAGTACGGACAATGCTGAAATAATAACGTTATGATTCAGAAAACCACTCTTAATATGTGGAGGGGAAGGTATTATTCAAGCTGTTCTGTACTGCCACCTAACAATGTATTAAATAAGAAACTGACATGCATTATCTCTATTTTTGTTTAGTATTAGTTAACATTAGGATCTGTTTCTCAATCCAATTTCTTGATTAGTTTATTGTAAACCAAGTGTTGCCTAATCACTAACTTCACTTTGTAAATATTTTTTGGAGTAGCATGGATTTAAAATAAGGTGGTACTACAGTGTAGCACGCATATTTAAAAAAAAAACAATTTATAATGAACTCATGGATTTCGAAAAACAGCTGAGTCATTTTCCAGAAGTGACGTCATGTGTTGATGATGGGAGGACTAGCACGATTACTTTGCTTTAAAAATTCCACTGGGGGCGCCAGGGATTACCAACCACTCTTTTTTATAGGTGAGGTTAGGGTGTGATGAATTAGTGACTGTTCATTCTCCCAATCATTATTACCACTGTTTGTGTATATGGGGGGGACCAATAGATTATTTCACTGAAATGCTGCGTCAGATCAGATACTACACTTTGATCTCAGCCAAAATGCCTAGTAACCGAGATATGTTTTATACCAGGCATTACCTCCTTCTTTTAAAATACAAAATAATCGAGACAGTGTATAATTTAAGAGGTGGAGAAGAGAATACTTTATTTCATATATATTTTTAAAAGAAGTGAGGATACAGAGTCAGGCACGACCTGAAAATGACTTTATTTATTATTTACATAAGAGTTGCCACAGTATGCATTTAACCGTGGAATGGGGGATATGAAACAATTCAGGAAATGGCCAAAACCGTTTACGAGTTAAACATTACTATATTCCATTCATATTTTAAACAGTGGGTTGGACGTTACAGAGACAATCCCGGAAATAGCTGCAAAACTTTACGCGTTAGACATTAATTTATTTAACGTATATGTTTAACTGTGGGGTTAGGATAAGAAGTCAGTGCCAGAAATGGCTGGAACAGTTTAAGATTAAAACATTACCTTTTTTCATATATATTTTAACGGCCATTATTATATAGTTATTAATTTCGTAAGGGGCGATAATGTAGGTTTAAATTATTAAAAATAATCGTCTAAATTAGTAACATATCCAGCAATTATGAAAAATGATAAAATGGGAGTTAATTGATTAGTGTTTTCTATAATTAAATAATAAAATTAGACAATATATAAAAGTTATATAGTTTTCGTAAGGGTGGGTAATAAAGGCTAACATTGCCTAAATTTATTGTGTAAATTAATAACATAATCAATAATTATGAAAAATGATACAATGCCAGTTGATTGATTGGTGTGTTTGTAATGAAATAATCGACCTAGACACTATATCAAAGATCTTTTTTTTCGAAAGGGGTGGCATTCATGTAAGGTACATTTATCAAAAAAAATGGATTCTCGAAATTACTAAGATATCCGAGAATTATGAAAAATGATGAAATGTGAGTTAATTGATCGGTGTTTTCTTTAATGAAAAAATAAACCAAGACAATATATCAAAGTTATTATTTTCGTAAAGGGGGGTAATATGGGTTACAATGAAGTAAAGTTAGTGTCAAACTTAGTAACATATCCAAGAATTATGAAAAATGATGAACTGTGAATTAATTGAATTGTGTGTTAGTAATGAAATAATCGGTCCATACAACATATACAAGTTATCAGAGAGGTGGTAGCACTCTCTATATAGGGATGGCCCGTACACACCTATATACGCCTACAAAACAAAACTATCCAAATCTCAACTAAAATTAACTTATAAGTTTCAAAAAGCACATATTCTTACAGAGAAGTGCCCTACGAATACAACGAGTGTCAGAACGTCGGGTAAAATGTCAAAAGAGAGCCAAAAAAAAGGGTACAAAAATGGCCAATTGTTCTTCTTTCTTCTTCTTTCTTCTTTCTTTTGAGACGATATATCTCGGTGTACGAACGGTCTCTGACAATAGTTCAAGCATCAATCGACTGCTCTTTACACGGAGAAGTGCAGTGACTCATCGCTTTTAAGCTAACTCAATAATTAAATAAGATTACGTGTAATAACAAGTTTTAAACACTATATACTCAATGTAGACAGACCACTTCGAACACGGAACTTCTCTCAAAAGGGGCAGCTCCAAGTAATACACCGGATGCTTACAGACGATCCAGCTTGCCAGTGGCGTATATTTCTTGGACGCTGAATATTTGAGGTGAACGTTAAGGTTTTTTCTTTAAACAGTAACCCACCAGCGTTAATGAAACCACGAAATATTTATCTCAGTTGATCAAAATTGTTATAAGAGTAACCTATCAGCAAGTACGACGTCAAAAAACAATGTTATAAAAACAAATAATTCTTCAGATTTTTTACTGTAAAATATGTACAAGATGTCAATGCTGTGACCAGGATTCGAACCTAAGTTAGCACGGCCACAACGTGCGGTCCTAACCTCTAGACGATCACAGCTAACACTGACGTCTGTCGCTCTTGGCAGAAAGACACATGACTACTGTCAAACTATTGAAAAATAAGGAGGAAACTTGAAATTCTCACGCATGCGCAAAAATACACTATAGCAACCATTGTTAAATGCAGCTGAATCTCTTCGCTCGCTAAGAAAAGTAGATCAGACCAGTTCTTCTAAGAACTCACCAAACGCCAAAGGAAATAAGTTAAATTAACCGCAAAAGAAACTGCAAGAAAGTCAAGAAAAATTTAATAGTGAAGGTATGAACATTTTAGAACATTATAATACTCTAACTGTTTTATCTAGTAGGCGGTAGCACTCTCTATGTAATATAGAACCGATGGAGGACCAAGAGGCAACTCCTAAGGCCCAAAACCCAAAGACCTTAAACCCAGCAGGAAGCGACCTGCTACTAATGGAGGCGGCAATGAGCCGCCTCCTAAAAAAGACAATACTATCATGAATGTAAGCTTAAAAATAACACTGTAAGTAAAAATACTAATTAACAAGAATAAAAAAAAAGCATTGGAAATGCAAAACGATATAGGGATGGTATGCCAAAAAGTATACAAACAAGATAGCTATGAATGGCTAGGCACATGGAAATAGAATTGCATCCAAAGTATAACCCTATAGCTTTTTACAACTGTAATGATGGCACGGAATGAAGATTGGAGAAAAGCTATAGGGCTATACTTTGGATGCAATTCTATTTCCATGTGCCTAGCCATTCATAGCTATCTTGTTTGTATACTTTTTGTCATACCATCCCTATATCCTTTTGCATTTCCAATGCTTTTTTTTATTCTTGTTCTATTAGTAAAGGGGTGGGCTATAACATTGGTAATAAATATCCAAAATTATTGTCGAAATAAATAACATCTCAAAGAATTATGAAAAATCATGACATGAGAACAGATCGAGTGGTGTATTATTATTTTCATAACGGGGATGCGATAACATGGATTAAAATTATGAAACATGATGAAGTTTAGTTAATTGATTAGTGCGTGATAATGCAATAATACCCCACGATAATATTTAAAATATTTTTTGTCGTAGAGGGGTTGAGATAATGTGGGTTAGATTTATGAGATATGGTTGTCGAAATAAGTAACATATCCAGGAATTATGAAATCTGACAAAATGTTTATTATTTTATTAGCCCTAACAATATATAAAAGTTATTATTATCGTAAGGGGAAGGGGCCGATAATGTGGCTCAAAATTATGAAAAATGATTTTTGAAATTAGCCATTGTTCAGGAATTATGAAAAATGATCGAATCGTGAGTTAATTGATTGGTGTTTTTAATGAAATTATAAAGACTGACAATGTATCAGTGTTATTATTTTACCAAGGGGGCATAATGTGGATTACAATTATATAAAAAAGGTTCTTGAGTCAGTATCATATCCAAGAATTATGAAAAATTATGAAATGTAAGTTAATTGATTGGTGTGGTTGTAATCAATTAATCGGCCTAGACAATATACTAAGGTTATCATGGCCATAATATAGGATAAAAATATTTTTTAAATGATTGTCAAAATTAGTAACATATTTAAAAATGATGAAATGTGTGGTGATTGTGTGGTGCGTTTTAATGAATTGATTGGTAATAACAATATATTAATGTTGGGGGCGATAATCTGTTACGATTTTGAAAAATGGTTGTCTCAATTTGTAATATATCCAAGAATCATGGAAAATAATGAAATGTGAATAAAGGATGTGTTTGTAATGAAATAAACGAACCAGTCGACATATCAGAGTTATTATTTTTGTAAGTGGGACGTGTGATGATCTATGTTAACATTAAGAAAAATGATTACCGAAATTAGAAAGATATACAGGAATTATGAAAACTTATATAATCTTAATTGATTGGCGAGTCTGTAAATAAATAATCGGCCATGGCAATGAATAAAGTATTTTTGTAAGGGGGGAGACGAAAATGTAGGTTACAATTATAAAAAAAATGAGTCTCGAAATTCGCAGCGTATCCAAGATTTATGAAATATCTGATGACATGTGAATTAATCGATTGGTATGTTTTTAATTAAATAATCTGCCCAGACAATATATCAAAGTGTTATTTTTCTACGGAGGTGATAATGTGAGTTTAAATATGAAAAATGGGTGTCGAAATTAGTAACATATCAAAGAATTATAAAAAATAATGAAATGCAAGTTAATTGATTTGTCGTTTGTAATGCAATAATAAAGACAGACAATATATCCAAGTTATTATTTTCATGAGGTAAACATAATGTGAGTTACAATTATAAAAAAATAATCTTCGAAATTAGAAACATATCAAAGAATTATGAAACATGATGAAATGTGAGTTAATTTATTAATGTGTTTGCAATAAAATAATCGGGCCATACAATAGATCAAAGTCTTTATTTTAGTAAGAAGGTAGTCGATAACGTGGGTTCCATATATGAAACATGATTGTCGAAATCATTTACATATGCAAGAATTATGAAAAAAATTAAAATGTGAATACATCCATTAGTCTGTTTGTAATGAAATAATCCACCAAATTTTCATAAGGGGGCGATAATGTGGGTTAAATTATGAAAAATAAAGCGCGAGTTACCTGGTTGGTGTTCTTGTAATCAAATAATAAGACTAGACTATTTATCAGTTTCTGTAGATGATCAACAATACTTTTCTGAATTGTCAATGTTAACTTCGTGGAATGACGTCACAGTTCTAGTGGTGAGTAGAAAGACATATGATCATGTTGCTTATATACGTGCTCTGAAGTTACCTATGAATTAACAAACCATCAGTTTTTGGTTGAGGCTGTGGAGAGCAATGCCGAGTTTTGAGTCACTAGGAAATATCCCACCATGTCATATTCCAAAAAATATGGAATAACTATGGAATCATATTCCGGAAATGGCATCATTTCTCTTACTTATGGGATTTCGGCTGCTGTGGTAGTAAGGAGGAGAACTATATTTATATTGGAAACTGTGATAAAATAAAAGTTGCCTAATGATCATTCGCGTCAATACATTCATGTAATTATTCGGAAAACCTAGTGAGATATGGTCAAGAAATTATATCATTTAACTTAAAATGATGCTGTCAGAAGTAGGGATGGAAGAAACAGAGCAAAAAGGAATTTCGTAGTGAAGCAAGGGTTCCCTAATCTACAAACATCTCAACATATTTGTTAACAAAGCCTGCTGAGTAATCCTCTGAAAATGACGTCTTTTTTTAAATATAAAAATAAATATTGTATTCGCTAGTGGTGAAAAAATGACACAGAGTAATGTAGAATTTGATAAAGCAAGGGTTGTCTAATCACTTCTGTGTCAATGTATGCATGCAATAACATTAAAATCCCGCTGAGACATATTCCAAAGATTACTTAATATTCTTACAATAGCATTGCCGATTGTGAGGAGGGAAATAAACGCAGTAATGTTGGAATTTATGGTGAGGTAAGTGTTGCTAACTCATTAACCAACACAATATATGCATATATTAATTTGGAAATCCTAATGATCCATCATCTAAAAATTATTTCAATTTTCTAAAATTAGTGTAACCTTGGTGGGAAGAGAAACTATTTCAATGTATGTTGTAATATACCTGACGAGATTATGTTAAATTATTTCATAAATTACCGGTCCAAAGAAAACTAAACATATTAAAATATGTGTTGTAAATTATCCGTCCCAAAGGTAAAACTATGTAATATACATTCTGTTTATTACCTGTGTAATAACCGTCCTAGGGTAGGTATTTTTTTTTTTGCTCGAAGTAGCAAATTACACATACACATTTTAAATTCACACCCGAAAGAATAATACTTATATATATATATATATATATATATATATATATATATATATATATATATATAATTATACATATATAATTATATATATAATTATATATATAATGATATATATTATATATATATATATAATTATATATATATATATTATATATATATATTATATATATATATTATATATATATATATATATATATATATATATATATATATATATATATATATATATATATTAGGCACCGTCAGAAATAGCCGAAAGATCAAGTTGTTGTTGTTGTTTTTTTTAAACGAAATTTCATTTATTAAAATCCAATTTTTCTGCGTAACTTTTTTTCCATAAAGGTAAAAACTTGAATTTTATCATATAGAAAACAGAATAATGTAAAATGTTTTCTACTACTTTCAAGTAAATTTTAAACGTTACATTTTCCCCAAATGTTAACCATTGACACTTTTGGTCTTGCACAAAAAACGTACATAATTATTAAAAAAAAAGGTTTTTGGAATAATTAATTTAGTCACTTGTTGTTGTTATGATGATTTTCAATGAGATCGACAATGTTTACGTCTGTATTTGATAAAAAGCAAACTATGGAAAACCAAACAGGCCAAAAAAACTTATTTTTCAGTGACGAAAATTTCAATGTATTATTAGCGCCCAGGCTGGCCAGTACCAGATGGGTAACTATTTGTATGAGTTTGGTTTTTAATGTGTATGTGTGTGGGGGCCAGGCTCCCCAAAATGGGGGGGCATTTAAAGCAGAATAAAAACACATTGTTCAGCGCGTTTGGTCCATCGTAGTCGTAAGGTTGTAAACGTTTTCCAACGGGATCGAAAAATGATGCTATTTTTAACACAAAGGGAACAATATTTATCGATTTTTTGTATCGATTCTTCAAAGCATGCCCTGTTTAATAATGGCCATGCATTATTCGGTTCGCTTAAAAAATTATTAATTATTTATCGAATATTTTGAAATGGCTTTTTGTTGGTATAAATATTTTTTTTTTGTTTTGCTTAACTTTAATTAATCATTTTACTTAAAATATTCACCGAATTTCACACTTCAACACTCAAAAGTGGGATAATTAAACACAATCGAAGTTCTGATATTCAGAGGTCAAAACAAGGTATGCAAACAATTTAAACAAAATTATTATTCTGTCCCTTCCAACAACACAATATGTTGTGTTCAATTTCAGATGATTATTTTAAGCATATTTGTACCCCCTCAAAACCAGGGGGGGTTGTAAGCAAAAAAATATATATAATATCGTTTATGAAAACGAAGTACACTTTTATAAAGTTCATTTTTCTTTTAATAATCACTGAAAATTTCGTATTGATCGGATAATTATCTGCGTTTTGGTAGATTTTTTAAAAGACGGTCCGTCAAAAAGTACTTACCTGACCCCCCTAGTTTTGGCGGTGCCTATATATATATATATATATATATATATATATATATATATATATATATATATATATATGTATATATATATATATATATATATACACATATATATATTTTCTGTTTTTTCTGACATCAGAAAAATGTGTAACATTTTAGGCATTAAGCTTCAGTATTTACTTTAAATGTGCTCGATAAATAAGTTCACTCATTAAATCTCTAATAGTAGCCAAAATATCTTAAAAGTGTGTTGCGCCTGAAGTAAGAGCAGGAAAGATCTCTCGAAGAGCCAGGCTCTAGATAATTTATAATGGTGTTCATATGAAAACATTATAAACTAACAAAAATTGTATTAAGGGAAAAGAACATATTTTTAGACTCCAAATATTTTTAGATTCAAAATTCAATTCAACACTTGAGAATAAATCAGACATTGAAATGATGCTCTATCACTTTTGTATGTCACGCATTTGTTGATTAAATACATGAAAAGACAAATTTTAGTTAATATTTACGTAAAGAAATGCATTAAAGAAAAAAACAGAGAGCCCGATGTAATTAAATCGGAAACAAAAATTAATTCTGAAAAATATATATATAAATTAAAAATTACATATGCAAATATATATTTGCGAAAAATGCGATAAAATACACCTAAATCCGTAAAATGAAACCGTTCGAGGTGAGCATTTTTTGCATATAGCGGTGTCCATCCTAATACCGGCTTGCCCCAAAATGTGTTGAGGCCACAACAATGGAAGGCAGTAATTCCTGAGGGTGCAGTTAAGAGATTCGGAGTTACCATTTGACGAAGGCCAGTGGAACAGTTGTGCAGTACGTCAATAACACTAACTAAAAAGATGAGGTCCGCAATAAAATAAATTAATAAATAATACTCAAATCAATAATTTATTCCAATTAAATAATATATGCCATTCGGTACGGACCGAACAAGTAAGATCACATAATAAATAAACGTAGATTTAGAGGACCAAACATACAACATTGATCGCCCCTTGGGGCCCGTTGTGCAATCGATAGAGATGTTGAATCTGTACTGATCAAGGAAGGCATTGCCTTCAGATAATGGTTTAAATCCTATCCACAGCCGACTGGAGACTTACTTGGCCAGCCACGTTGTGAGACGACAACAGATATGGAAGCCAGTAATTTCTGAGGATGCAGTTAGGAAATTCCAAGTTCCTATCTCGTCGCGGTTAATACCTGGAGAACGTCAGAATATATATATATATATATATATATATATATATATATATATATATATATATATATATATATATATATGCCATTTAAAATAATTTGAAAACGAGTACATTGTTAAATTAATATTGAAGTCGTTTGAATTAATACATTTATACAATAAACGGACAGAACTAATTGCCTTGCAATTGTAAGACTTTTATAGCATGTCTCTAAATGTAAACTGAATTAATTTCATTTGGCTGGAAAATTTAATAACTTGGAATCTGGTAGGTAATTTTATAATTAAAACAGAATATGATTATTCATTTTCGTAGTCAGGTATGTGACGTCCGTAGCTCTAGTGATATATATGCCACTTGGATTTGTATGGTTATTTTATCTTCCTCATTTAAAGGATTAAAGCATGCTATTATCAATGGTACTATTTGTATACATGTTCCTCTTTATATGCATAGGAGTCTATGTAAAAAATGTAAAATCTCGATCATAAGTATAAGACGATGTAATATGTGGCATATGCTGTTTTATTTTCGATTTATGTGAAATTTGATAACCCCACTAATGTTAAATTGTTTTATTTGATATAACTCTACACATACTACACATTTCAGTTTGTTTTGCATTTGATAGTGTTTAAACTGAATAATTCCGAGGAATATGTTATGTAGTAACTCAGGTTACAAGAGAATATTTAAAATGTATTTTTTAGTTAAGAAGTTTGGAAATTTAACATTAGATAGATTTCAAGTAAGCACTTGCCAATTGAATTTGATTAAAATATTGTAGAACATTTATAATATAACATTTAGTAGCATTTAGCTATTTTTGTTAAATTGACATTAAAGTTATAATAGCAACTAATGTAAAAGTGGTATGCACTCTTTGAGGGTCTTATATTTAGTATATGCACAAACATCTTCTTACCTACATGAAAGTTAAAAACTATAGCATATACCCCGAAGAAACTGACATATAACGCATGTTTGTTAAGGGTTTACGATTTCTTGGATAAGATTGTAAATATTCACGAGCTATAGTGTGTTATGATTTAAAACAATTTATTTCACGTTATAACTGAAAATCAGTTATATCATTTAACATATTTTAGGTCTTATCACCCCATAATTATTTTTAATGCACTACATCTATTGCAGTTTACGATTATGGAACAGTACCAACACATGTAAATAAATAAGGGTAACAGAAAACAAGGTTGTGTAGTGATTTAATTACTTTTTTGCGTTGTTTTTCGAATGCACACTTGTTTACTGGAATTATGTTAGCTTTATACGATAAAAAGCCAAAACAGGTGAAATAAAATTAGTCTTTAATTTCTTGCCTTTTATCAGATTAAACACATTTTCCTACAGATCTGCTGTTTTGATAAGCGTAACTAACGAACACTAAGTGGCGTTTCAATCAACAAATCATTGCACTTATCAAATTTGATTCATTTCTACACTACGCAATTATGCATTCTATAAAAAAAATTACAAACTAAAAACAGGAAAGCGAGAAGCGACGAATTAATACACTTTTATGTTTTCTTTATACGATGAGGGAATCACTAAAAGAATATAAATAAAAATAACAAGTGTTTGCATTAACTGTTTTTTTATGTCGACACCTCTTAATTGATGAGTTCTTAAGAAAGTTCTTTATTATGTTTCAACTTATATAAAAATATACTGCCTTTTACTCCTAAACTCGATAGAGTTTAAAGCATCGAATATGAGAGGGGCTTCTCTGACTTCGATCTTTACCATGATCATTCCGCATAGTGACAAAGACACTGTAACAGATGTGTGTTCATTTATAAATAGCCGTAATTCCACAACTACACGTATAAATACGTACTAGCAGAGAGATCTGTATAAGAGTACCATATTTAGTGTCATAGGTATAATTAATATTGGCTATTAAATATCCAAATGCATTAAGTAGGTGGTCTAGTTGCGAACCGATCCCGGTGTACAGCACATACGTTTTAATGGCATCCCGTAGTAAAGAAAATAATATGAAAATCGTTATATATATATATATATATATATATATATATATATATACATATACATATATATACATATATATTATATATATATATTATATATATTATATACATGCATGTATATATACATGCATATATATTCATATATACACATATATATACACATGTATATATGCATATGCATATATATACATATGTATATATATACATATGTATATATACATATGTATATATATATACACATATATACATATGCATATGTATAAATATGTATATATACATATATATAAATATATATACATATATATTGTATATACATATAGATATTATAAATATATACACATGTTATATACATATATGTATATACAATATATATACACATATATATTTATATATATATTATATATACAGATATATACTCATATATATTATATATATACCCATATATATTTATATATGTGTATATGTATATATTTATATACATATATATATATATATATATATATATATATATATATATATTTATATATGCACACAAATATGCACATTTATATGTATATATTTATATATACACATATATTTATATATATATACATATATACACCCATATTTATATATACATATTTTTATATTTATATATATATATATATTTATATGTGTATATATATATATATATATATACTTATATTTACATATATATGTATATATATTTATATTTATATATTTATATTTATATCTATATTTATGTTTATATGTGTATATATATATATATATATTTATATGTATATATACATTTATATATATTTTTATATATTTTTATATTTATATATATATATATGTATCTAATTATATATATATTTATATATATATATATATATATATATATATATATTTATATATATTAATACCAATATATATATATATTGATGTATATACATATATTGATATTTATATATATATTTATATATATATTTATATATATATATTTACATATATTTATATATTTATTTATACATATTTATATATACTTATATGTATATATTTATATATATATTTATATATGTATTTATATATTTATATATATATATAAGTCTATACATATAATCATATATATATATATATTTATGTATTTTAATATATATATATATATATATTGATATGTATATATATATATAATTATATATAAATATAATTACTATTGTAAAAAAAAAATATGACAGCCCCTTTATGAAATTTCTCTTCTATCGTTGAGCACTTTTAGTTTATTTAAAGTCGGACAATTTAGCTCTTATGCATAGATCATAGTATAACGATTAGATCACTCTCTGGCTGACGTAAATCACCATTTAAAATTTAATTGTTTGAATTCGACGTTATTTCTCGTGGTTTATTGAAGCCGAATGGACTAGGTCTTCACAAATCAAGCCAGAGATGTCTCAGGATTAAGGTTCCGAATCGTTCGACTCATATTAATCGTGACATCCTGCACGGAAGATTCCCGAAAGCATGAAACACTAGTGTCTATAGGTAATTGATTATTATAGTAAAAAATAATAATTATATATATAGTTATATATATAAATAAATATATATATCAATATATATATCTATATATATATATATATATACATACATATAACTAATCAATTTCTCACAAAAAATAAATACACGAAAGTATAGATTTATGCGTACACTGTCGGTATTTACTTCAAATGCGTTCAATATTAGGTAGAGCTAGTTAGTAAGTTATAAAATATATATGGTGACTAAGCTACACTGAATATTTGGCGTTTCATCCACTCTAGGATTTCTCAGGCTTATGCGCGCATTCTGTGGTTGTTTATCGTTTTTATATAGTCCACTTCCATTGGAGATTGCGTTAGCCAATCAGCTTTCTAGTATCAACCGCACCCCTTCCTATCAGCAAATGGGCATGAATTTTATCGGACAAAGGATCTTTTTTTAAAACTAGCTTAGTGTTTTTTTATTGGTAGTTTATATATAAATATACATAAGTGCACACACATATATGCACATATATATATATACATATATATATATATATATACATATCGATATAAAATATAAGCAAAAAAAAAACAATAACTATAATAGAATTAAAAATAGAAGAAAAAACTATAATTTGTTATACGACACCATACAATCAACTGTTAAAAATAGGATAGCGATACAAAAAAGTTTTAAAACAAACAAATCAATAGAAAATAAACAAATAAATAAATTAAATAACTGTGAATATACTTAAACGATCACACATATACGTATATACATATATATATATATATATATATATATATATATATGTACATATACGTATGTGCATTTATAATGACTTTACTAATAATCCCAGCACCAGCATGATAAATCCAAGTAAACCAGAATAGGTAGAAGTAGCAAAACAATACTTTCGAGAGTAAACAAACAGATTAAACAAGACCTAGAATTAAACCAGAGGAAACATACTACCGAAGCCATAACCTGGTTTAAAAATATAGAAAACAAATAGAAATGTACGTTTATACAGTTTGACACCATAGACATTTATCCCTCGATATCTGAAGAACTTTTTAACATTGCCCTACAATTTGCCGACGCATACAGTTGCCAGTTCTGATGCCGACTTAAATGAACTCTTACATGTCGTACATAACTTCTCCAGAGATATTGGCATGAAATTTGGACTGGAAAAATGTGCCAAGTGCCCCATCAAATCTGGGAGGAAGATCGAAACTGAAAATATACAGCTTGATGAATATACCACCATCAAGGACCTAGAAGGGCAGGAAGGATACATATATCTTGGCATAGAAGAGAATGATACCATCCAGCATGCCAAGATGAGAAACAAAATTGGAAGTGAGTACATACGTCGAGTCAAGAAGATATGCAAAACAGAACTCACAGGCAGAAACAAAATAACTGACATTAACCAACTAGCCATGCCAGTGGTAACATACAGTTTTGGTATTGTCGACTGGCCACAAAAAGACATAATTAGACTAGACACTAAGACACATAAAATGCTGACAATGTATAAAGTAATATACAGAAACCAGTGTCTGTCATGAATGTATCAGCCCAGATGGAAAGGAGGTATGGGGCTCTCGGAGATTGACCATCAACATCGTGCAACTATTGTGAGCACCGGACAATATCTGATGAGCTCTAAAAACCCAACTCTCAAGAATGAAGAGCCAGTAGAACAACATCCACCACACAACTGGCCAAACATTTTGGGAAAGACTGTCTTACAAGTGAGACAGAAACAGAAAAGATACATGCGACTGAAATAGCCAGAAAAAGTCGCCAGAAATACACTAAAGCTTTCCATGACAAGAAAGTTGAAGAATGGGCCAACCAACAACGGGCCAAGCATTTTCTGGACGAATATAACCAAGACTATATTGATAAGGAAGGGTCTATAAGCTGGCTAAAAGATTGATCGCTCCACTATGACCAGGAGAAGTTTATAATAGCTGCCCAAGATCAAGGCTTGATGACCAATGCGTTTAAAAAGATGAATGGTCTCAGCAAAGACAACAAATGCAGGTTCTGCCACACAGAAGCAAAGAGTGTGAGCCACCTGATTTCTAGCTGTAAGGTTCTGCTAGGGGACGGCTACTATACAATGCGACACAATGAAGTATGCAAATATCTACACTGGACGATCTGCAATAAGTTAAATATCGAATGCAGCAAGAACTCATGGGAACATATACCCGAACGAACAGTCGGAAACAAGTCATATACTATCCACTATGACTATGCAATCCCGAAGAAGGAAGCAACCTTGGTGGAAGTTAGTGTCCCGAACGATGTTGGGTTAAACAGAGTTGAGAGGGAAAAGATTACCAAATACCAGGGTCTTATGTATGACATGAAAAGTAACTGGAACCTTAAGAAGATCTCTATCATTCCAGTAATTATAGGAGCAACCGGACTCATGAAAAATAATTTTACAAACTATCTTACAAATATACCAGGTAAACCAAGTGCAAAGGAGATTCAAAAAATTGCACTTAAAGGGATTGTTAGAATCTTAAAAAGATCTCTCCGTTGGAGTGTCTAAAATAGCAGGTGTATGTTTGGCATCTGGTAGGATGGCCCATCCTTGGGTTAAAAAAATGATAAGAAAAATAAAAAATGATATATCCTCGGAAGAAATCAAAATAATTAAAAAATGCAGACAATCAGTTCAAATAAAGAACAATAACCAATGGAAAAAACCGAAATGAAAAATTCGTTTGATTTGGCGATGGGTGCCAAGGATTCTGCAGAGGTATAAGATCTTCTGGAAGTATTCATTCTATAACAAACAGAGAATACTCGAGTGGATGAAACGCCGAATATTCAGTGTAGCTTAATCGCCATATATATTTTATAAATTACTATATATAAAAATATATAAATATATATATATAAATACATATATATATATAAATATGTATAAGTATATATATATATATAAATATATATAAATATATATATATAAATATATATATACAAATATAGATATAAAGATATAGATATATATAAAGATATATATATATATATATAAATAGATACATATATATATAAATATATATAAATATATATGTATAAGTATATATTTATAAATATGTATATATAAATATATATATATCAATATATATATAAATATATGTATAAATATATATATATAAATATATAGAGAGATATATAAATATATATACATAATATATATATATATATATTAAAATATATATAAAAATCTCTATATTTAATATTCATATAACATATCTGTATATAAATATATATATATATATATATATAAATATATATATATGTAAATAAATATAAATATATAAATATACATAAAAGTATATATTTAAATATATATTATAAAATATATGTATGTATATATATAAATATATATATAAATATATATATATAAATATATGTATATGTATATATATATATACCTATATATATATATATATATATATATATAGATATATAGATATATAGATATATAGTATTATAATGGAATAATTCCAGTGGAAATCAGGGTATGAGAGCTCAATGTTGTAAACAGAGCAATAACATAAAAATATAACACGGAGATTACATAACTGTTTATGTAATAATTTATTTCAACCGTATTGTATTTTGAAGCATCTTAACCTGACAGTTACGTTATATATATATATATATATATATATATATATATATATATATATATATATATATATACATACATATTATAGATATAGGTCTATACATCGGGAAGCAAAAACATATGAAGCACACACATATGTTTTCCTTCCCGATACGTTTTCATATTCGTATGGTATTTGGCAATTTTCTTTTAATGCATTTTTCCTTTAAATATCCTGAAGATGTCCTCTGCAATAGGGAGGAGACGTTGATTATTTCCTAAATTCATTTGGTGTTTCTGTTTTCGAAACAATATATGTATATATATATATATATATATATATATATATATATATACATATATATATATGCATATATATAAGTATATATATATATGTATATACATATATGTATATATATATGTATATATATGTAGGTATATATATATATATGTTTATGTGGTATATGTGTACATATATGTATATATATATGTATACATGTATATATAATGTGTATATATAACATGTATATATGTGTATATATAATATGTATATATATGCATATATATTATGTATATGTATATGTGTGTATTTATATGTATATATAATATATATTTATAATATATATGTATTCAAAAAAATATATATATATAATATATGTATATATAATATATGCATATATAATATATATATAATATATATGCATATATATAAAGTATATGACTATATATGCATATATATAATATATATGCGTATGTATAATGTATATATAATATACATGCACATATATGTATATGTATAAGCTATATGTATATATAATATATATGTTTTTATAATATATACGTATATATATGTATATATAATATGTATGTATATAGTATGTATATGTATGTATAATATATATTTATGTATATATATATAATATATGTATGTATAATATGTATATATAATATAAATATATATATATATATATATGGTATTTGTGTATATAATATATATGGATACATATTATTTATATATATATATATGTATATATACAATATACATGTATATATATACAATGTATGCACATATATAATATATGTGCATATAATAGATATGTGTTTATAATATATATATATATATATATACAATATATAATATATATATATATATATGTATATATATATCATATATTCTACCAAATGTGATTACACATATTTAAATAAATATAATTGACATCCAATTGGTATCAATTTTCATTTACTATATCGCCTAAGTGCCGCATGCAACAAACTTTAAAGATTATGAAACATAATTATGTTAAAGGAAAAAATGCACGATAGAAATAATTTTAATTAAGACTGTTCGTACATTTACTCAGTGATACACCTGTAAAATAATCGTTTGGTTTAACTCAATAGGAACGTTTCTGTGCCATTAAATAACTGTAACCGTTTTTAATAGTTTTTTTTTTTAATTATGTAGCATAAATTATAGGGAATTTGTAAACTATGTATTAAAATTACTTTCAACACATCACTTTTCTTGTCAAAAACCTCGCAATTATATATATATATATACATATTTATATATATATATATATATATATATACATACATATATATATATATATATATATATATATATATATAAGTATATATTGATTTTTCCCGTACTTGGATGAGTATGATATACGTATATCTGCGTAGACTTATATATATATATATATATATATGTATATATATATATATATATATATATATATATATATATATATATATATATTTGAAGTAATGTGATTGATAATTTTTAATTTGAAAAATAAAATTTCAACTAAATTAAAAATTCGTTTCACAAGAAGGAACAGCAACAAAATCAATCATCTGTACGATGGTTTCGTACAGATAATTGATTTTGTTGTTGTTCCTTCTTGTGAAACGGATTTTTAATTTAGTTGAAATTTTATTTTTCAAATTTTAAATTATCAATCACATTACTTCATATTGAATCAGCTCTAGGATGTCTACCTATCGAGCTTATTATATATCTACATTACAACGATCACCTTCTTTTTCCCGTAATTCAATTAAACTAGTAATTTCACTGTTACATTGAAATACACTCAGCTCTTTAGACTATTGCTCTAATCTCCATTAAATTATATATATATATATATATATATATATATATATATATATATATATATATATATATATTACTTCTGTTTACATAAGCATTACTACGTAGCTACGCATGCATTATTATGATTAGGTCAACTAGTTATTTGTAACAAGTGCCTATTGGTACTAGCGTTGGATATAGCGCATGCAAACGTAAAGTCCGTAATGTTAGTCGTGTATGTGTTCTACGTCACTTGAATGTATTATAAGGTGATCTGATTGCATAATATATAAAAAAATAAAACGAAAAAATAAAACGAAAAGGTTCTTTTTAATAAATTGGAAGCAATGTGAAAAAGATGTGACTAATTAAGTCTTCCTTTAAGTCTAGGGAAGATAAGAAAACTAATTAAAACATAGATGCAAGTAAAAATTTAAGAAAAACACATACATATAAGATACGAGGGACATGCTATATGTAATACCCTGACCCACTTTCTATAGCAGTAGAACAACGAACTTCGCAGAGTTATTAATCTTTCTGTACATAGAACCACCCAGAGTTGTACATGTCTCCCATCGTTTGATGGAGCTCTGGAACCTGTTTTTGTAGAACATCTCGGTTTGGTCCTGTAACCACGACGTGACATAAGATAGCAAGCCTGCCTCATCTGGGGAACGCTTTCCTTAAAAAAAAAAACTTCATGGCTGGGAAGAGGTGACAGTCAGAGTGTGCAAGATCAGGAGAAGATGGAGAATGAGGTTGGATTTCATATCCACACGCCTGTGCTTCTTATCTGGCGACATGCGAGTTATGTACCGGAGCGTTGTCCTACAGGAGGAGGGTATCTGTACTGATCTTGCTCCGCTTCTTGATTTTGATAGCTTTCGTTATTGTCCTCAAAAGTAAAGCATAATAGGCTCTTGTAATTGTGGTACCATTTGCCAGGAAATCTTACATTACTACTCCGTCCTGGTAACATAGCATAGACTTGCCAGCGGAGGGTTGCACCATCCCCTTCTTTGGAGGTGGTGAGCCCAAGTGCTTCCACTGTAATGATTGCGCTTTGGTCTCTGGATCATAGTGATTGACATTGTTTTATGATAAGGGCTGCTTCCTTTTAATGTAAGTATAAAAATACAGATATTTAGTCAAAATAATAATGAAATAGAATAGACGAATTTAGGGTTAGAAATAGATTACGAGAGAGAATTAGCAAATGGAATGTGAAAACAAACCATTGTTTAGCTTAGAGATAAAATAGTTATAAGAAAAGGATTGCAACTATAGGTTAATTTAATAAACATGTTTTTAACATATTGAAAATATAGGTTACTGGAAATATAGGTAAAAATTCCTATTGTAAACAAAGGAACATTTTTAGACACGCATTTCAAGAACACGTGAAAGAAGACACATGATTTAACATGTGTATGACTTCATGGAAAATGTGAAGTTCTCGATATAGTTAGAAACTTAGGAGGAGTCTAAGAGGGAGTCTGAGGACGAGAGACGACAGTCTGGGGTTCAGACATGGACAGTCGAATGTCTGGAAGCGAGACGGTCACCTTTGAAACATAGAATGTAAAACTTTGAATTCTTGAGTAAGACAACCACGGCCGGTCGGAGAAGAAATAAACCCATCATGTGTTTTTATAAACGTCATCTTTATGTTGTAATTCGACCCAAAAGATAAAGTGATTATATGTCTTATATATCATGTGTTTTAAAATGTCTTTACATACACATTGTCTCGACATCACATACCTACAATATGAACACTAAGGCTGTCTCAACACAACCTCGCCACAAACACTTCTAAGTATGAACATTTTATATACATGCATCTCTTCATAACACGAACACAGGACGCAGCATAACTCTAAATAAGACTCTCAACTACATCTCTCTAAAACTCTAAGACTCTAAGACTCACTTTTAATAAGACTTAATAAGTCCTAATACTGACAACAACAACAATAATGATAAAAATAATGATATATACAACAACATAGGTTTAATTCTGTGTAATCAGTCTTTTAAAAAAAATCACTCATCTTCTTAGCACATCTCAAAATTAACCATGAGGCACTCGACGCTTTCTCGCTTCTGGAATGGTGTGAGCTTCCTGGGTATCCATCTGGCAGACACCTTATGCATATGCAAATAGTCATGAATGATAGTTCCACAGACGCTGTACGAATCTTGACATCTTATGCAATTTGGCCAATAGTAATGCGCTGATCTTCCAAAATGGCAGCCTATACTTGACGGACATATGTCTAATACATGGCAGAAGGGGGGTCGACGAGGTCTGGGAGCTGCCCCACAGACTTCCAGCCCTGTTTCACTTCACGAAGAAAGCGTTTTACATGGGCATATGATGGGACATTATACACACAAGTTTCTTTCATTTCATCAACCGTCTCCTGTGGTGTGCGTCCTTTCAAATACAAAAACCGGATCACTGCCCAACATTCAACAGACTATATATATATATATATATATATATATATATATATATATATATATATATATATATGTATATGAATATGTATATTCATATATATATGTGTGTGCGTGTGTGTAATCGTCTGTATATTAATGTATAGGTATATATGTATATGAATGCATGTATGTATATGAATATATATGCATATATGTATTTATTTATATATATATATTAATAAGTACATATATATATTAATATGTATATATATATATTAATATGTATATATATATTAATATGTATATATATTTATATGTATATATATTTATCTGTATATATATTTATATTTATATGTATATGTATGTGTATGTATATATATGTCTGTATATCTATATGTATACATGTCTATATATTTATATGTATATGTATGTATATTTATATGCATATATATTTATATGTATATGTATATTTATTTACATGTGTATGTATATATATTTATATGCATATGTATATGTATTTATATGTATATGTATATGTGTCTGTTGGAAAACTTATTCTGTTGTAACAGTATTCAAGAATTCTGGCGCAAGGACTGACCCATCAAATTATCGCCCGATTAGCCCCTCCCAGTTTTTTCCTAAATATTAGAGACCTTAATTAGCCATGCTTTATTCCATAACCTTGCAGATGCTAAACTTCTGACTAACAAACAATATAGATTTAGACAAGCCCGTTCCACAGCAGACATCCTAACTGTAATGTCTGAACGTATATACCATTAACTGGACAAAGCGGGGGAGGGCAGAGCTGTAGCTCTAGATATATCTAAGGATTTTGACAGGGTATGGCATGAGGGTCTCCGCAGGAAAATTATATCATACGGTATCACGGGTAGAATACTTAACATAATTAAATCCTTCTTAGATAAGAGAAAATCCAGGTTGTCCTCGACGATCGTAAATCTAAACAATAAGATTTTTTTTTTTTTTTTTTTACATAGGCATCACCACTTATCAAGGCCAAGAGGCCACTCAAGGATAAGGGTTAAAGAGTGTACAGTAGAAATTGGACAATATAGTAATCATTAGTAATGAAAATTTGGTAAATTAGATAACTTATATAGAACGGCTCATCAAGAATTTATTTACGTTAGACTTGAACACAACCATATTGTAGTCAGCCGGAAAGCAGGAAAACGGAAGACAATTCCACAGGCGAGCAGTTCTAAGAAAGAAGCTTTGTTCATGGAATCTACGTTTAGGTTTAGGCACAGATAAAGAGTGGGGGGAATTATTGATAGTGTGTACAGCTAGACGAGTGTTTCTTGTGAAAGTTTGGCGCTCAGTCGAACACTTTCCATGAAAATAACGATACATCAGAGACAAACTCGCAACATCTCTTCTGTGAGATAGAGGTTGCAAGGAAGAGAAAAGGACATCTTCTACGAGGCTACGAAGTCTATTTTGAACTTTATCAAGGCAGGACAAGTCCTTTCTAGCAGCTCCTGGCCAGATGTGGCAACAGTATTCCATCCTTGGACGTACCTGGCTCTTATATAGATAGAGAATAGCATCAGCAGTGAGATATTTACCGGATCGATAAAAAGATCCCACCATTTTTCCAGCGGCCTTGGCAACAGATTTGATGTACATATTCCATTTAAGATCAGGAGTAAAGGTCAAGCCCAGAAGCTTGTCAAAACTTGAGGCCTCCTCAAGACGAGAGCCATTCATTTCAATTGATGCCAGATGTGGATCAGAATGTTGATGTAAAGAGAGAAGCTTGGTTTTAGATGTATTAAAAGTAACCAGCCACTCCTTTCCCCATGGAACTACGTGCTCAAGATCAGAGAAGAGAGAATTGGAGGGAACTTGGTCGTTTACTGTCTTAGATGTGCTACCATAAATGGTAGTGTCGTCAGCATAAATGTCTACAAATGATGTAAGGATGTGATTTGGAAGATCATTAATGTAGATCAGGAAAAGAGTTGGGCCTAGGAGTTCATATTGGTTGGGGTCCTTATTTTGTTCTTGGTCCAAAACAAAAATAAATAAAAATATCCGTGGTTCACCTTCCCGTCACGGAACGAAAATGTCATGCTCCAAAACCCACACAAATTAATCAAATAGTTTTTTGTTGTTTTTTTTTTAATATAGAAAATCATTTTTTTTTTTTTTTTTACGATTTCTAGCGATTTTCATAATAAATTGCAGCTAGTACAAGGCTGAATTTGATCTCTGTATTAATAGTTCAAATTTAAGTGTTTCCCCTTATTTATTAAACATGTCAGATCAAAACACTGTCTCACTTCATAATAAAACTTGATTTTCTTAGTTAAAAAAAAAAATACTACTTGATCACTTTACGCGACTTCAGGAACATGACACTCCCATTCCGTGACGGATATGTACATCACAAAGATTTTTCGTTATTTTTGTTATTTTGAATTAGGTTGAATTATGGACTTGCACCTTTTTTTCTTTACTCGAACATAGTCTTAAGTATATATGAAAAAAAAAAAATGTTGTTCCATTATCATCGAAATCCTAATCTGAAGTCAATGTCACTGTAAATGGTGAACCAATTGCAAAAGAGATTAAAACAATTGCGTTTAAAAGGACGTTTAGAATCTTTTTATTTATTACATTTCCATTTTTACCCCAAACAAGGCACATTGCCATTTTGGTGTAGGGGGCTACTATCAGGGGCAGCAACTACTGGGGCACTATGTTGGGATTTGGGCAGCAAGATGTCGGTTCACAATACACTTGAACTTCCTCATGTCAGTACAGTTGGGGAAGCAGGGACCTGGAATGGAATTCCAGAGTCTAGTGGTTCTGGGAAGAAACTACTGGAGTAGAAAGATCTTTTTTTTTTTTTTTTTTTTTTTTTTTACAAAGGCGTCACCACATTATCAAGGCCCAGAGGCCACTCAAGGGTAAGGGTTAAAGAGTGTACAGTAGAAATTGGTCAATATAGTAATCATTAGTAATGAAAATTTGGTAAATTTGATAACTTATATGGAACGGCTCATCAAGAACTTATTTACTTTAGACTTGAACACAACCATATTGTAGTCAGCCGGAAAGCAGGAAAACGGAAGACAATTCCACAGGCGTGCCGTTCTAAGAAAGAAGCTTTGTTCATGGAATCTACGTTTAGGTTTAGGCACAGATAAAGAGTGGGGGAAATTATTGATAGTGTTTACAGCTAGACGAGTGTTTCTTGTGAAAGTTTGGCGAGGGGGGACCATAGATTGAAGCTCAGTTGAACACTTTCCATGAAAATAACGATACATCAGAGACAAACTCGCAACATCTCTTCTGTGAGATAGAGGTTGCAAGGAGGAGAAAAGGACATCTCCTACGAGGCTACGAAGTCTATTTTGAACTCTATCAAGGCAGGACAAGTCCTTTCTAGCAGCTCCTGCCCAGATGTGGCAACAGTATTCCATCCTTGGACGTACCTGGCTCTTATATAGGTAGAGAATAGCATTTGCAGTGAGATATCTACTGGATCGATAGAAAGATCCCACCATTTTTCCAGCGGCCTTGGCAACAGATTTGATATACGTGTTCCATTTAAGATCAGGAGTAATGGTCAAGCCCAGAAGCTTGTCAAAACTTGAGGCCTCCTGAAGACGAGAGCCATTCATTTCAATTGATGACAAATGTGAATTAGAATGTTGATGATGTAAAGAGAGAAGCTTGGTTTTAGATGCATTAAAAGTAACCAGCCACTCCTTTCCCCATTGTACTACGTGCTCAAGATCAGAGGAGAGAGAAGTGGAGAGAACTTGGTCGTTTACTGTCTTAGATGTGCTACCATAAATGGTAGTGTCGTCAGCATAAATGTCTACAAATGATGTAAGGATATGATTTGGAAGATCATTAA
Organism: Euprymna scolopes; assembly: GCF_053919585.1. Taxonomy (NCBI): domain Eukaryota; kingdom Metazoa; phylum Mollusca; class Cephalopoda; order Sepiida; family Sepiolidae; genus Euprymna; species Euprymna scolopes. The sequence goes on from NC_136485.1 coordinate 22,211,289, forward strand.
TGTAGATCAGGAAAAGAGTTGGGCCCAGGATGGATCCCTGAGGGACACCGGCATTAATACTGTGAGCTTCGGATTTTTGCCCCTCAACTACTACTCTTATGAACCTATCAGAGAGAAATGATTTAATAATTGAGAAGACTTTTCCAGCTATACCATAGCTAGCGATCTTATGAAGTAAACGTTTATGCCATACCCTATCAAAGGCTTTAGATATGTCAAGAGCAATTGCCCTAGAAAGATTGCCACCGTCGAGAAATTTGCTAATCCTATGCGATATAACTGTAAGGACATCTGCTGTAGATCTAGCAGAACGGAAACCATATTGAGTGTCACTAAGAAGGTCATTTTTGTTGAGATGTTTGATTACTTCTGTATTTAACACAGATTCTAGCAACTTACTCATGACGCACAGGAGACTTATTGGCCTGTACTTAGAGGGGGATGAGCGATCACCTGAATTCTTAAATACAGGGCATACTGATGAGATTTTCCAGGGAGATGGGAAACTATTCTCCTTAAGACAACGTTTAAACAGTTTTGTAAGTATGGGCGCTAATTCAGGTTGAAGTTTTTTGAGTACTATAATTGGAATACCGTCAGGGCCAGTTGCTTTACTCGAATCAAGGTTTTTGATTAGCTTCGCAACATCACATACAGATATACGTATATCACATAGCGTGTTTTCTGATACAGGAGGAAATATTGGGGGTTGGCGGTCTTGGTCGCAAAGGGTAGAATTAGCTGCAAAGTTCTTGACAAAGAGTTTGGCTTTGTCAGATGCTGACGAGATTACCTCAGGTCCATTGATAATAGTTGGGATGGAGCACACGCTTCTGTTCAGGATTCTGTTTGCTATTTGTCAAAACTGGTGGGAACCAATCCGCTGCTCAGCTACTTTGGACTTAACAGATTGAGCATACAACACTCTTGCGTTCCTTATTACTTTCTTACAATGGTTGCTGGCAGTCCTGAAAACGGCTTTAGTTTCAATACATCTATTACGTTTGAAGCAGTGGAAAAAGTGATTTCTGTGCGCAATGGCAGCAGCACATTCTGGAGAGAACCATGGCTGGCTGTTAGGTTTTTGCTGAAACTTTTTAGAGGGTATGAAATGGTCAATACCTGCAATTAACCATTCAGTTAGGTCTAATACTATAGAGGACATATCCTTTTTAAACATGGAATGCAGAGGTAGATCAGATATAAATGTACGGAAGCTATCCCAGTCAGCCTTAGTGTATCGATATACTGTACGATGAAGAGGTACGTCTGGGGACTTATTATATTTCATTTTTATCTTGATTGATACAACAGAGTGGTCGGAAGATCCAAGAGGCGACAGAACAGAAACTGAACATAGTTCAGGGCAAGTTGTGAGAAAAAGGTCTAGTAGGCTCGCATACTGGCCGTCATTATCGGGCACACGGGTAGGTTCCTGAACAATCTGAGTGAGGTCATAGGCAATGGAGAAATCATGACAGAACCTCCCCTCATCATCGGTCTTGTTTGAGTGGGTCAACCATTCGACGTTGTGAACATTGAAGTCTCCACATATGTGAATGTTAGCTGAAGGATAAGTAGAAAGGACTTGGTCAATTTTCTCAGATATGCTTTGAAAGATAGTAACTCCGCTGTTGTGGATATAAATGCAGGGGAGCCCCAGGGTTCTATCCTTGGATCTCTATTGTTCCTGATATTCATAAATGACGTTCCCGACAAAATTGCCTCTGAGAGGGTATATATGCTGATGATACTACACTCTATGGCAGGCACGACAGGAAGACGAATGGACACATTTCAAAAGAAATGGCAGAAACACGAGAGGAAGACCTCCAATCCGTGGTGGAATGGGGACAAAAGTTGTTGGTCGCGTTCAATGCTGCCAAGACTAAACTAGTTTCATTCAATAATTACAAAAACCCTCTCTACAACCTATAGCAATGGCCAACGACTCTTTATCTGGGAGTACATCTTTCAAACTCGTTGGCTTAACGTTCACAGGAAACATGAGTTAGAACAATTTCATTGAAGGAATTACCAAGACCACTACAAGAAAAATGGGCTTTCTCTACCGTGCTTGGCAACTACTAACACCAGAAAGTATCCTGTACCTCTATAAGGCCACCATTCGCCCATGTACGGAGTATATTTGTCACATCATAGCTGGTTCAAAAAAGAGCACTGCGATCTAAGCTTCAGCCTCTGTCCCATCGACAAAATGTTGCATCCCTCTGCCTTTTCTATACGTATTTTAGTGGTGAATGCTCTGACGAACTGCAATCACTTGTGCCCACACGACGTGTGCACCCTCGACAAATCCAACATGCTTCTGAATCCCACCCCCACACGGTAGAGATCTCTAGATGTAAAAGATATTTTACTCCAATAGTTTCTTCCCCAGAACCGCTAAACTATAGAATTCCCTGCTTCCCCAACAGTACTTACGTGCAGAAGGTACAATTGTAACGTGAACCGACATCTTGCTGCCCCAAATCCCTACATAGTACCCAAGTAGTTGTGGCCCCTGATAGAGGGCCCCAACACACAAGTGGCAATTTGCCTTGTTTGGGGCGAAAATGTAATAAAAATTATGTATATATGAGTATATATATATATATATATATATATATATACATATATATATATGTATATATATATATATATATATATATATATATATGAATGTATATGTATACATATGAATGTATATGTATGATTGTATATGTATATGTATGTATATATGTATATATGTATATGTGTATATATTTGAATGTATATATGTATATATGTATGTGTACGTATATATATATGTGTATGTATATGTATATATATGAATATGTATGTGTATGTATATTTATGTATATGTATATGTATGTGTATGTATATATGTATGTGTATATATGTGTATGTATATATGGATGTATATATGTGCGTATGTGTATGTATATATGTGTATGCATATATGTATGTATATATGTATATGTATAAATATATATGTCTATTTGTATGCATATATACGTATACGTATGCATATGTATGTATATGTATGCTTATTTATATATATATATATGTGGGTATGTATATACATATGTATGTACATATGTATATATATGTGCGTATGTATATCCATGTGTATATGAACATATACATATATGTATATATGTACATGTGTGTATATATGTACATGCATTTATATATGTGCATGTGTATATATATATATATATATCTGTGTATATATATATGGGTACATATGCTTATGCATATATATGCATATGTATAAAATAAATATATGCATATGTATATAGGTATATGTATATATATATTTAAAAGAGTGTAGCCAACAACAATTGTGGGTTTTTTTTAAAGGTTTTCATCATATTTTTATTTTAAAATATTTTTATATATATATATAGGTATATGTATATATATATATATAGGTATATGTATATATATGTATATATATATATGTACATATATATATATGTATATATATATGCATGTATGTATTGGTAAAAATTTATTCATAGGTATGTATGTATAGGTATATCTATTTATATCTATATAGATGTATGTATTAGCATGTGTATATGTGTGTATGTATATGTATTGGTATATATATATATATATATATATACATATATATATATATGTATGTATGGTTCTATACAAGTATATATATATATATATATATATATGTATATATATATATATATATATGTATGTATATATTTTTATGCGGGTATTTATGTGTATATGTATATATATGCGTATATATATGCATACAATATATGCGTATGTATGTATATGTATATGTAGATGTAAGTGTGTGTATGTATGCGCATGCATATATATATATGTAATGCATATATATATATATATATATATATATATATATATATATATATATGTACAACTGTATGGATATATGTACACGTATGCATATATGTGTATGTCTATGTCTATACGTGTGTATATATGCACACGTGTGTATATAAATTAGTGTATATGTAGGTGTAAATGCATATGTATATATAATCATGTGTATATATTTATATCCATGTATATGTATACATATATGTATATATTTACTATATGAAATTGTTTTGATATATACATATTTATATGTGTATATATATATATGTATATGTGTGTATATATAAAAGTGTGAATATGTATATACATATATGTATGCATATGTATGCATCTATATATATTGTTATATATGTATATGTATGCACATATGTATGTGTGTATAGATGTTTCCGTATTTATATATATATACGAGTATAGTTGCGTATGTACATGTATATGTAGGTATATATTTGTATACATGTGTATATGAATTCATATACATGCATGTATATTTCTATGTATTTGTATATATATATATATATGTGTGTATATATTCATATGCATATATATGTATTTGTCTGTATATATATATGTATGTATACAGGCATATGCTTCTATATGTATATACGTGTATATATACGTATGTATATGTATGTATATCTTTATGTGTATATATACATCAATATATATGTGCGTGTGTATATTGATTGATAGATATTTATGTATATGTTTATATATGGATATGTTTATCAATATATATACATGTATATTTGTGTACAGATATGTATATGTATTTTTATGTATATTTATTTTTGTAAATATATACATACGTGTATACATGTGTATATGTGTATGTATCTATTTATGCATATCTATATATGGGTATATATATTGATTTATATGTATAGATGTGTATTTTATGCATATATATATGTATGTGTATGTATATATGTATGATTTTATATGCATTTATATATGCATATGCATATATATGTATCCATATATGTATACATATGTATACGTGCATATATATGGGTATGTATATGTATATATGTATAGGTTTACATGTAAACATGAATTTTATGTATATATATATATATATATGCACGTATAGATGTGTTGGTATTCTTGTATATGTATGTATATACATATAATCTTTTATATATATATATGTGTGTATATATATATATATATGCGTGTGTAAATATAGGCATATATATGTATCTCTCTCCCTTTCTCTATATATACATATATGTATATATAAGTATATATATATATATATATATATATATATATATATATATATATATATATATATATATATATATGCATATATATGTATATATAATGTTTATTTGTTCTTTAGCAAATTACTGCTTGGGGAAAACCTTGTAAATAGAAAGATTTACGTTGTCAAGGGACGTCAAATACAATATTATACTACTTCTGTTTTGTGTTTATGCTACAAATAAAACATTCATTGCCCATAATCGTTTCTTTTTTTACTTTTGGCCAATGTCAAAGTGTAGTATCTGTTCTTCACATGCGGCACTTCCATTTTTCGTTCTCTTTTAGTAGGGGCGAAATATTTCACGACTGAGACAATTTGTATTTTTGCACCTTTTCTCCACGTTAAAAAACGACGCTGGTTTCTAACTCTGCCCCGTGTAAATATGTACTTTTTTACTTGGCGCTGGAATATGAGCTACAAGACAATGGATAGAACATGTTAAAAGTTATTCGACTCTTATTGAACACGATCGATATACAGCCACTCTAATATGTATTACTGTTTCAAAAATCAAAGTTACTTTTTATTGATTCTTCAATATTGTACCGTACGCTTTTTATATCTACTGTATTATATTATAAGGGCTATGGTAACAGCAATTTTTTTCGTTGTTTTTACTCGCGAGTATATATCCGGCACGGTTGGACACAAATTGTTAACGGGGAACAACGCACCTCTATATAAGTCACTAAAGGATATATATAACTGAGAATTAAAACAAGGAAAAGCATATGCGTTTGTCATAGCTCTATATATTATGTACAGTCTAGAATAGTTATGCCCCTCACTTAGCTGTGTTTTGTTATGATTATTCCATTTATTTAAATATAAACTCATTTAATTACAACGTTTTAAAATCAATTACGATTGCGTCATACAAACTAGTTATCGTTTTAAGAACAGAGTTAAACTGTGTCATTACAGTGCAGAGCTATCAAACTATGCTGTATGACACCTCATCTAAGGAACAAGCAAATAAAAAGTTTCAAAATATAAATATCCGACCTAGCAATTTCTTTACGTGCACATCACATTCATGTAATCGCCTTTTTTTCCAAAAAACAATAAAAAACTAGCTTCATTATATTTCCAAAGCTCATCGCACACACACTTTCTCGCTTCGACTTTCACGCGTCAGTTATCCCCCGTAACAGATTTGCTTCTCACCTCTATGACATGTTGTCAATGTTCTCTGCTGTTCTTGAGAGGAAACCCGGCGCGCATTTTAAATCTGCATGCATGCTTTAATAGTTTGCTGTTGTTAATATTTTTCTCACGTGCCCATCCGCGCCTTGTACATATCTTCTCCTCCCCCAAAAATGTTTTCAATTTTTTTTTGATGAAGCGATGAGTAATTAGATAAACCGAGAAAATAAAATTAAAAAGTATAATCACTAAAACGCTAAAATTCAAATAAAAAAAACTCGGATTGTATAGTCCGTTCGACATTACATGTGATAATCTTTTTTGCGTCAGAATTTATTTCCTTATTTTTTCCTTTTTTTTTGTATTGTAAAATCGATATATGCCAACGTATCTTCGTTCAAAACGTTGGCAAGAATAAAAAAATAGAGTAACTGTTTAAATATTGAGAATTATATTTGTTTATAATTTTGTGCTATTGTCAGAAATTTAAACGAACCAATGTTGAAAGAGTTCATCTTGACTGCGTAAGAATTCAGTTTTAAAAGTAAACTATATTTAACAAAACCAATACAATCATGGCAAATAAAAATTGAATAGTCCTTTATGTTTATTGATCTTGGTTTTTAAATTCACACACACACACACATACACACACACACACAGATAGTTAATAATGCTTACTGTATTACAATTCCCATTCTACATACATTCTTTACGTGAGAGTTTATTTTCTTCTTTTGCATAGCTTTCTCCTTATTCTTGTACATCACAACTCCATTCTCTAAAACAATCCTTTCAGGCATAACAATTATATTTCTCTGTAATTGTTAGACAGATTTTTAGGCAAACTGCTCAGATAGGTTTTTTGTTTTAATATTTCTATTAAAAAAAACACAAACTTTGATTGAATGAACTATTAGAAATTTTCCTAGTTGTATGACTCATTAATATTTGTATAACTTTAAACCAGAGAATTTTAGAGAACACAAGTAAAGCTAACCCTATAATCCAGGCGCGTTTTCATTTCTTTAACTTCGCCCCTCTTCCTTGAAATTATTCAAGACAATTTAGGCTTATTTCTGCGTCTTAGGTCATCAGTCACATTTGACCATATTATCCAAGAAAATTATGGTTGAAGCCTGGCCTGATGGGATAAATGCATTATCCATGTCTCCAACCCAATCGAATATAATATTATACAACACTCATTGCATTTTCCTGTGTTCGTGTCACAATGCTGTGTTACGTCATCATTAGGCAGTTGGACTACCGTTATCGAATTCCCCCATTTTCTAATTTCTCTTATGCTATTAGATATTTTGTGTGTAAACCCCCCTATCAAATGTCCAGAAAATAATTTCTGATTTCTATGTAATGGCCCATGTCGAGGAAATGTGATTCATTATTTCAATGTCGTTGAAAAGTGTCTACGTACTTACCTGAGTGCTGCCAACATTCGTAAAATAGTCACTTGTCATCGCAAATCAAATCCCAATCAAAAAGGGGTCGTTCTTGTTGGGTACAACAAATGAAATTTCATTTCAAAACGGCATTTCTCTGGAGTGTCGTCCAACACTTAAAGT